>NC_087217.1:10849563-10857063 GCF_015104395.2 Macrobrachium nipponense
GATCATTGTAACACGTATATATATGTATATATATAATATAAACACACACACACATATATATATATATAAAATTGTATATATAGTTGTATATATTGAGCACGTATGAGTGCAAGAGGACGCGACTGAATCTATTAATAAATCGCTCCGAAGTGGAATGCAAAATATAACTGAGAATTATAAGCGTTAAATCATGCCACGATTCTTCTGCCCGACAGGTTGGTGTAATGTTACAAACTCACTCCTCAGATTAAACAGTTTAGTTGGTTTGCTGTTGTGTGATGGCGATAACAAACACCATTCCATTGGAAACGGGAATGATAATACCGTGGGAGAGAGGTAGGCAGAGACAGCATTCCACTCCATTTAATGTCCAGTCTGCCCTAAAATATTAGCCTCACCAATCGAGCCTGTTTGTTTACATTTGCTCCCTAATGTTTCGTTGTTTGTGTTGATAGGCTACCCGGCTCTCTCTCTCTCTCTCTCTCTCTCTCTCTCTCTCTCTCTCTCTCTCTCTCTCTCTCTCTCAGTATTCTCTTAATTTTCATTTTGTTGGATATTCATTGGGCGTTTGCATTTATTTATAAAGTAATCATTATTTAGGCAAATAATTGATAATTGCAAAGCTTAAACTAAGTCTGGGTTCATATTGAGGAAATTATTTATAATATATGAGTTGCTTGCAGTTCTCTCTCTGTCTCTCTCTCTCTCTCTCTCTGAGACGGTTAATCTATTATACATGTGTATTTGTTTGTGTGTGTATGTGTTGAACATACGTAAGGGTTCTCGAATTTCCAAACCTGTAACATCATTAGGTCCCCTGGGTATCGATTGGCTGTATATAAAAAGAACGCCATTGGGAAGCTTGACAGCTTAATTTTAGGTGGTTTATTTTTGCTTATATTGAAAATAAGTCGCGTTCAGCAACCTCTTTCATGTTGCCACTTAATGTTTTTTTGGTGACTTGCTAAATGAAAGCATTCCTAGGATTACCATTCGTTGAGATTCATGCATTGTCAGTTGCACGTGTTTGCCAGTTGAATTGCATAGCTAAATCGTGTGTATGTATGTAGCAGGTGTCTTTGTGTGGTGGCTGTACTTGCGGTTATGACGTTATTACACCAAGGTTCGTATAATTGTATTACAGCAAAGTTCGTATAATTCACCAGACACATCGGTGTAGAGAAATAAATAGTCATTTTTATATGATAATGTATGGTAAGGTTTAAGACTCCTGGTACTTATTAATAATTTTGGGATGACGTCGCTAGCCCCACGCTTTTCCCCGAAGTCTAACATTACTTGGTGGTCACCTTGTTGAATATTGACCACACCTTTCATGGCTTGGTAACTTTGCCGATTGGGCGCCTAACGGCATAACAGACACACACTATCGAGAGATATATAGACAGATATATTTGTGTATTGCGTATATATAACTTCCATCATGAGAATTAAAACAATTAATTCCTCGCCTGTCAGAGCCAAGTAAAAATAAATGTATGCACTTCTAGTAACAATGTTACCACTCTGCTGAGAATAGTTTCAGATGAGTATGTTCCGTACAGAGTTCTTAAATGATAAATGTACATTACATCGAATATTTCCAGCATAGATTGAACTGAAAAAAAGAGACATTGAAATAAGCAAACAAAGGGCTTTTTATTCGTCTTTCTTTCTGTCCCTGTTATTACAGAAATATCTTCACAGCTTTATTGGGCTTTATTGCTCAATTAGGCGTACACGCTCGCTGCATCAGCAGAATTTTTTATTTTTTACATTACTTTTTTTTCTCTTCTCTCTCAGCTGTACACCAGGGTGTGGGGTAGTGCTTCAGTGGCGTGATCGGTATGGTCTTGACCTGCCACCTCGGTGGCCGCGAGTTCGATTTTCGGGCATTCCATTTAGGTGGTAGAGATGTGTATTTCTGGTGATAGAAGTTCACTCTCGACGTGGTTCGGAAATCACGTAAAGCCGTTGGTCCCGTTGTTGAATAACCACTGGTTCCATGCAACGTTGCACTGTAGGCATTACTTAAGGAAGGTTCATTGCAGCGTTCTTCCAGTCCCTAGCTTCAACCCTTTTCATTCCTTTTAATGTCCATCTTCTAAGAACTGTTTCATAGTGCAACTGCGAGGTTTTCTCCCAGTTTCAGCTTTGTAACCTTTTACTCTCAAGTTTCCTCTCAGCGCTGAGGGACCTCATAGGTCCCAGCGCATGGCTTTCGGCCTAAAGTGTTTATTCAATTCTATCCATAAGTCGTAAGGATACTTGGACAATTTTTACCGGCGAGAAGGGCAAAATCTTGGCGCGAAACTCGACGTAACTCGTATTTTGAAGACGACCACCGCAGGGCACTGCATGGACATTTCCTCCCGCCGTTCGCCAGGACCACCTACGCCTCCTCCACGGACGTTTACTACCTTTATTTATTGCATGTAATGTTCTTGTACAAGTAGAGCATCCTTGCGACTCCATTAATTCTCAGCGTCAGTGAAGCACGAATATCGGTCACTCGCTCTCCCACATTTGTGCCGCCTAGAAGGAAGAATAGAAAACTCACAAAATTAAGTCTGCTAGTGTTGCCCGAGTGTGTAATCGGGCACATTATCGTCATAATTACTACTACTACTACTACTACTACTACTTCTACTAGTATTATTAGTAGCAAATTGTTTTGAAGTTCTTCATTGAATGTGCCTCATTTTGGTTCAGTCTTGTGTGTTTACCCTTTGAAACAAATCACACTTGGAAACAAAACATATACGGAAGGCATTCCATATGATGAGAGACTTTTCATTGGCTCATTTAGGCTGCAGCAAAATACTTGATTCTTGACGGAGAAGCAATATGACTTCTGGAGCCATGGGCGTGGAATCCCATGGTAAAAAGAAAAAAAAAAATAATAATAAAGATAAATTAATGAAAACAAAGTATCTATGAAATAGGAAAGTTCTGTCCAAAACGTGGCTCGGGATAAAAAAAAAAAGGGTGAAATCAAATGTCCATAATGAGAACGAGTCATATTATTCCCTGTAACAATGAATCATTTTGGCTGAAGGCCTTTACTTTCATCATGCTTGAAAATGGAGAGGACTTTTAGTCCCTAAACAGGGCATTCCCGGGGGGCGGGGTTTTTTTATATATATATATAAATTTACGTGAGGAAAAATGGAAGATACGTATATATTATATATATTATACTCAGCTGGGTTCCGGTCGTTGTTTTAAGAAACAAAGGTAAAAGTTGGCTATAATGACATTTTTTCGATTTCCTTACACTTTCTGGAATATCTTGTTACTGCAAATCTTTGATTCCAAATAGAAAAAGCAAAAGTTTATGAGTTCACTGTAGCTATTTTTGGTACACACACGCTTATAGATATCCGTTTGAGTGTATTTGTGTTTCCGAATTAATTATATTATATATATATATATATATATATATATATATATATATATATATATGTGTGTGTAATCTGGATTGCCTTGCAGCAAGAGTGTAACTTTCGATTTCCATGACCAGCGTAAAACTGGAAAGTGCTTCATCATCATCATCATTGTATCGGAAATCATTGTCGACTGGTAACGTGAGAGTTTCAGTCCACTTCCATTTGCTTGCATGGAATGCCATGCATCGGTTTTTCTATTTATATTTCTTCTTCCACAAAGTCCCATTTTTCGTAACTGAATTACGTCGCAGGTTGATTATATCGGAATTTTTATAACCGGTGATGATGATGATGATAATGATGAGCCTTTGCTCATATAATTTGGTCTGGTCAAATCTGGGTATTGCGAGATATGCTGCGATAAGATATATGGACTGCTACTGTGCTTGCATCTCTCTCTCTCTCTCTCTCTCTCTCTCTCTCTCTCTCTCTCTCTCTCTCTCTCTCTCTCTCTCTCTCTCTCTAAAATCCATTTGCACAATAATGCTTGGTCATTTAGGGCGCTTTTCATTGCGGGAACATGTTGTTGGTCAGTGATGCTTTTTCAAGTTCCTTAGGTTGTCAGTTTCGGTAATGACCACAGACGTGTGTGTGCCAAAACCCACTCATTTGGTGGTCACCGTTCGAATGCAGCGCAGACCCAACGTTACTTCGCCAGGTCGTGAACCCAGAAATGTATCCGTCTTTTTACTACCATTATTCATTGGTGATCACCCGGCCAGACACTGACCACACCCATCGTCCTTCCATCAAGGCAATTTACTCTTCTTCCTAAAGTTTCTCTCTCTCTCTCTCTCTCTCTCTCTCTCTCTCTCTCTCTCTCTCTCTCTCTCTCTCTCAAAGCTGAGCAAAACATTGGTTATATCGACAATACTAAGTATTTAGATCTGAGGCCAAATTGTTCTGGACACGTTAGTAGTACAGTAAGTATAAATAAATACTGTAGCCTCTGGGCTTAAGGGTTTCATTCCAATTCCAGCATCATAAATCAGATTTGACAGTTCATCTGTTGCTTGCAAAGATGAACACTTTTTTTTTTTTTTTTTTTCTTCGGAGATCATGTGTCTGCGACCAGTCAAGTAAGTATTTTATTATGTGATACTTTGCAATGTGATACTTTGCAATTTGAGATATAATTTGGCTAAAGGTCAAATCTTCGTCTTATTATCCATCAGTTAATTTGGAGGAATCTAGAAGATTCTGAAGATGATGTCAAGCTAATAAGTTGATCAACAATCAAAAAGCCATAGAATTCAACGAAATCTGCATTTATATCATTTTAAAGATCTGGGTCCTGTTATTTATGTTATAGATCTGGGTCGTTATGATCCAAGACATGTGGCTTGCATTAGGTACGCCTATTATCATGTAGTCAAAACCGTTATCGACCATCAGCAATAATTATACTCCTTATCAGCGCCGTGGGTGGGGCTTCAACCAGGCCGTAGATAACACCGCAGATAAACTCTGATGGCATGGAAGAAGAGGAAACATGAAATCGCTGATAGGGATAAAGAAATACTTTCATATGACATGACGGGTTCCATACATATTACGGCCTCAGCAAGTAGATGTTTCTTTGATGGATGGACTTTTTATCAGTTATTGAGGTCACCTTCCTGTTATTTCTAATTTTTTTTTTTTTTATCTTCGATTGATACGCTGTTATACCGAAGACAGTTATGGATGGTGAGTCAACATGCGGGTGATATGTTTAATGTTCATTGAACGAATGTGCTGGTGCAGTTGTGTAATATATACAGAGTATGTATATAAATAGGAATATAATACAAAATTGACTTAAGAATACCCGCTTGTCGTGTATGGTGCGAGTATATTTATTCATGCTGTGTTATTTGTCTTTTATTCCTCCAATCGTTTTTCGTGGTTGAATGCGATCTGAATATGTTAGTTTATTCTTGTGCTATGTTACGCGTCACTTTATATCCGTAGGCAGTTCTTTGCAGCGTCCCTTCGGCCCTTAGCTGCAACCCCTTTCGTTTCTTTTGCTGTCCCACCGTTCTTATTCGCTTTCTTCCGTCGTTCTCTCAACCCTCTCTTAACAATGGTTTCGTAGTGCAAATGCGAAGTTTTCCTCTTGTCAAAGTTTTAAAACCCTTTCATTGTCATGTTCCGTTTCATCGCTGAATGACCTTATAGGCAACAGCACTTGGCCTTTGTCCTAAATTCTATCCTTTTGCCTTTGGATGCGTGTGGTGGAAGCAGTTGGACTATACTCTGTTTTTTTCCATCTGTCCATCCGCCTTGGTGGTCGCGCATGGTAACACTGCGTTCCGGGCTTTAAATAGTTACGCTATGTGTAAGTTTTAGGTAAATAAAAGGATATCTGGGTGTACATCTGCAACTGAAAAGTGTTTTAATAATTTACTGTATGCGAATTACACCGTTAATATTCGAAATAGGATTATATTTAAAGCCCGGGACGCAGTATTACCATGCGCAAACACCACAGGTGGATGGACAGATGGAAAAAAACAGAGTACAGTTGTAGCAGTAACAATAACAGTAGTAATAGAAGGGTACCATTTTCCGTTGTTTTTTAAGTTGATTTTTGATGTTGCTGCCAAGCTAAAATTTCCTCCTTTGACAATATTGTCGTACTTCTTTTGTGGTTATAACTGATTCACGTCCCTGTCTTTTGACGAAGGACACTTCTTGCCAATTGATTTATTTTAGTCGTGCAGATATTCTCATGAATATCGTATGTACAGTAATGAGACATCAAGCCTTAGTTTTGGCATTTCCTTCAAGTTAGTAGTAAAAATTTCGGAAAGTTGGTGTATTGACCTTTTGAAAATTTGTGTGTGTTTATGCGTTGTTAGATTCTTCTCTCTCTCTCTCTCTCTCTCTCTCTCTCTCTCTCCTCTCTCTCTCTCTCTCTCTGACAGATAACGTCTTCCAGCATAAAGTTGTTCATCCACCGGTATTTCTAAAGTAAAAAAGAAAATGTGGTTTATTTGTAAACTATTTTCATTTTCATTATTGTCTATGTCACTAGTTCACGTTAAATCACTTCCATTAAAGGCAAGAAGTCACAATGGGCTATGCCCACACAAACAACGTCCTTGAATGAGCCACATCGCCTGGGAACACACCCCCTTTTTTTTATTTTTATTTTATTTTTAAGTGAAAGGGTAAATCGACTGCCGCTGTCACTGTGTCGACAACCTCTGATGGGTTCGCGTGAGTCGACTACAGTGGCCTCTGTCTAGTCCTTGTTTTTTTCCTGTGCTGATTTATTTGTTACGAGTTGCTGGCTGCCAGGCATTGGGTGCAGTGCTCATGATCCTTTCATTTTCAAGTGTGAAACTTGGCTGCAGTGCTTGTGTCTTTCTGTCCTTTTATTGTTTGTAGGATGGACCATGGTTTAAATCTTTGTTTTAATTTGCAAATTATAGCTGTTTTAAATCGTTAATTTAATGTTTCAATTGTAATTTTTGTAAATCTTTGTTGTAATGTTTAAGTTTTAAAACTGTTTTAATGTTTCGGTTTTAAATGTTTAAGTCTTTGTTTTAGTGTTTCAATTTTAGTTGGTTTCAAGCTGTTTTAATGTTGGGTTACCCTTTAGGAATTTTCTTATAAATCATTTATTTTTTTTGGGGGGGACGTTATATTAAACTAAGAATTTTTAGTTCTTAAAATATAATTAATTTATCCTAGTAATCATTAAGATTGACCTCAAATTCTGTTTTCTAACATTTGCTTTAATATTGCTCATTTATGGCATGCATTTAACGATTATAAAATTATTTTTTTTGTAATCTCTGAAATGCATTAAGGTTACCCTATTGTAATTGACATTGTCATGAAAGTTTTCATATTAAATAAACGAAAAGGTGATTTCTCTCTCTCTCTCTCTCTCTCTCTCTCTCTCTCTCTCTCTCTCTCTAATCATATATATTTATATATATATATATATATATATATATATATATATATATATATATGCAGAAGCCAGGTACTATGTCGTACCTCTAAGTAAATGGGGATACAATCCACAATGAAGTAAATTCCTCTTGTAGTTTAAAAT
>NC_087217.1:10862063-10864563 GCF_015104395.2 Macrobrachium nipponense
AAGGTAAACCATATGTTTATGTATACTTTATGGGCATGTAATAAATGTATAGTTACAAAAGTCAATTGAACATTTGAAGGAACAAATGACTTGCCTGAAAAAGGCGACGTTGCTAACATTTAAGCAACATTGCTAATTGCATAATGCTCTGTCAGAGGGTCCCCTTAATGAAATAGAACCTGTCTGTTTGTAATGGCTGAGTCGATGGAGATGGGAGGAGTAAGCACTGGTGACCAGCGGAGGACGAGGAAGCATCTGTTCTTCATTTAAATGCAAATCTTGTTGGTCTCAGCACCCAAAGCTGCATTATGAGCAGCCAAGTGGTCCCGTACACAACCGGAACATTTTGGGTGAGCGGCGAAGGAAGGAGACGAGAATCTCCACAAGAAATTTGGTGGTTAAATAGTCGTACTACAATATCTTTTGGCCATTGTGACACCAAACTCCGTTAGATGAAGATTGTTTACTTTGAGAACCTGTGCATTTCTCTACAAGATTTTCCCCTGTAATTCAAAACCAAAATTTTATTACAGGAGAAGTTTCTTTATTCATTCCCTGCGGTTTGTCATTCTCCATGACTGTCTATCGTATGGTTGGTGAATTAATACTAATATAAATCATAAGCGCCTACCACTTTGTTCAAGAATTCTAACTGCCGTAATTCCAGCTACGCCGTAGGAAGAAGTGCGTGGTGCACTGTAGGCATACTTTTACGGGTCTTTGCAGCGTCCCTTCGGCCCCTAGCTGCAACATCTGTCATTCCTTTGTACTGTATCTCCGTTCATATTCTCTTCCATATGACTTTGTCTATCATAGTACAACTACGAGGTTTTCCTCCTGTTTCACCTTCCATACTGTTAGTTTCCCTTTCAGCGCTGAATGACCTCATAGATGCCAGCATTTGGCCTTTGGCTTAAATTCTATATTCTATTCTACAATGTACATAATGCCATAAAACTAGATAGTCAGTACAAAAGTCATTGTTGGCTGGATGTCATTTACATGCGTCATGCAACCGTGGTTGTGTGTGTGTGTGTGTGTGTGTGTGTGTGTGTGTGTGTGTGTGTGTGTAAGGGCCGGTGATAATTAGCTGTAAATGCGAGTGGCGCTTCTGCAGACGTAGCCCGAACAAACCATGAACCAAGATATCTCGTCTGTTTTCGTTTTGGATCTGGGAATCGCTCTGGAAGTCATGTACCCTTGATGGAACCCAGAAGTCTGAGCTCCGAGATCCACCAGATTTGCATCAACGTGCCCTTCTTGTTTACGTTTGTGTACGTCATTGTTTAGAGATTAGGGCGTGCGTTCTCCGACAAAGTCGGACCGCGGGTTGTGTTTACCCGCTTCGTTTTCCTTGTTTGTTTGGTCTTTCTACAAGTTATCACAACAGTTACTGATGCATTTTAAGGAAAGTCTCGTTGAGGGTGTAGGTGTGGGCATAGAAATAGCTGGGTATCCGGATGCGGACCATTGCTTTTATTTTGTGAGCCCCTGGTGGAGGGAGTAGTTCTAACGATGTTTTCAGTTTTGTGTAGCCACATTGATGGGAAAATTGTCGTATTTGTTCGGTTTGGCTAGTATGATTTTTCCCCCATATTTGCATTGCTTTCTCTTGACAATGAATTTTACAACGTAGCACCGAAAAGTAATCTTTCAGCTATGTAATTATAATAGTTATTTGCAGCATGTGGTGCATTTTTTGCAGATAAATCTAAAATGTATAATTGTAAATGTTGTTTAGCTTTACCTGGAAAACGTGTGGAATATATGATATGTAGTTTCAAGCTTAAGCTTTACTATGAAGTCTTTCTTACTACATGATGTCATGTATCAGAAAGCTATAGTAGATTCACTAGATTCACATCAACCGTGCATCTGATGTCCATACGACTCTCCTGATTGACTGTTGATAAGCCAATCACAGGGCTGGAAACTCTCAGTCTCTCGAGAGTTCACAAAGGCGGAATGATGTTCCACCTCCCCTGGGGGATACGTCTTTCAAAAGTATCCCCCAGGAGGGGTGGAGCATACATCCTGCCCATGTGAACACTCTCGAGAGACAGAGAGTTAACAGCCCTGTGATTGGCTTATCAACAGCCAATCAGGAGCGTCTTAAGGGACGGGCCTAGACATCAGATGCACGGTTGATGTGAATCTACTACAGTATTCCATCCTCCCTAAAGTCATTCGATTTGTTGGTTGGTGAACTTAAAAAAAAAACACCTTATGGTATGGCTTGGTAGTTTTCTACCGAAGGAATCGTTCATTTTCTACTGATAGTAAAAATTCCCTTCAAACCTTCTCTTTATCATTTGCTGATGAAACAACTAAATCAAGAAGCATCAGAAATAAATTTTTTGTTTAAAAAAAATAAAATCACAGATATGATGAATTCTTGTAAATACTATATTTGTATGTAAGTCAGTCACTAAAGTTCCTCAAAATTAAAGTATAGTGCGACGGAAATATATGTAAAATCTCGGAAGTTATACATTGTATG
>NC_087217.1:10877063-10879563 GCF_015104395.2 Macrobrachium nipponense
TAGGTTTGAGGGCTGCAAATTGCCATGTCGATTATCCACCTTCCGATCATCAAGCATGACAAATTGCAGCTCTCTAGCCTCAGTAGTTTTTAATATATGTAAGGTTAAATTTAGCCACGGTCGTGGGGTTGGCAGCGCTATAGGTGCCAACTACACAGGCGACACCTGGCCGTGGCTGAAGGGTTTCATGGGGAGTGGGGGAGAGTTTCATACAGCATTATGCAGAAGAAACTTCAGAGCATTTTTTTACGTGTTTACTGTTAATTAGCCTTTCAGTGCTGAATGACCTCATAGGTCCCAGCGCATAGTATAAGGCCTAGATTTCATATTCCACATACCAGTGTCTTGCACAAGTACTTGTTCGAGAGAATTATGGGTCGCATAGCCTTAGCCTTAGTGTTGTGGAGTCGTGTTATTGTTGGTTAGTTTAGGACGTTGGAAAATAAGAGATAGGGAGAGGAAATGGTTTTTCCGTTGCTGCTAGAGGCTTATACAAGGCCTCTCTCTCTCTCTCTCTCTCTCTCTCTCTCTCTCTCTCTCTCTCTCTCTCTCTCTTCTCGATTTAGTAAGTAAAATCTCTGAAAAGTTTTCAAATCCAAGAACTTAAACGAAATTTAAATGAGTAGATTTGAATCTCTCTCTCTCTCTCTCTCTCTCTCTCTCTCTCTCTCTCTCTCTCTCTCTCTCTCTCTCTTAACGATTTAGTAAATAAGTCTCTGAAAAGTTTTTAAATCCAAGAACTTAAACGAAATTTAAATGAGTAGATTTGAATCTCTCTCTCTCTCTCTCTCATCTCTCGTCTCGGTCTCTCCAGTCTCTCTCTCTCTCTCTCTCTCCTTAATGAATTAATAAATTAATATCTCTCTCTCTCTGAAAAGTTTTCAAATCCAAGAAATTAAACGAAATTTAAATGAGTAAATTTGAATCTCTCTCTCTCTCTCTCTCTCTCTCTCTCTCTCTCTCTCTCTCTCTCTCTCGTATCGCTTCTCTTATCGTTATTCATTCCGTCTTATTGTGACTACTTTTTGTAAGTTAGTATGCGATGTGTAGCTTCCGGTGTCTGTTTTCGTCGTAGAACATTGTACATAACTTCATTTTTAATAATAACGTTTATTGTATGCCTTCTGAGAGAGAGAGAGAGAGAGAGAGAGAGAGAGAGAGAGAGAGCGAGAGCGAGCGAGCTAGCTTTGGACTATTTTTTGTTAATGGCTCCTCTTTATTTCGGATACCTTTCTTTTTAACACCCGGCCCAGCTGGAGGTATGATGGGTAATTTTCAGCTTTGCTCTCTCTCTCTCTCTCTCTCTCTCTCTCTCTCTCTCTCTCTCTCTCACAAGAAAAAAACCATAGACCTTGTGCAACGATACCGCTATATCCTCCGTATGGGAGTAGTGCCGTCAGTGTACTTCGTGCGGTGCACTGTAGGCATTACTTACGGCTCTCTGCAGCGTGCCTTCGGCCCCTAGCTGCAACCCCTTTCATTCCTTTTACTCTACCTCCTTACATATTCTTTCTTCCATCTTAATTTCCACCCACTCCTAACAGTTGATTCATAGCGCAACAACTGCTTTGGGGTTTTCCTCCTGTTTCCCCTTCCAATCCTTTTACTGCCCATTTTCTTTTTCAGCGCTTTTTTTTTGCAGAAAAAGAAAAAAATGACCTCTCAGGTTCCATGTTTGAACTCTTGATTTGCAACATTTTATATTATTCAATAATATTCGATACTGCTATATTTCATGGCGATGCCCTTTTAACAGCATCATCATCATCATCATTAGAGCTGCATGCATCAAGCTCTCCCCCACTGCATATTTGCTTGAGCGTGTCCGCGCAACGTAACATTCCTATTCATGTCGCATTTTTACTCCATTGAATGAATGTCCACATGCGTGTGCAGAGAGCGCTGTCTTTTCATTCCCCGGTCATTCTCCGTCTCTTTGTTCCTCTCGATGCCGTGGAAAACATGAGAGTCTATTGTGGGGAATAAATGGCATCGTGAATGGAGCTGTCGTGTCGGTGGTGATGATAATAGTAATCGGTGTATCGAGAGCTATGATGAGTTATTTGTAATCTCTCTCTCTCTCTTTTATGTATCCTCTCATCCTCTCTCTCTCTCTCTCTCTCTCTCCTCAATGAATTAATGAATAGATTCTCTCTTGTGTGTGAAAAGTTTTCAAATTCAAGAACTTAAACGAAATTTAAATGAGTAGATGTGTATCTCTCTCTCTCTCTCTCTCTCTCTCTCTCTCTCTCTCTCTCTCTCTTAAGAAGTTTTTTCAAAGCCAAAAGAACCTTAGATTTCGATTTTTTCTTCTCTCTCTTCTCATCCTCTCTCTCTCTCTCTCTCTCCTTAATGAATTAATTGAATGATTCTCTCTGTGTGAAAAGTTTTTCAAATCCAAGAACTAAACGAAATTAAATGAGAAAGAAGTTTAATCTCTCTCTCCTCTCTTTCTTTTAAAGAAGTTTTCAAAGCCAAAAGCCTTAAACTTTCATATAGA
>NC_087217.1:10884563-10894563 GCF_015104395.2 Macrobrachium nipponense
GCTTAGCGGAACAGGTGATGCTGCTGATAACATTTGATTCGAATGAGTTCGCCTCTGCATGAGTCAGTGCTTACTGTAGACCCGATGCAGGTCGATCGTTTCATAGGGGTGGAGGTTCTTCCCTGTTGGATGATAGTGCCGTCAGTGCACCTCATGGGGTGCACTGTATGCATTACGAAAGGTTCTTTGCAGCGTTCCTTCGGCCCCAAGCTGCAACCCCCTTCAATTTTATTTCCTCTATGTCCATTCATACCTATCTTTCATCTTGCTATCCACCCTCCTAACAACTGCGAGGTAATCCTCCTGCTATTCCTTTCAAACCTACCTACTGTCAATTTCCTTTCCAGCGCTGAATGACCTCATAGGTCCCAGGGCTTGTCCTTTGCCCTAAAAGCTATATTCCATTCTATAGTTAGGTACTCTGGTCCCCCAACTTATTTTTCGGCTGGTGGCTTAGAGGATAGGACACGGCCAGTGGCCAGGGCGTTTTCTGTGGACCTTGGGCAGTGCTTGAGAGAGGGGGGGCATGCATGGGTAGGTGGGCCAAGAGCCGCGGGCCATGCCCATGAATAAGAACAGTTTTACGGAGTTGTATGATGGGCATCAAGTGCTTGAGATGTCAAGTGATGCTTCATCTTGGGAGATGGATGGGCGATCTCTTTTCGTTTCTTCCTTTTTATGCTTTGTTGTATTGGGTGGTCAGTTAGTGGCTCTGTTCTTTGAAAGTTTGTGTTGGATTTGTGAATGAAATGAGAGACTGTTCAGAGGCGTTCTGGATTCTTTGGCCTTTATATGCGTTGTACATTAAGATCCAGTTACATAGATATTCCATTGTTATGGTGGTGCTAGGTCATGTAATTACTCATTCTTACGCAGTTATTCACATTTCATTCTCTCACTCTCTCTCCTTCTTCTTCTCTCTTCCGTCTCCCTCTCTTCCTCTCTCTCTCTCTCTATCTCTTCTCTCCCCTCTTCCTCTTTTTTATATTATATATATATATATATCATATATATATATATATATATATTATATTATATATTATATATTATTATATATATATATAATACTTACATATACATATACCAAGACACCTAACAACACACTAACATACCTATAATCAGTATTACCCATAGAAACCGGAATAAATGGACCCACATGTATTGAGCGGCGAATTGGTATGTTTTGTTAATCATGCGAATACTCATTTGTTTTTTAATGGACAAATTATGTGTAACGAAAAGTATGAAATACTTTATATATATAAGATTAATCTGAAAAGAGATGTTATTGTTAGATGAATGTGTTTTGCGGAGAGAGAGAGAGAGATGCAAGGGGTACTGTATCCGGGATTCGAGTCGAGGGGACAGAGCGTGCACACACACACACACACACACACACACACACACACACACACGGTGCCAACGAAACATTCCTTTCCATCACGAACACCGCATCTTGTTTCGAATGTAGTAACAGCATTATCAAGTCCGTCTCAGGTGTTCCTACCCCCTTCATCCTCCCCCTTCCCCCTCCTTGTATCTTACTCCTCCCATCCTCCATCCCCACCACCGACGCCAACGACACCCCTCGGCCCCTCCTCATCAACTTGCTAACGAAAACTAATGCGACCAATAACACTTTATTTTTTCCTCCTTGTTGAATGGCTTCCCCCGTCCGTTATGCAGTTTGCCACGATGGCCTCGTCTTCTATTTTTCCTCCTATTTTTCCTCCCATTTTTTATCTTTAATCGTCTCCTCTCCTCTTCCCAATCGACGCAATTATGGGGTTAAGAAGGATGATCATGCAATAGATGGGATTACAGAGACTTCAAACTCCTCGGCTCCGTTCGCTTCCCGTCACGGCACTGAATTCAGTCTTCGTAGAATGTTCCCTTGTTTGTCTGTTCTTGTTTTGTTTTTGGTCTTCTTTATAATTAATATGTAGCGTGGTTTAAGACACTATTATTTTGTTGCTTTGGTAAATTGTCTGTGGTGTCCAAGACGTAGGGATTTTGATGTTTCGATAATTTGATTCCGATGCTTAGATAATTTATTTTTTATATTACTTTTTTAAATTTATTTTTTTTATTAATTTTTTATTTTATTTTTGGTATTTAGGTCTTTTATTTCGATGCTTCGATAATTGTTATATATTTATTTTTTAATTTTTTATTTGTGGTATTTAGATCTTTTCTTTCGTTTTTGGATATTTGGCGTTTTCTATGAGTAGCCTTTTTTCCTTATTCCTTTCGGCCGTTTCTGTCTTTAAATATTTTTTAGATTATTTGGATTATTTACTAAATCTTTATTTTAGATTATTTGGATTATTTACAGGTTCTAGTTTTATCTGTGCCCTAGAGCAGTACCCAATCTGAAAAAAAATGACTGTAATAGGAGAGAATCCCGTAGAAACGTAGGTACCCTCCCGCAATTCGGAACAAGGCACCTGCATTCTGTACACAGTGATTTCATAAGAGCCATCGGTGATGAGAAACTCCCTTGAACCTACTCTACAATGTTATGAAGGTTTTAGCTCCAGGATAATTTTTTAAACTCAACCTTGGTTTGTTTTTTTTTATGAATTTTTTTCTAAGACTAATTCTTTTTTTTTTTTTAGCTTGCATTATTATTACACTCCGTACATTTCATGGAGGGTTAGAGATTTTTTTTACCTTATAAATTTGTAAGCATTCTTTTGTATAAGAACTAGCAAATAAGGAAATAGTTTTGTAACATTCTTTAATATGATAGCTAGCATATAGGGAAATTATAATATTGTAAACATTCTTTAGCATAAGAACTAGCGCATAAGGAAATTATAATATTATAAGCATTCTCTAGTATAAGAACTAGTACATAAGGAAAACACACACTTTTAAAACTATTAATTCTCTATCTTCGTATTAATGCTGGCCTTTGTTAGTAGGAAATTTTATGCGACTCTGTAATTCAGACAAAACTATGTAAATGACAAATTACCAGTAGGAAATTTTATGCGAATCTGCAATTCAGACAAAATATATTTTTATGACAAATTACTATTTGTCTGTAATCTTGGTGTACATTTTACTATAGCGTAATGATTTTTTCAACGTTGGTAAATGCGATCAGTATTACAAAAAATGGGAAATGATTGATGTTTGGTAAATGCAATCAGTATTATACAAAATGGGAAAAAGTCGATATTTGGCAAATGCAGTCAGTATTACACAAAGTGGGAAAAAGGTTGATATTTGTAGGGCTCTCAGGAATGGCCATTTCCTGTTATTGTAGATGCTCATTTGTAAACAATGGTACAAAAATACATTATTCGGCTCTACCAACGCTGTTTCGTCACTAGATTATTTTTATAGGTCAATTCCTCATACAGTCATACTTTATATAAGTTCACTCTCCAGAATTTAAAATGGTCTTTTAACACCAGCCTCTCAGAAAAGGTCCCGGATGTTTAGACTTTTATAGTAGGTTAAACTTCATTTAAAGTATATGGCATTCATGTCGGTGTTTTCATAGGCCCGAGGAAAAGTATTTATTTGGATAATATTCTTTTTCAAGGTTTAGGAAAGTCACCGAGTCCTTGTTTTATAATAGTTATATTTGTAACAAGTTGAAGCACCATTTATGATATTTTTTTTATATTTAAGTGGTGGTGGTTATCGTTCACATTTCAATTTCACAGATGATGAGTTATCTATCTATATATATATATATATATATATATATATATATATATAGTTATATAATATGATATATATATATTATATAAACAGCCATAAACATACGCCACGTAAGCTAGATTTATTTTGCCAAATTTGCGAGAGACCTTAAGTTTCATCTTCAGCTCCAGTCGAGATAGGTACTAGTCCAAGAGTTCTTTCCAATTTTTATTCTTTTATTTCGCTTTGTTATTACTTTTTTTTATAAGGTTATTTAATGATTTTTTTTGTAATTTCAACTTTTGCTTGTGTCATTTTACTGCCTCTGATTTTAATTTGTAATTTTTTATAATTTACAACCCTGAGGGGGAGACTTTGCGTCTCGAAAATTTGGCCAATAAATCTAGTATGCTATTCTGGCTGGTTTCCATCATATTTCATCTAAATTTCAGGCGTTCCAGATGCCCTAGCCTTCCTGTGTGTTTATTTATATATATTATATATATATTATCTTATATATAATATATATATATATATATAATATAGATATATATATATAAGTATATAGAACACCTGTTCTGGTCCTGATAGTATTAAGATAAGAAAACCTCAGGTGCACGAGAGAGGTGACCTTGATCGACTTGTGTTTACATGGAAAACGTGAGCGTGAGTGAGCCACAGGCAGACTCGGGAGACTGGCTGTTACCGGTGATAGAAAGAAAAGGTTAAATAAAAAGAATTAAAAGTTATATTTTTGCCGTCACTTCACTATTTACAACTGTCGTCGGTCTTCACGATAAGAAAAACGTCCGTTGCTTCACACGAGATGGTTTTAAACGATGGGAATGTAGTTTAAGGATGAGGACGTTCTCAAGGTTAAGCAGAAGACTTAAGGAAGCGGCGGGGGAGAGGGAGGGGAGATGGTGGAGACTTTGTTGGGGGGTGGGGGTGATATAACCGACAGCAATTATCACCAAGCATCGCATGCTTTGTTTGTGAGTTGTACATAAATTACCGTAAAGAAGCCTTGAGGGAGTAACACCGTCTTTCGGGGAACCGTATTTCCTGGAATGACATTGTTCGCTGATAGGAACAGATGGCGAGATACGTGGAAATGAAATTACCTTTTGGGGAGCTCTTCTTTCTTTCTATGATGCACAGAATAAACAAGTGCTGATGAAGCTTTTCTCTCTCTCTCTCTCTCTCTCTCTCTCTCTCTCTCCTCTCATCATATATATATATATATATATATATATATATATATATATATATATATATATATATATATATATATATATAATTTATATATGCGTGTGTGTTTGTGTGTTTAATAGCATAAACAGTACTTATGAAGCTTGTTTTAAATTTATCTAGGTCATTATATACTGTGAAGCTATGCTTTTTGTAAGGTTGTGATTCTCTCTCTCTCTCTCTCTCTCTCTCTCTCTCTCTCTCTCTCTCACACACACACACACACACACACACACTGCATAATGCAGTTATTTATGTTGTCAGTGCATTTCTTGTGTTTATCCAACGGAAATTCATTATTATTTAAATAAAGTAATTTATTCGTGATTACACAGTCTTAACCAGCAGTACTGTGGATGTTAAAAGATTAACGAGAGTCATAGGTACAGTATTACCATCAAAGATTTTTTTTAAAAACAGCATCACAGCGTTGGCGGAATTTCCTGAAATTCAGAGGATAGCCCCAAATTCCGTGACTTGCCACCTTTAAGGTGTTGTTTTCATATTATGTTATGTTATCAGACCTCAATCAGAGGCGTGGAAATTGCTGTTGTGTCAAACGGCTTTTACACGTGTTGGTTGTGTTTTTATTATTTGAGAGAGAGAGAGAGAGAGAGAGAGAGAGAGAGAGAGAGAGAGAGAGAGAGAGAGAGAGACTGTTTGAAAGTATCACAGCCTCCCAAACCCTTGGAGCACATGTACGGTCTAATTCCCAGTAGTACTATACTAGGATCTGGTATTCATCCCGCTCTTTGATAATTTGTCTCGTGAGAGAGATGCTTTGCCTTTAAAAATCAGTTGATTGAGGGTTTCTTCATGAGAATGTGGACACTTTATTTTTGAAAGGATGCCATTTTTCTTTAGTGCAGAGAAGCAGACCTTCTCAAGCTTTGCAAAACGATAGATATAGGTTGGTCTTATGACAACTATACTCGGTTTTTTTTTCCATCTGTCTACCCGCCTGTGGTGTTTGCGTATGGTAATACTGCGTCCCGGGCTTTAAATAGTTACATTCAGCTTACATTCAACAACAATAATAATAATATCCCATTTCGCATATTAACGGTGTAATTCGCATTCAGTAAATTATTAAAACACTATTCAGTTGCAAATGTACACCCAGCTATCCTTTTTATTTACCTTAAACTTACACAGCGTAACTATTTAAAGCCTAGGACGCAGCCTTACTATGCGAAAACACCACAGGTGGATGGACAGATGGAAAAAAACAGAGTATAGTCTTGGGTACATTATGGTCAAGTGCAGTTTAATTTTTCCATGAAGAGCGTAAGCAATTTGTTTATTTGCTGTAGGAGCAAAGTTTAGAAAGTGTAGGGAGAATGAATCCCTTGACATTCAGACTAACTTTCTCCCTAAATACCCATTCTTAAATTTAAAGCACCTGTATAGTAAGAGAATGGCCTCCGTTAATGATGAACGTACTTGTTTTGTCACTTGGATTCCTTTTCATCACTTGGAGGTCTACTATTAATATCCTTTCACTCAGTTGAAGACTTCATTCTGTTCGTCGCTTCCACCATTGTTCTTTTATTCTTTTATTAGAATGCTACGGTTTAGTTATTCTGCTTTACCCTTACCTTAAGGAGAAGTCGGAAGGTTAAAAAGGGGGAGATATCATTTAGGGTGAGCAAGGTTGGAAATTATGCATAACTCACTCTCTCTCTCTCTCTCTCGTCTCCCGGTCTTCCTCTTCTCTCTCTCTCTCCTCACTCTCTCCTCCTCCGTCCTCTCTCTCCTCTCCTCTCTCTCCTCCTGCTCCTCTCCTCTTCCTCTCCTCCTCTCCTCCTCCTCCTTCCTCCTCCTCCTCCTCCTCTCCTCCTCTCCTCCTCTCCTCCTCCTCCTCCTCTCCTCCCTCCTCCTCCTCCTCCTCCTCCTCTCCGCCTCCCTCCTCTCTCTCTCTCTCTCTCTCTCTCTCTCTCCTCTCTCTCCTCCTCCTCCTCCTCTCTCTGCCTCCTCCTCTCTCCTCCTCTCTCCTCTCTCTCCTCCTCCTCCTCCTCCTCCTCCTCCTCCTCCTCCTCCTCTCTCTCTCTCTCTCTCTCTCTCTCTCCTCCTCTCTCTCTCTCATTCTCTCTCTCTCTCCTTGCGATGGCAGAGATAGTCCCACTGTTTGTGTTCGCTGTCGCAAGACGTCAAGCAATTAAAGGTTGTCCATAAAGCGTTCAACATATGCATCAAAAGAACTGTATTTGGAAAATTCATTTTGGGTATATAGCACACGGGCAAGCATGTATGAGCCCACTCACTCACTCACTCACTCACTCACTCACTCACTCGCGTGAGTGTTTGCAAATGTAAATTTAGCTTTAATCTTGTACAAACCTTGCAGCAGATCTTGAAGGTTTAAACCTTTGTTTAGATAGTTATATTTTCTCATCGAACATTCACAAACTTGCATGAGCAAGGAATCGTGAACCATATAAAGAGTTCGTGTAAAAATTGTGCAAATGTTTTATCAACAATATACAGCTGCTTCTCCAAACGAGACTCTTGGGAGTAGAGGGAGAAATGGGAGTGAATCATTAAAGAAAAGTGCAAATAATGAATTTCTCTTCAATAACCTCTCCTGGTACAATTAGTAAACATTCAGCTCTCTCTGCGTACGTCAAATAATATTTTTGTATTGTCTCATTCTCTTTTCGGATCAGTTTCCTCCTTCAGGTATTTTTTATTATCTCTCTCTCTCTCTCTCTCTCTCTCTCTCTCTCTCTCTCTCTCTCTCTCTCTCTCTCTCTCTCTCTCTCTCTCTCTCTCTCAAGGACCGTTCCAAACCCGGCTTGTCATCACACCAAATCGTACCCGGAGCAGGGTTCCTCGTCATATCAACTTGTGATCAGCAACTGGCGAACACTACAACACACCAGATCATTTAGGGGACGTATGATGTAGTAGAGAAGTGAAACTACGGTCTCGGACGCTCCTTATGTTCATAGCTAATGAGACCATCTGCTTGTCGGAATTAAAAGTCCGGTTGCGCATGCGCGCGTGTGTTTGTCTGCCATGCCATATGCACCGATGGATTTCGCATTGCCTGGTTTCTTTCTGTTTATTTAGGATCGTGAATGGTGTAAGCAGATGCTTGAATGACTGGGGAATGTGTTGCTTCTTGGAAAGTTGAGCGTTTCACCTTATTCCTCCTTATTTTTGTTGCATCTGATGTTTAATCAGGTGTGCTCGTTTTTAGAGTTGAAAAGTACGTATCTTACAGTATAGTGTAGTATCTGTCTATTTGTCCTACACCGTTCATTTATAAATGTGTGTCTATATCTATTTATCTATCTACATCTATCTGTCAGTATCTGTATATATACATGTGTATGCCAATAATATATTTTTCCTCCCTATTGTGTCGTTAAGTGTACCTACACGACAGTATCATCAAGGCCCTTACGTTGAGGAGGATGCAGTTTTTAAAAGGGCATGACTCTTCATTCTCTCGCTCTGAACTGGCATCAATACTCGCGTGTTTTACAACGTTGTTGAGGAGGATGTCCAATGCTTCTGGTATTTTCCAAAACTATGTTGATACTGTGGAGGACTCCTCTCTCTCTCTCTCTCTCTCTCTCTCTCTCTCTCTCTCTCTCGTACCTGACTATCCTTGGAAATCTCTTTAAAACCGCCTACGCTCCTTATATTTCGCTCGCCGTTCATTTTGGTCTGATTGAACATTCCTTTTCTTTTCTCTTTCTTAAGAGGTTATCTTTATTGTAGTTTTGTATCGTCCTTTTTTTTGGCAAAATATCGGATATGCCCCCCAACAAACATTTTTTTTTTTAAATCATCTGCATCGACGGTGATTTATTATTGAGTTTTGAATTCAGCAAAGTATCGAGTTAGTCTCTCTCACCATCCAGGATGTATGGTGATTCACACTTACAATTGATACTTAGCTGAAACAAGAAGTCAGTGATAAAATCACTGTCGATACAAATAACCTGAGAAATAAAAAAACAATAAATGCATATTGAACACTGCCATAAACGGCCTAATGTCAATATCATCATTGTTACTGTTATTTGTTTTCATTTCTATTATTCCTTTACGTGTCCAGTATTTTTCTCTTATGTAATATTTCGTACACATGTTTCTATGTAAATGTGTCGATAATGAGATTTATCTGAAAAAAATATGCAAGATAGGTAAAATGCATTACTACATAGCAAGAGGTTCAAGACTGGGTAGGGGTAAGAAAAAAATAATTGCAAGACCCAGTGTGAGGTAAACACGAATTAAATTATATATATATATATATATATATATATATATATATATAGATATATATATATACTATATGTATATATGTATGTATGTATAAGAAAGCTCGACAATGAGGGAAACAAGCATAATACAAGGTAAAGAAAAAAAAAAACTATATATATATACAATAAAAACAGGGAAGCAAGGTAAAGGGAGGTTCGTAGCATAATACATACATACATACATACATACACTATATATATATATATATATATATGTATGTATATATATAAAATACATATTGTATATGTCCATATATACATCCAAATACGTATACATATGTGTATACATATTCTCATTTGTGTAGGACTGGGGTTAACAGTCATATCCGAAAAGTCATGTTGAAAATTGGAAGGCTGTCACTCCTTGGATCCACTTGCTTTTGGTGTAAAATAGTTTAAAATAGTCAAAAACGGTAACTCTCTAGAATTTCGATCAGAATCAAGAAATTGGTATTGAAACTTATTACCGAAATGATGGAATCGAGGAAATTCGTGCATAATAGCCACCCCCAAGCAAAGAAGAAACTGTTGGGTTGAAGACAATCCCTTTATTGGTAAACAGACAAAAAGGAGAGAGAGAGAGAGAGAAAAAAAAAGCAGAACTGGAAAGTAGGTCGCCGTATTGTCGCAAAGCGGTTTGTCGACGTCATCTGCATGTCTGTCTCTGCCTGTCTGTCTGTCTGTCTGTTTGAGCATGTGTGAATGACTTCACTACCACAGGATTCTTTCTAGGTCCTCCTCCTCCTCCTCCTCCTCCTCCTGGAGCTCCCCCAAAGGAAAGAAAAGAAAAGACGGTGTTTAGTGGGTAGCCCAAA
>NC_087217.1:10902063-10904563 GCF_015104395.2 Macrobrachium nipponense
AAAAAAAAAATAAAAGATAAAAAAGGTGGAGAGAGATCATGACGAAGGAGGAAAGCAGAAAAAGAAAGTTTTTTAACCCTTCCCCAAACACGCGTGAAAAGAAAACACGGGAGTAGGGCCACGCTCGGCGGGTCAGTGTATATATTTATACTTTTTCTTTCTCTCTGGAAGGTCACGCTTCCCAGGTTATGATAATTCATGGGAAAAGACTTCTGGGAGGCAGACGGACGCCCAGAGAAATTGACTTGGGTTTTCTTCTCGTCTGATTCTAGTAATAGACTGATGGATGGTGGTAGTACTTTTCTATTGGAATGAGAGAGAGAGAGAGAGAGAGAGAGAGAGAGAGAGAGAGAGAGAGAGAGAGTTACACCTTTCGTAGATATATTGAAAAAAAACTTGTTAAATAAAACATGACACCCAGAGTACTTTTACCTAAAGTTGGAAATAATCATGTAAAGTAATTTGAGAGAGATAGAGGTATATTATTCATCAACCACCTCCTAAATACATAAAAAATAATAAGAATAAAAATAATAAAATAAAAATAAAAATATATATAAAATAAATAAATATAAAAATAAAAATATATAAATAAAAATAAAAATAAATATAAAAATAAAAATATCACAAATGAAAATAATGAATATAAAAGTAAAGAAATTACAAATAATAAAAATAGTAAAATTATAATAATACAAATAGAATAATATTCTCAAGTAACCTGAAAATGACGATGAATGAAAAATAGAGAAACAAAACCCACAATACTATTAGCTAACTAACTTTAAAGCTGGAAATTCCTAAAGTAGCTTTTTATAGGTAAAAAAATCCCAGATGTCAAACTATGGTCCAATATCACCCTCTTTTCTTCATCGAACTCAATTTATGCAGATGATGGCTCTTGCTCACGCTGGTCATGGTGGAAAGTTAGCGGAACTAAAACCGTACACATTTTCTTATGTACTTGAGCATTACGTTCTTTGCCCAGCTGGGGATGGATTTTTTGGGGGGAAATTATAAGTCTCCTGCGGTTTTAACTCCCGACTCGACTAAGGAGGAACTCCGGTCATTATGATCTTGCTAGTTTTGATAATTGAGCGGCTTGTTGGTACAGTGATAATTTGATTATTCAGTCTGGTTGAAAATGGAATGTCTCGGTGGACAGTGGGAATGCATTTACAGATTAAATATGAGACATGGAAATTGGGAATGCATTTACAGATTAAATATGAGACAAAATGGAATGTCTCAGTAGACTGGGAATGCATTAACAAATTAAATATGAGACAAATGGAATGTCTGAGTGGACAGTGGGAATGCATTTACAGATTAAATATGAGACAAATGGAATATCTCGGTAAGACAGTGGGAATGATTTTTACAGATTAAATGAGACAAATGGAATGCCTCGGTGGACAGTGGGAATGCATTTAAATAATAAATAAAAGAGACAAAATGGAAATGAATAATTTTATTATTACAACATGCTTTTTCGAAATTTCAAGTCTTCGTAGACTTCGTTTCAAGAGCATGATTATGTCAGCAACGAAGCTTCGCGACAGTCAAGAGTCATCAAGTAGCCATCAGCCATCCTTCCTCCTTCCAGACATCCCCTCGTCTATCCTCTTCCACGCTCCATGACATACTCTGGACCATCTGCCGTGGTCTAGATTTCAAATCGGTAGAGAGAGAGAGAGAGAGAGACGTATCGGCGCGTGTCAGTTATGTTTGCCCCGGAGGTGAAGTCTGCCTTCCAGTTTCCTGAAGTCATTCAGTTGCTGCTGAGACTTGTGCGTGTGAGGAAGTTCTCTCTCCCTCCCTCTCTTTCTCTCTCTCTTTCTCTCTCTCTCTCATGTGGGAGTCAGGAAGGAAGGAGCGATCAAGTGCGACGCTTTAATCGAAAATTTTGGAATCGAGGCGGTTCAGATAGGATTGTCTCTTCCCCTTCCTCAGGGGAGAGTGGGAAGAGCCATATTAGCGATGGATTATAAATAAAATAACTTCAGTAAAACAAAAATAAATATATATATATATATATAGATATATATATATATATATATATGTATATATATATATATATTCATAAAAAATATATGAAATGCTCTTATTGGTTTGTTGTGTCTTTAAAACCATTGATGCTTTCAAATCAATCTCTCTCTCTCTCTCTCTCTCTCTCTCTCTCTCTCTCTCTCTCTCTCTCTCTCTCACACAGTATATCAGGGAACAATGAAGGATTATTTTGGACTCTTTCCCTTCCCTCATTGCAGTAATCGGATTGCAGTTTCCTGCATAACACGCTTGTTTGGATTGAATTTTTATTGATTTATTTTCGGCAGTGCCGTTTTATTTTTCGCATTTTATGATTTATCATTATTTTCATGTAATCAATTAATCTATCCGTTCCTAAACAATTATCAATTCACGTTTAAATATCCTTATTTCATTTGCATATACCAATGATATTTTCACTTGATAGTTTATGTATCTATATCCTTAAATT
>NC_087217.1:10909563-10931706 GCF_015104395.2 Macrobrachium nipponense
GTCGAATTGACAGAATTATCTCTAGGATACTGGAACATCACGAGAACCTTGTCTTGAACGGGACTTGGCCGAATATAAAAGTTAACTTGAGATTTCGAACTCTCAGATAACATTTGAGATCAAATTTGCAAATGAATTTCAGTGACTGATAAGACTGCTGATAATTTTAATCTCTGACCTTCAAGAGATGTTGAGATGTTTACGAATTAGGCTGAAATCATCTCTTGCTTATCACTTTTTAGTCCCTTCTTCCCCGGAAAGAGTTGAATTAGGGAATTCATAAGTTAATCTCAAATCAGTTGTTCAAGAGAAATTATCACTCAGATATTTCTGTCAAGATTATGATAATGATTTTTGGTTTATGTAATGTATGTAATGCATCTTTAAAATAACTTGGAAGTGGTACTTGAGAGGAATTTAATATTCTACATTAATCTCAGCGCGTTTTCAGATGAAAAATATGAGATTTTTAGTTTGTTCTATTATATCCAGTTCCGTTATATTACAATAAAAATGTTGTAAGTTTTATTATCCAGTTTTGGTATATTGCAATAAAAATTTTGTAAAGATTGAAAACTAAACTTCATCAAGCTTGTTTTTATTGGCATATTTTTCAATAGATATTCCCATGGGGTTTTGAATTTCTTTATGGCATGTCTCGAATTTCACAGCATTAATTTTTTTCCGCAATTCGTCTCTCCTGCACATTCAGTTCTTTAGTAAATCCTCGTCCCATTTTGAGTAGGAAGGGAGGACGCGCCACAGTTGTATCCATCATCCTTCGGTTGGTTATGGTGCTCCGCCTTTTCTCCTTCCCTTCTTCCTTCCTCTTCTACTTGGGAGGGTATTTCTTTATACCTTCGTGGGTGGCCTTAGTGTTGTTATCCTCTTGAGGCAAGGTTGAAGTATTTCATGTGGTAACATTTATAGGAATTGGCTCTCTCCATGTCTTATTGGTGATCATTTTTTCTGAAGACGAATGCATTTCCTTCGTTATATATAAATATTGCATGTTATTAGTTCTCTTAATTTGGAGCTCAGGATTAAATGACGGATATCTCATATAATTGCGTGGACCAGTTGAATTGTTTTTGTTTTACTACCAGTGAAACTGTCTCTTTATGTTGTACTGTGTTGCCCATATCTGTCGATACTGTCAGATGGCTTGTATGCATGTTCTTACTCATGAAATTGTATGTATTTGTGCATATTTAATGTCAACATCAAATAACTTCTTTTAACTTAATAACAAGCAGGACTCGAATCTTTTGGAAATTACACGGACGGATGGTGCTCAGATATGAACCATCCATTTTGAAAAGAGCTGCTCTTTACAAAAAATAACACGTTATTAAAATAACACATTATTATTTCTCTCCTCAATATCATTTCAGTAAGTTTAAGAAAAACTGCAACATCAGTAATGTCGGGAAATATGTGGTCATTAATTTTTAGCTGTCTGGTATTTATAATGTGCAGTGAATTGTGGAAATACTTCTAGAAACTGGTAAAAAAATACTAAATAAATAGTACAGTAATTTGGTATTTCAGGTCAAATGTAAGATATTATATTAAATAATTTTAATTTTAAGGACATAGGAGATAAAAATAGATACCTCATGTTTAACAGATATAAATTTAATAAATGCAAAGTTGTTAAATTTCATGCATGATGTAACAAAGGAAAGTGAATTTGTGGCTAGGTTGTGGGTGTTTAGATGTTATTTATTGATGGGGAAGCTGTAGGATTTTAAAATAGGTATTTTAAAGTTTTTGTAAATTTTTGTTTAGGACTTTTTTTTTCTTATTAACTGTCTGTATTTTTTTTTTACAGATTGACAGAGATGGCAATGGCTACATTGACTTGTCAGAACTCAAAGCTGCCTTGGACATTGTTGGCTTCAAGCTTCCTCAGTGGCAGGTGCGAAAGATGATTGAAGATTGGGACAAGTCAACAGATGGCCCTGGCAAAGGGAAACTCAGTTTTGATGAGTTCCAAAATGTAAGGATCTATCCACACCAATTACTATTATCATCATTCTCTACTGCAAACCCTGTATTTTAAGTTGACTTACTATTTATAGTTGTGAGACCTTAAACCCTAACTTTTTGAAAAAGGACTGATGAATTAGGCATTGAAATACAACGGAATCTAGTAACTGTACATTTTTTCCAGATGTGCGCTGGGCTTAAGGCCCAGGATATTGCCAGTTCCTTTAAGAAAATGGTGAACAAGAGAGAGAATCTTGAAACACTGGGTGGCATGTCCACTGCTTCCTCTGAGGGAACCACCCACTCTGTACGACTGGAGGAGCAGTTAGCCTTCTCGGACTGGATTAATACTAATCTGGGCCATGATCCTCACCTGAAACACTTACTGCCTATTGACTCAGAGGGACGCTATTTGTACGACAAAGTCAAAGATGGAATTCTCTTGTGGTATGTTGTTTTTTAGTCGGCTATTTGCACTTTTGTTCAAAGGGTTATTTAAAAGTTGCTTTTCTGCATGACCAGTGTTTATAAACAAAATTAAAATACCTTTTACTGTTTATGGCAGTTCATTTTTCAAAAATGTTTGGATAATTGTTGTTTATATGCAGAATGTAAACTACCATACTTGAAGTCTCTCTCTCTCTCTCTCTCTCTCTCTCTCTCTCTCTCTCTCTCTCTCTCTCTCTCTCTCTCTCTCTCTCTCTCTCATATATTAAATAACTAACAGGTGGTATCCTGGTTTTCTTGCAGCAAAGTCATCAATCACTCCTGCCCTGATACCATTGACGAGAGAGCAATAAACGTCCGTAACTTGACCTTGTACACGAAACACGAGAATTTGACATTGGCCCTCAATTCAGCTCAAGCTATCGGTTGTAATGTAGTAAATATTGATGCTCATGATTTAGCAAAAGGTTAGTATCCTTTGTAAGTGTTATGTTTAAAACAGAATGAAGACTAATTTGCACACAGTACTTTAAGCCCTCTTCACAGTATAGTAGTGTTATGTATATCCCAATATTTTAACAAAGTTGCAGTAGTTTCTTTTCTTTTGGATCATTACTATTACAGTATTTTTTATTCAAATCTTGTTGTATACTACCCTGTATATTATTCAACCATGTAATGAATAGTTGGTATTTTTAATTGTATTATTCATTTACGTATTAGGTAAGCCCCATTTGGTGTTGGGCTTACTGTGGCAGATCATCCGTATTGGTTTGTTTAACCAAATCACCTTGGAGCATTGTCCTGGGTTGGCCAATCTCCTGGAGGATGGTGAAAAGATTGAAGAGCTCATGAAGCTCTCTCCAGAAGCCATCTTGCTTCGCTGGGTCAACCACCACTTGGAACGTGCTGGTGTGAACAGGTACAGTACAGTATTTATGTAATAAGTTCCATACAGGCGTAATGTATTTCATTGATTATGAAATGGGGGATTTGTAAAGGTTTTTATATTGTGGAAAAATGGTTTTCCTGTGAAAAATACAAGTGGAATAATTTTTTGTAATTGGTCATATAGGTCACCAAAACAAAAAGCTTAAGTTAAAGAGGATAAGGAAATCAGTGAGTTATAAAAAATGTGGATAATCACAGTCCATTGTTTATGAAAGTTTAATTTGGCTTCACTGATCATGTGTATGCTAACATAGTCAGACAGATGATTGACAAGTTTCAACGAACATAACAATGAACATGCTTACCATTCCTATCTGAGGTATCAAGTTTTCAATATTAACTGATATGTATTTGTATACTTAATAATCAAGTTTTTTTGACTCTGTTTTATTCATACCACAGACGTTGCACAAACTTCATGGGTGACATCAGAGACTCTGAAATTTACACTCATCTTCTGAAGCAAATTGCACCAAATGATTCTGGTGTTACAATGGAAGCTCTTACAGTAAGTAAGCAGTGTAGATTTGTACATTACAACAGGTTTTGGTAGAATCTGTAGTGATGAAACTTAATTTTTCAAGTAGGATCTGAATTTTGACATCGTAATAATAAGCATTTCAGTTCATTATTTTTATAACTGTCCTCACCTACATAAAATAAAAGGTGTGAATGTGTATTTTCTTAGGTTAAAATTAAACAATGCTGATGCTGATTTCAGAATCTGATTAATGTCTTAAACAATGACAAGATTTTAAAGTTTATTTCCTTCAACAGGAACAAGATTTGATCTCAAGAGCAGAAATTATGTTGCAACAAGCTGATAAACTAGGTTGCCGTAGCTTTGTAACTCCTCATGATGTTGTGGAGGGTGTCTACAAGTTGAATGTTGCTTTTGTTGCAAACCTTTTCAACAATCATCCTGGTCTTGATAAACCTGAAAATGTAGACTTTGAAGGCTTAGACCACATTGAAGAAACCAGAGAGGAGAAGAGTAAGTGTTGTTTGTTTGATCACCTTATGAATATCATGATTATTATAAGTGAATATTATCATTTTGATATTGTAGGACTTCTTAAAGCTTTTTTGTAAGCAACCTAGAGCTGCTGTATTTGGTACAATGTTTAGCATATTGATTCTTCTTGATTTGAAATTTTAGATATGCTTGTCCTTTATTAATCACTGATTTTACTTTCTACATTTTTGTGTTTCCAATGTGCAAAATGTTTCTATTTTGTTCCCTTGTACATTTTCTCTTGAAATGTTTTGTCTTTGCAGTTAGACTTTTTTAGATCAGTAAGATTTGCCTTAATTATGTGTCTAATTCCCTCTATAGAGAGAAACTGTGGATGAGAGGGAAAAAACTTCGATTATTGATAACATTTTATCCCAAATTTACAGCTTACCGCAACTGGATGAACAGTATGGGTGTTAATCCACATGTCAACTGGTTGTACTCTGACCTCGCTGATGGTATCATCATCTTCCAGTTGTATGACATCATTCGGCCTGGTATTGTTGATTGGAAGAGAGTTCATAGGTGAGTATAAAAGTACTGTCCCATTGTTTACAGCCTATGTTTATTGAATAAAAGTTCATGTTGCATATACCCTTATGGAGGTGAAGATGATTCTTGAGGTAGTATCCAAGACTTGGAATGAGCGCCTCAGTGGCGTGGTTGGTATGGTGCTGGCGTTCCACCTCGGTGGTCGCGGGTTCGATTCTCGGCCAATCCATTGAGGAGTGAGAGATGTGTATTTCTGGTGATAGAAGTCACTCTCGACGTGGTTCGGAAGTCACGTAAAGCCGTTGGTCCCGTTGCTGAATAACCACTGGTTCCATGCAACGTAAAAGCACCATACAAACAAACAAACAAACCAAGACTTGGAATGACTATTAGTTTTCCATGAAAAATGTTAGTATATTTACAACAGTTTAGAACAGGATTGAAACAACTGGCTTTAGTTCAGCTCACTGTGGCAAGCTGACTGCAGTACAACTTACTGTGGTGCCCAGATGTGATGATTAAAATTTACATAATAAATTTTATTATAGTAAATATTTTGTTACAAAAGGTTAATTTTGGTTATGTCAGGTTTAATAAAAAAAAAAAAAACTTAAAAAGAAAATTTTATGCAAAGTAACTTCATGTACAAAAGAAAATAAAGATTTTTTATTGTCATATAGCTGATACTGCTCAAATAGGAAAAAATTAAAAAATAAAATCCATGGTTGCTGAAACTATAGAAGAAACTACAAGTTATCAGCGAATGACGATTCCAGGTCAAAGTCCTCCAATCAAGTTGAAAAAGCTTAGAAGAGACTGGGGAACAGATCAAATCCCTTGTTATGCAATTTGACCGTTGAAATTTTGTTAAATATTGAACAGTTGTCTATAACTTTTCTTAGATAACTAGAATTATTATTATTAATAGGGGTTAGTTTTTCCAGACCTCTGAGTCTCGAGTAGACTCTTCTCGGGCTGGTTAGATAACTAGAATGATATCTGTGTAACTTTTAACTTCAATAAAGTTCTTTTGTAAAATCATTATAGTGGATTTGTGTTATGTAAATAAAAATAAAATGTTCAGTTATCCTTTTCCTTAAATCTGCAGCCTGTTGTGCTACACCTATTGAGAACAAATGTCAGTGTTAATTGCACGGTTAAAGAATACAGTAATTAAGTAAAACTCGTGAAATTTGTATGCATTCGGGTCATTGTTTCTGTATCTGAGATTATGCCGTAAGGGCAACAAAACTGAAAACTTCCATTGATGATATTTGTATATCATTTTTATTACGTTATTTTAGACATTCTGTTTGCACTGGTTAACTTATGAAGCTAATATGAAATTACTTTGTTAATGAACTATATTCATGAGATGTATCATGGATTACCAGGGAAAAGAGAATGAAAACATGGAGTTGTATTTCCACATAGCATAAATACTGTTTTGACATCACAAAACACACTGTGGTAAGTTTTCATAATTATACACAACTATACGTAATGGTATATTGAGGTAGTAATTTTGAATGATGGTAGCAAGCATTATAGATACTAAATATTTGACATTCTAGTTTTGGTTTTTACATAGTACGTTTATGTATTGTAGTACATATTTTTTAATTAGGCAGCCTGTAATTTAAGCTCTCTAGTCAGTGAAAACCTATCACATACAACTTTGGAAGCTGACAGTTCATTCTTGATTTTGTTATGCAAAATAGTTGCTCTACCTATTTTGGACTATTAATGTCAGATGTATGGCTTGACATTAGATATAATGTTAAAAAAATGCTTAGACATGTACAAAGCATTTGTGCTGCATTTTAAGTGAATGGTTGGCAATCGGTTAAGACAATCGGTAAGAGTATAAACCTTTTAAGATATCTTGAAGCAATGGACTTATTTACATTATCAAAAGTGTACTTCTTGGGTGTAGAATTCTTCTCAAAGAGGAAGTTTTTCACTTTAATATTTTTTTCTTTTCAGTAAATTCACCAAGCTGAAGAAATTCATGGAGAAACTTGAAAACTGTAATTATGCTGTTGAACTTGGCAAACAACTAAGGTTCAGTTTAGTTGGCATTGCTGGGCAGGACTTAGCAGATGGAAACCCGACTCTAACTCTAGGTTAGTATTGAGGGGAGGAAGGAATGACAGGAGCTTATAATATATTAAGCATGTTTTATATCAACAAATGTCATTTTGTCTCATGATTGAATTGGCAAAGTTGGAAGTTGCATTTGATGTCTATTCATAAATTTCAGTTTTGTTCCTAGTTGTTCCTAATGGTTGCGTGAAGCTATTTTTTAAATGAGGATGCATATTTTTTAGTTAAAATAGAAAGTTATTTAGTTTCTCTCTCATTACTGTATAATCCTTTGCTATATTTTATGTTTTTAAATATTTCTTTGGAAGAGTGAAAAAAGACAGATGTCCCAAAACAGGCATCCTTATTTGTTCCTATTATTTAAATCTTGTAATGAAACCCTTAGACTACCTTGTCATTTTTGTGTCCAAGGATAAGAATTATTATTCTCTGCCATTACCAGATTTTCTTATAAGAATGCTGTACATCTTGAATTAAGGTATATTTTAAATTTTTCCGTACTGACAAAAATTGATTTTTCTTAAGTGCCTTGTGTATGATTTATAGATTGCATAAGAATGACACATCCTTGAAGATTATTTTTAACAGCACCATTGAAAATTCATTCATCCTCATTTGTTTGTAGAAGCGCTTAACTATTTATCTATCAATTGACAGTAAATTAATATTTAAACATGCTTATAAGTATTTTTTTTTTCAGCACTTATTTGGCAGTTAATGAGAGCATACACCCTGTCCATCTTGACCCAGCTGGCTGATTCTGGCAGTCCCATTGTAGAAGCAGAGATTATCACATGGGTTAACACAAAGTTAGGTGAAGCAGGCAAGACTTCCAGTATTAGGAGTTTCCAGGATTCCAGTTTGAAGAATGCTTTAGCTGTCATCGATCTTGTTGATGCAATTAAACCAGGCACAATAAACTATGACTTAGTGAAAAATAGTGGTGAAGAAGAGGTAAGTTCAGTGCATTTTTATTTTTATTTTGCATAATTGCATATCTAACTTTTTTCTCTAAGTAAATTTTACTTAGGTGGCTGTAATATATACATAGAATTTTGTTAATTGTAAAAGTAAGTCCTTCCTGTACTTGATTCTTTTCTTGCTTATTAAATTTTCTAGCCCTATCATCTTGTTTTGCTCTGCTGAAAATATAGAAGTTATAAATTACAAGGATTATATATGATAAGAGACTTGTTGGAACTGACTCATTCAGTCCTCTATATTTTAGCTTCAGGATAGCAGACTTTACAGTGTATGACCGTTAATGTCTTGCTTTTTATAAATACTTTGTTCAGCTATACAACTCCAATAAGGAAAATGCCTACTATAGTAGATTCACATCAAGCGTGCACCTGATGTCTAAGCCAGTCCCTTACGACGCTCCTGATTGGACGTTGATAAGCCAGTCACAGGTCTGGAAACTCTCAGTCTCTTGAGAGTTTCCAGCCCTGTGATTGGCTTATCAACAGCCAATCAGGAGCATCGTAAGGGATGTGAATCTACTATAGTACTGTACTATGGGAATTAATGAGAATCAGTCATATGCTTCACTTCCTTGTCAAAGTTAAGGGGGCCGGCCAGAACCCTTATATATGGGGGTATAGGACAAAAAATGCAGTCATGAAAAAATTCATGGACCTTCATATGGCAATTAAGAATACGTATATGAAATATTTCGTCAAAATTTCAATTACTTTCTTAGTTACAGGGTAATTAGTTAACGTAACTCAATAAGCCTAAAACATTGATCCATACAAGAAAATGCAATATTTCTTCTATTATCGTAAATTTTGATAATTATTGTCAAAGAAATTGGGAGAAATGGCATCTGTAGACATTCCCCGAGTCGAGAAGGGAGACTTCAGTCAGCTACCAAGTCCAGTCATGATTCAGTGCGATCACAAACCTCAAGTAGTCTACACGTTCGAGTTTTACCTCTGACATTCGCTTGCTTTTGCGTATGGTTATGTATGTTTCGGCAAGTTCATCATGCCAATGAGGAAAAGACAAAGAAAACATCTCGCTAACATACAGACGAAGAAAATCGCTCAAGTATTATTACAGAATATCATGATATACACTAGGCTATGATCTTTGAGCAAAGAGATCTTCATTTATGATAAATAACATAGTTTTGGTTTTTTAATACCCAAAATGGAATATGAAATTCATAATAATCATGATTTATTAAAATTGTCTTAGTAAAAAAAAAGAGTACACCTTCGAGTTTCACCTCTGACATTCTCTTGCATTTACGTTTGTTTATCTTTGTTTCGGCAAGAATTTCATCATGTCAAAGAGAAAAATACAAAGAAAACATCTCGCTAACATACAGAAGAAGAAAATTCTCTGTAATAAGCCGAGTTAGTGAAGGGGAGAGAGAGAGTTGCGTAGGAAGGAGTGCCCCATCTTGCCTCAAGCAGTGCCCCAGGCTACGATATATGAGCAAAGGGATCATCATTTATGATTAAATTATGATAAATAAAATAGTTTTGGTTTATTAATACACAAAAAAGAAATATACATTCATAATAATCATTATTTATTAACATTGTCTTTATAGATATACGAAGGAAAACTTTGAATGCCCGTATCTCAAAACTATACTTATTGACCTTCAAAATCTATCTTCTCATTTAGTTTTAAAGCTATAACATTGGAATTTGGTCTATAACTCAGAAAGACATTATAGAACAATCAAATGAAGCCCTTTTTTCCAATTTTTGTTTCGTCTTTTTTTTTATAAATTTTTTTTTCTCCTGATTTATAGTTTATTTTTTTACCATATTTAAAAATTCATATCTAGCAAAAAAATGACTTTTAGAAAAAATACTCCTCATTCAATTGGAGGTCTACATCAGGTCTATACATAGGTAGTAATCCTAGGTCTTAATATTAAATATCAAGGGAGAAGATAGAATTTGAAAAATGGTTAGTATCGGGACAAATCGCCCTGGCGTCACAAAACCGAAGGTCAGAGGCGAAAATCATATGCGGTTTGGAGATGTCCCAAGTCACCTCATTAAGTGGTATGAATATCAAAGTCCTGTCCTTAAAAAAACGGCATTAGCCGGCCGGCCCCCTTAAAGAATGCAATTCTTTTTTTAATAGAAACCAAGTGTGAAATTTATTATGAAGCAATTGACAAAAATCTGATAGTTAATTCAAAGTACCTGCTCCTTCATACAGATAGCTTTGCCTTTTGTGCAACATAATTTATTTTCTTTTATGTTCTCCGTCCCCTAGACTCAGCAATTTACAGGGTGGGAAGGGAAGTGAGTGGTGTGATGGCTTTGCATAAAATCTTCAAGGAGTGCATATTGTTGTATCACACAAGAGCTCTCTTTCACTGATGAAACTGCTCCCTAAATATATTGATATTTTGATCCAAATTTTTTTTTTTTGTATTTCAGACAAATTTGTCATACATAGGGAAAAATTTACATATCAAACACCAGTACATACAGATAACAAAGTCTACAATCCATAGTTATATCAGATTTGTTTGGAAAATGGAAACTTATAAGTAGCATTGACAACAAATCTTGATGATAAGTTAATCCGTAAATTTAAGTGTAAAGCAATGAATAAATCCAGGAACATTAACAAAAATGTCGTATTGTAAATCTCTAACAAGCTGAAGATATATTTAAACAAGGAATAGTTTGCAATTGAAAAATTGGCATTTGCCTTTTATCTCCTGTAAAAGCACAACTACAGGTCAAGTCAACATCAATTGCAATTTGATCAGCCATCTAACCGTTTAGCCAAGAAGTGTTTATTCCAATTCTACTACTCCAGAATGGAGGCAATGCCAGTGTTTTACCAGGAACCTATCCAGGCAGCTATCCTTGGAAACCATGAAGCTGTAGACTAATATACCTTCTAGCAGTGATTTGCTCTGTAGACTAATAAACTTTCTTTTGGCAGTGATTTGCTACTGTATCTAAAGTGTATTGATAGTAAATCTGCTAAAGAAATGTTCTCAGTCTGCATTTTCAGTTTATTGAATCATTGAATTTTATGGAGTTGCAGTATATTAGATAGATTATATATTTATTAAGAGCAAAACCTTTAGGCAAGCACCACATATTGAGGATTTTTTCTTTTAGAGCTTTCAGCTAAAAAGATTATCTTGCTTAATCAAAATATTCTTACAAAATACAATAAAGCATGTCTAATAATGGTGATTTTTTCAGGGGGTAGATGAAAGCAAAAATTTTTTCTGAATTTTATTATTTTGTGATATTTTTTTCAATCACATAATTGAATGATTTTTAGACTTCTTGTGCATTTAAAGTGAATGTTTTTAGACTTCTTGTGCAAAAATACTTGCTGAATTGTATTTTGTAAGTTTTCGTATGCAAGCAATGGATTTTGTTTTATGTTGTGTAAATACAGATGTGTGATAATGTTTTTTCCTTTTCCAAACAGGACAACATTGCCAACGCCAAGTACGCAATCTCAGTGGCTCGTAAAATTGGTGCCCGCATTTATGCTTTGCCTGAAGACATCACTGAGGTTAAACCGAAGATGATTATGACAGTCTTTGCTTGCCTCATGGCACGGGATTACATACCTAATATGGATGCCAAAAAGAATTGAATGTGAAAAGAAAGCTTGTGTTTTGTAGAAAGAGATGTAAAAGGGAGTGCATGAAGTGACTGCGATGTATGATTTATTCTTTGTAACTGTATAGACTTTTTATACATTTTTCATAATGCATAGCTATAGTAAAGCAACGTCCAGGTCTTATGTTGTGACATAACAGTAGTGCAGTTCAATTTTGTATCATAAGCAGCATTTGTATTATTCAAATATCATTTCTGTTTAGTCTACTGCAGATAATTTTCTTTATTGCCATTTTACAAATTCGTGGCTTATTATAAAGTTAAGTAATGCATCTATTCCACTTTTGTGTAGCTTCCACAAAATGAAGCTCATAAGAAATAGGATTGCTCAAAGGTGAAAAAGGATATACAGTACTGAATATAGAAATGGAACAACTGTATGGAATTTCTGTTTAGTCTGCATTTTTTGCTGGATATTCATGTATATGCAGATAGCAGAAGTGGTGTGTAGAATGAAATAAAAATGTAATAGAGTTCTCTTTTAAATAACAGATTTTATGTAAAAATTGCTTTTGTACTCTTAATGAATCATTAGATAATGTTACAGTTTTATTGAAGGCAGGAGCATTAATATTCTATGTTCAGCATCGCTAAAATCTTGAATGCTATTGAAATTCACCATGTTCAGTTGTGCATTTATGATGAATGTAGGTTTTTAATACAGAAATTTGAGCATTGTAAAATGATTATTTTATTCACAAGATTGTGTATTTACAAAGCTGATGACGCTCACTTCCTGGCTAGTTTAATTGCTGGATAGCGAGTGTAAAGTTGAAGCCCAACCTCAGACTAAGTGTAGATTTTTTACATGATAGTTTTTATTATAGAATGACAGTGTGTTATATCACTAATGTTTTCTCTTCTTGTTAAACTTTTGTTATATATATTTTCTTGATGCAAGAGAAGTAGCACTGGATTATTTTTTTTTTATAAAGTGATGTTTCACTTTTAATGACTTGACTTGATTTGTAAATACAGAAGTTATGAAATAGTATTTTCCTAGGTATATTACTAAAGGAAATTTGGTAGTCTGTCCTTTTTATTAAATCAGACAGTTGTAAATTGTAGGTTGAAATTTTGTAATGAAAATGTGTTAGCACAAGTTTCTAAGCAGTTTCTTTTATTATACAGTATACAGTATTTTGATTTTCAATGCATGTGTTTTGTAACTAAGGATTCGGGGCTAAAAATATTGTTTAATGTTGATCATTTAGTACACATATACGTAGTTTTGTTTGAAGGGAAATTGGACACTGTGTAAATTAAGTACAAGTATCTTGTCCAGTAACAAAACATAATGCCTTTTTTCACCAAAAAATATTAATGGACAATGCTGGGCAAAAAAAATGAGGAAAGTTATGGTCTGAAACAGTCAGATTGCTTGCTTCTGTTTGTGTGCCGTTTGATTATATTCATGATACTGTATCTTTGAACAAGTTGAGGTATATGGGCTGCGTGGGAGTTGTGATAGCATATAAGGCGTAATGTTTCCTTCATATAAGATTTTTCTTGTATTGATGCTAAGAGATTTTCCTTTATTGCACTTTTAGTGTTTCTGAAGTATTTTCCTTATATGCCAAAATGGTTTGTCTGCCTAGTGTAATTTTCCTCACGAACAAATATATTGAATGAAGTGCTAAAATAATGCCTCCTCTCATCTGATATTCAGGTCATTTATTGTTTACCTACCTAACTCTTGTTTCATTGCATAGGAAAAATCAAAAGTCCTCTTATATAATATATGCAGGTGGTGATGTGTATCTAACTAGTGCCATTATTCTAGCTATTAGGAAACCAATGCTTCTCAGAATTTTTTGTATCCGCCTAAGGGAATTGTAATCTGGAAAATAACTTTTGCACTTGAAATATGCAATAGAAATCAAGCAGTGCTTTGTTTATAGTCAAATCCGATATAACAAAAAGCTACATATTGCCAACAAAAATTGTTACTGAAGTCTGTTTTTTTATGTTCAAGTAGGAAGTGGAATTGTAACTAAGTCCTTATCTAGTACATTTCTTGCACATAATGGTTTTGTATGCAAAACCAAAATATCGTATACTACTAAGTTCTTACTTATTCAGTCTATGATTTAACTAAAAATGTAAGTTACTTTTTTGCCATAAAATTTTCAATAAGATTTTAAGATATTTTTCATATTTAGATCCCTTACATTTTACCCATTGCTTGAGGATTCCGATCTTTCACTTGGTTACCATCCATCTTTGAATTTTCCATTGGTCTAAAATGCCTTTTTCATCAGTTATTAATTAGAATGTGGTATACCATAACTTAAGGAGTGAACTAACTAGTCAGCTAAAACTATATCGGTGTAAAATGAGTAAGTACAGTATTCCTCATAAGCCCAAATTCACTGGAGAATTGCATGTAATTTAAACAATAATTGATCTCAATTAAAATTAGAGTTTATATGGCACTTCTTATTTAATTATTTTCTTTTTTGGTTTCCCAGTGTATTTTATCAGAGGTCTATTTTCCGAGAGGGGTAATATTAGGCACTCGTCATAGTCAAATGATGTTGTACTTAGGGTTTGCTAAATCAGACAAGAAATAGTCTTGTTACGTATTGGACTATATTGTGAGGGTCTTTTTGTATGATTGGATAGAATGTTCTGGATATCGAAAGGCTTTATTGCCTTCAAGTGAAGTTCATTTGCCAGTATATTTTTAATCTTTATACACATAAGGTACAGCGATGAATCCAGGAGAAATTTTATTACTTTGTAATTGTGGATGTTGTAATTGAAAATTTTACTGTAGGGAAATTTGTTCTTATATTTGTGATCTGAAATGTCATATACTGTCATAAAGATAAGTTTCATTGGGTCATTGCTTTCCTTCATGTATTTATTTTTTTATGTTTGTATATTAGCAAATGCAAGATGCAGTCTGCAATATTCTGCAAATTGCATAAGTTAGAAGACCTTTTCTTGTAGGTACAGAAGTGTTATTTTTGCAGTTTTCGTAGTTCTTGAAATTGCATTTTAAATAAGCATATTTTATATCAACTGAAATATTAACTTTAAATTTCTCTCTTTTTCGTGTGAAATGCAGATATTCTGTTGTGAAATTAATTGAGGAACAAGAACATTAAGTAAAAGCAAAAACATCAGACTGATGTTTGTGGAGAGTATAATTGTTCCTAAAGTAACAGTTTAAAAATATTTTTTTAATTGTTAATTTTCTGAGTACAGTATAAGTGAAGTGTGTAATTTAGTTACTTTTTGCATAAAACGATACTGTACATGACTGGTTTTAGATTGTATTGTATATTGGTAATTTTTTTTTTTTTTTTTTTTGTCACCATCGTAATGTTCTTTCCTAAACAGCTTAATTCTGGAAAGATTATGTCTATTTTCTTCTTGAGATTCTTCTCTTTGGTCCAATTTTGAACATTCCTCTTGTAGCTCAAAAAAAGAAAAACAACTCTTACACGACTGTGAAGGCATTACAGTATTTAGTAGTCGTCTCTTATTTATGCACTTTACCCCTTGAGTCACTTTGCTTTATGTTTGACACACTTAACACTTTTTCTTCTCTTCTTGTTATTGACGGTGCTTTATGATTAATATCATTTTGTAGATTTAAGTAGTTCTTTGTCATTGATTATTGTTGTTCTTCTGTGTGATAGTTATGGAGAGACATATCTTTTCAATTTCCTTTGCAAACGTTAGTAAAACTCACTGATTTATTATTGGTATGTGATACACATCAACAAATATTCGGTACAGTTTATGATGAACAGCATGAAGTGGTGGTGGTTGTATCTATGGATATTTATTTATTTTTTATTATAGTTATCTTCCATTGATATCATTGCTATTTCCCTCTGAATTCTTTTCTCACTCGGAGATTAGTCTGATAGATGTACATCATTTTTTATTATACAGTATTTACCTCCTGATTTATTTTTATAGATCCATATTTTATTCTTTTTATTCAAGGCAAGTGAATAATCAAAGGATTACTGGTATGTATGGAACCAAGCAAATCATTTATTAACCTCCACCAGCTTCATTTGGTTTTATAATTGTAAGCAATAAACAGTGCTTCATATCCTGTAACACTTAATTTCTTTGCTCTTCTGTACAAAGATTTTAATTTGAACCAAATAATAAGATTATTTGCAATTTAAAATGCATTGTTTTTATCCTTATGTATTTTTTAACCACTGCTACCAAGATTTAAAATAACTGCTGTTCTTGTTAATGGTTTGTATGTAGTCTTATTCAACTAAAATTGAGAAAATATTAACTCTGGTCCCCATTGTAAGAAAACAGTGAGAGAGTGATTTTTTGTATGGTGTTTTTGTATTGCTTGGAACCAATTGTTATTCAGCAATGGGACCAACGGCTTTACATGACTTCCAAACCACGTTGAGAGTGAACTTCTATCACCAGAAATACACACCTCTCACTCCTCAATGGAATGGCCGAGAATCGAACCCGCAACCACCGAGGTGGAACGTTAATACCATACCAACCACGCCGCTGAGGCGCTAGTGAGAGAGTGAGATTCGCCACAGATTTCACATGTCTTTAAAGATGTTTGTTCCTGTGGGGACACAACCATCGCTTTTCATGAACGGAGAATCCTTCCATGCAAGTAGTTCACTGGTGGAGGTAGGGGGTTAATCCTTCATTACTCCTCTCTTACTTCTCCACTGTTCTTCGGCTTAACCAGCCTGAGAAGAGTACTTAAGACTCAGAGGTCTGGAAAAACTAAGCCCTATTAATTATTAATAATAATAATCTTTGGCGTCATTGAGAAAGGAAGCCTGCAGTCTCTTCCTTGTGTGTATGTTGGATTGTGGATGAGCAGCTACTATCATCATCTTTTACCTTATGCATTTACCGTGTATCTTGGCTTTATTTTGATGTGGTTTGTGATAGTTTATTCTTAAATATGAAGAAAAAACGTGACCAGCACCGGTGTGTGTGAAGACCATGGGTGGTATTTTGGTCACTTCATGTCTCCCATATCTGTTGACTAGTTTTGTTCAAATTTTAGGGCAAGGGAATTTTACACGATCCCTTCTATAATGAATGTGTTTCTGGTTTCTTGCCACTGACTGCCATTCCTCTTCCAGCTACATCTAGGTGATTTAATTCACCCGTGACCTGCAAGTTCACTCATCCTTTGTCTGAGGATGAGGAAGCTCATGGGAGATGCCTTCTTTTGACTACCTTAAAAAATTTGGCCACCTTGAATATTCTAGATTGTCCATTGCTTGGTGCCTTCCTGGATTCTACCAGGAAGAAGGGATGACAAAACCAACCATTGATGTGTGTGCTGCTGCTTAGTCAGTTCATATGACCACCTCATCTCCTACAGAAGGTCCTCCAGTGACTGTTGATGCCTATAGCTGAGCACGAAGCCATCATGACTTCTCCCCTTCCAGCAGCGATCATACTTTCATTGTGGGAAACAACTAAGAGGTCTATCAAGTCGGAGAGAAGTGCTCTTGCCATTTTACTTCATCTTTCCATCATTGTCATCCTCCTTTTTCTTTGATACTTTCTCAATGTAAGAAGGTGGAGGTGAGGTCCAAGGCCAGGTGAGAGAAGTCATCGCCCACTTGCCCTTCAGCATGGCAGGAGAGCAGAGGTGCTGATTCACCAACTGGCATTTATTGTCCTTTCACCATGTACTCTCAGGCTCAGACCAGGATTGCATTCTGCAGCCCCCTTTCTCACCCCACCTTCAGTCCATGGACCAGGTTAGGGTCAAAGCTTGTGGGTAGACCCCTGGTAGCTCTGTCGAGTTGCAATGGGTTGGGCATGCACAACCTGTTCTCTCACTGTTCCATGCCTTGTCCCTGTACTATGCACAGGCAAGCAACAGAATGGTATCAATTTTGTTCCACTGAAGCGATGTAGGGGAGACTGCACCCTGTCACGGACCCCTCAAGGTCCGCTACAGGTTTTATATTATAATAAACAAAAAGAATTCAACACCAACAGTTGAAACTGGGATACGAATATAGAAAGAAACAAACAGAACAAAGGTTTATTTACAAGCTTACTAGCAAAGATAAATACAGAATGGTTTCTTCTATTTACATAACAAAAATAAAATCTTAAAGTATATGAACTGGGGAAACGGTGTCATAATGAAATACTTGCTGGGCAGTTTTGCAGCTGTCGAAAATCATGCTCGAAGCGACGGCTTCACAAAGGAGGACTATAACTTCAGAAACCTTCTCGACTCCGTACTGCAGAAAACAATTTCTATCTTGATACTCAAAGGGCAGGTTACTCCTCAAAACCAACTTGTAGGACGTTTCTTCTCTGAAGGCTTGCTCAACGTCGAAGTATCTCTGTTGTCCACTCCCTGACTGGACGACTTGACTCGAATCCGACCAAACTCTCGTGCGCCTTCTCTTATCTTTCGTCTGTTCCTTCTTTTCTTATCTCTCTCTGATGATTTCTGCTCTCTGCTGGTCTCTCACGGATGATCTGATCGCTGATATATATACTTTGTATATATACTTTGTATATATACGGCGATCTGGGGCCGGGTCCTACCAGCGAACGTCACAGACTCCCGAGATGACAGGAACTTATTGGATCTCGACAAAATATTGCATCACATTTCGCGGCGTTTTCTGACGACGTGACGGTGCGTGTTGCATTCCACAACACACCTGGCAATTCTAGAACAATCGTGAGAACAGGCGCCTCCAACACGTGCGCAAATGCCTCCTTGCTGCAGAATTTCTCGAAGAAGATGCAGTTTCCTTTCCTTTAACTTAAAATTCTTTGCTATAAAGCGATTACCAAGACACGCTCCCCCAAAAGAAAAAAAAATGAAATCAACTGATTTTATTTTTTTCTAAAGAGAAACAAGAATCAAACAGCAGGGGAACAATTCTGCATAAAGCTTTAATCCAGTTAAACACACACACATTTCCTCATTCGCTCACCCACTCGTGCCAAACAGAAAACAGTCATCAGGCTAGTCATTCTGAAAAATCTCTAGAGAGGCTATCAGCTATAACATTATCCTTTCCTGTTGAATAAAATGGCAGAATTCAGTGAATTAATCTTATATAATATCTTTTCTATTTTTCTTATCACTCACTTTTCAGGCTCAGCGATACTTTGCAATAATTGTCCAATATTCGTATATTAGGGATAATGCTGAAAGTGGTATTTTATTCAGAACAGGCTTTATTAATCAAAGACTGGTATTATCAGAATACTGGTATATGGGAAGGCGTTCCTCTGGTTCAGATCTAGCAGGGGTCATCATCGGTGTTGGTATCATTCTGTAAGAGGCGTCAATGTCAGGCCGGGGTCGTCTCTGGTGTTCAGCTGGTATTACTGCTGGTATAGCTCTGGCTTATCGCGACGTTTCAACCTTCTCGTAGGTCATCTTCTTGGCTGGTTAGCAGTAGAAGTGAAGAGATGGTGTCTGCAAGCCGATATTTATAGCGGCTCGAATCCTAGAGCTGCGTTCTCATTGGTTGAGCCGGTCTGGGGTGAAGTCAGGGATCTCTCGTTGATGGTTGCAGGGATGCAGCTGTGCGAATGCTAGAGTAGTGTATCGGGGAATGAATGTCAGGAATCCTACCTCAGGTAGGAATCCTATCATCCCGTTGGTGCTCCTGGATATTTGGGTTGTCATTCGCTACTGATCTTCGGGCGGCGGTAGGGAGGCGGAACGTTTCTTGGGTAATGTTCAAGTTTGGTTTCTCCTTTCCTATATGGTGGGCTTCCAGGATTCGTAAACGTCGGGGATTGGTGGTTTGGTCAATTATTTCGATAATAGGTACAATATCATTCCTTTTTAATCTTACATTCCTCCTTAGACATACAACTATACACGGTAAGCACCCTACCATTCAAAGCTGACTGTAAATATAAAAGAACACATTTCTTTAGGAGAACCTATTCATTCCATTAACTTCTCAAAACACATGAAATATGTCGTTACATCTTCCTCATCAAACTTTGGTACTAATTTCAACGCTGCACTCATACCTAACCTATCAGCTCCACTACCGTTCTCACCTGTCTGACTGTTACGAGTATTTTGCCTTAACCGAGCAATTTCCAACTCATGCATACGTTCTTTCTCTCTTTCTTCTTGCTCATACATATGTTCTTTCTCTCTTTCTTCCTGCTGCATTACCAACATTTCTCTCTCTTGCTCTTGCTGCATTTTCATTACTTCTCTCTCTTGCTGGATTTTGCTTCTCTCTTGCTGCATTTTCATTGCTTCTCTCTCTTGCTGCATTTTCATTTAATGCTCTAGGTGCATTCAAAACTATGTAAAATGCATTCTTATTGCATTTTTCATCAAAAAACCTTTAAATATTGATTATTTTGCATTATTGGTGTCATATTTCTTCTGCCAGATCAGCATTTGTAGGAGTCATAACCCTGGAAATAATTTCTGATGAATATAATTGAAAAGCGTCGTAACCTCGGAACGTCGTAAGCCGAGACCGTCGTAACCCGGGGACTGCCTGTACTTCTCTCTCAGCCGCTCTTTCATCTCTCTCATACTTTTCCCTTTCTTTCCTCTCTAAATACTCACAGAGATCATTCCCCTCTAGACCTAGAAGCTTACCCAACTCAATAAACTCTTTCACCATCTCACTCATTCTGGTTCTTTCTATATTCTCCCTGTTTCAATCTGTTGCAGTGCCAACTATCCTGGCAAGGTCGCCACTAATGTCACGGACCCCTCGAGGTCCGCTACAGGTTTGATATTATAATAAACAAAAAGAATTCAACACCAACAGTTGAAACTGGGGATACGAATACAGTGGACCCCCGTATTCGCGTTCTCCAGATTCGCGGACTCACACATTCGCGGATTTCTCTGGGGAACGTTTCCCTGCATTATTTGCGGAAAATTCGCGCATTCGCGGTATTTTTCTATGATAAATATCCACAAATTCCTGGGTTTTTTTTATGTATTTCATCATAAAATGCACTTTTTGTGATAAAACTATTAAAAAACCAAGTATGAAAATTTTTAGTGGGTTTTTCTTGAGTTTTAACTAACAAAATAGGCTGTTTTTAGCATTTTCATAGGGGTTCCAAACATTCGCGGATTCTAACTATTCACGGGGGGGTCTGGTACGCATCCCCCGCGAATACGGGGGGACCACTGTATAGAAAGAAACACAAACAGAACAAAGATTTATTTACAAGCTTACTAACAAAGGTAAATGCAGAATGGTTTCTCCTATTTACATAACAAAAGTATAATCTTACATTATATGAACTGGGGAAACGGTGTCATAATGAAATACTAGCTGGCCAGTTTTGCAGCTGTCGTAAATCAATGCTTGAAGTGATGGCTTCACAAAGAAGGACTATAACTTCAGACATCTTCTCGACTCCGTACTACAGAAAACAGTCTATCTTGATACTCGAAGGGCAGGTTACTCCTCAAAACCAACTTGTAGGACGTTTCTTCTCTGATGGCTTGCTCAACGTCGAAATACCTCTGTCGTCCACTCCCTGACTGGACGACTTGACTCAAATCAGACCAAACTCTCGTGCGCCTTCTCTTATCCTTCGTCTGTTCCTTCTTCCCTTATCTCTCTCTGATGATCTCTGCTCTCTGCTGGTTTTTCACTGATGATCTGATCTCTGATATTTCGTCAGTCATATATATACGGCGATCTAGGGGGCGGGTCCTACCAGCAAACGACACAGACTCCCGAAATGACAGAAACATGTTAGAAGGATCTCAACGAAATATTGCATTATATTTCGCGCCGTTTTCTGACGACGAGACAGTGCATGTTGCGTTCCACAACACGCCTGGCGATTCAAGAACAATCATGAGAACAGGCGCCTCCTCCAACACGTGCGCGAATGCCTCCTTGCTGCAGAACTTCTCGAAGAAGATGCGTTTTCCTTTCCTTTAATTTATAATTCTTTGCCATAAAGCGATTACCATGACATACCCGTCTGTTGCTTGACACACTTATGCTCTCAGGAGTGCTTTCAATTTGAGCAATCTTGCTTTAGGGAAGGATTCCCATTGATCTCTTTCACCTATTATAGGTGCGGTTTGCTGCCAGGCATGAAAGAGAGAGAGATGGGACGTCTTACTTGTCTCCTTAGGTTCATACTTGGTTACAACCAGTATCAGAGCTGAGGCGTGTTAGGGCCCAAGTCAGAATTATATTTGGACTGCACACCTGTAGGCTCCCGTTTGCTTTGTACATCAATAATCTTGTCTGGGGCTGGACAGGAGTAGGAGTAGAAGTCTTCTTCAGGAGATAAAGTAGCTTGGACCTCTAGGGGTCCTTTGGGTCCTGAGGGACATCCTCCTCTGGAATCCCCTTTAGGCTAAGTTGGCACAGTGTTTTCAGAATGTTATTCACTCATCCGAAAGCGCAATAATGAACGGGAGGTGACCTTTGCTTCCCATTTACATGAGTTTTTTACTATGGAGCTAGTCTTGGTCAGGTTCAGGAGATTGTTAGTAGGTAGGGCCCTTACATACCAGGCACACTAGGT
>NC_087217.1:10932206-10942206 GCF_015104395.2 Macrobrachium nipponense
CTATCGTGTGATTTCATTCAAAGTAGGTACACAAGTTGGTCGTGAGGCCATTTTACTTTGGGCTTTGGGTTGGTAATTTCTTTAACATTTTCACCTTATTTTTAAATGTTGTTTTTAACCGTTTGTTTTTTGTAACATTGTTTATTAAATTTTTTTTAGTTTTTTTTTTTGTGTTTTATAGGCATTTTTTACCTAAAGAATTTGGTTAAGACCAATTTTATCAATGTGTGTGGTATATATATATATAGTATATATATATATATATAATTATATATTATATATATATCTATATATATATATATATTATTGTATGTATATATTGAAAAACTTGTTTGCAAGTTTGTTTTCAGGTGAGGAAAATTTGTATTAAAAAAAAAAAAACAAAAACAAGCTTCCTTAATTCTGTCACCTTATAAATTAAACGTGCAATTTGTGAAAAGGAAAATCCTCTGGTACCGTTTGTATTTGTCGTTCAAACATTAATCAGTTAAAAAAGAAAAAAAAAAACTTAACCCCTTCCAGCGCGGGAGGGGCTGCTTTATTGCTTTGAGGCAACCAATGCCAGCTTCGTTAGGTTAGAGAGAGAGAGAGAGAAGAGAGGAGAGAAGGGGAGAGAGAGGAGAGAACCGGAGGATGAGGAGAGGCCTTTGACTGCTATTTTTATTTTCTGTTCGAATAGCGCTTTTAAGCTATTTTCGAACAAAACTTTTGCACTAAAAGAACCTGGTCCCTCTAACAGGCATTTATAATCATTATGAATTTTAAAATAACAGTCTTAAGATTGTCGTTAGATTCTTTAAAAGGCTTTAAAAATGACTCCGTTCTAAAAAACCACTCGGATCCCCCTTTATAATGAAATACGATAATTTTACTGGAATTCTCAGGAAAACATTCTCAGGATTAAAATTCCGACCGATTGTTACCGTTGCTCTGAAAAAAAAAGAAAAAGAAAATAAGATAAAAAAAGAAGCCACTCGGACAGAATAACCTTCTGGAACCACGCAGAGATAGGCAGACTTAATCACTAAAGTACTCCGTGTTGTCAGCTAGGAGTCCGGGCACAGTTAGTCTAGACTTATAAGTATTACTATAGCAGAGTGCCAGTGTGAAACCATAACAGTTTTTCTTCTTATTATCTGTCCTTTTTTACAAGAAGCCCGAGGGACCTAATTACTTTAACTTTTTTTTGTTCAAACGTTGGGGCCATTATGACCATGGGGAAATTCCCTCGGATAATTGTTCTTCCTCTATAGGTAATTGCAAAGATAAAAACAAACTGATCCCCATAAAATGTAAAGTCCATTACAATTCTCCAAAGGGCGGGGAGAGGGGAGACTTGCCATTAAAAGATACACCCAGAACCATTTATAATCATTAGGTTTTCGTACTGTAAAATAAAAAGAAAATAATAAAAAAAACCTTCTGGACTTCATTACCTTTTTTTTTTCTTTTTTTTTTTTTGTTTCCTCCTAAAAACTTGAAAACATAAACTTCAGCGGACAACATACCTGCAACCAATAACACGGAATGTAACTGTTCGCTTCAACCACTCGAATATAGCTTGGCTTTCATGACTTTCCATGAACCCCACCCTCAATAAAAATGAAAAAAATGAAAAAAAAAAAAAAAAAAAAAAAATTTCTTGCCCGCTTTCAGTGTCATTCATAAAATCCTTTAAATTTCTTTATCTATATATAATATATATATATATATATATAATTCTAAATTTATATATATATAATTTAATTTATATATCTTATATATATATATATATATATATATATAGTATAATAATATTATAATAATTCCTTAACTTCCTTTATGTTCCACTAAATTGCCGCTGAAAACAATATATTGTAGGCCGCTCGAAAATTATGTTAAAATAACACATTTTTTCCTATGGGTCTTAGCTCCAAATAGATATATTTATGTATCTAGATATAAGAACATATAAGTATATAATAAATAAATATAATACTATATATATATATTATATAATATATTAATAATATATATACATGGGTTAAAAGAAAGATTCAAGGGCAGGGAAACACGAAGAGATTCAGATTATTACCTTTAATCCTACGGTTTCGTGACAACAAATCGCCACATTACTTCAGGGATTTTTTTCTATAAAATCAAAGTATAAAATGTTCCAACATAAAATAAGAGCTGGTCACAAGATTCCAATAGTTGAAAATTTAAAAACAGTTTAATGGTGAAAAATTTAACAACCTCTCAATACTTCAAATTAACATGCCAGCACTTTACGTGATTAAAAGCAGACCAGAAATACCAAACAATAACAACTTTAGCAAATGACGAGAAGAATAAATTTAAAAATTTAAAAACTTAAATTACACAAAGAGCCCCCCAAAAGTAATAATAACAAATATCATAAAAAGTTGAAAAAAGTCATCTCGTTGTGCACAAAACCACAGCCAAAAAAACAGACTCCAACACCAACCAACCAACCTTTCAGCATCAAAAGATAAAAACACATCCTAAAAGTAAACAACTTCAAGAGGGCACAAGGAATGACAGAATAATTAGGGCCTAAAAAAACAACAATGGGGACCAGGGCAGAGGAATGGTTTGTTTAAAAAAGTTGGAACTCGTAGGGTTTGTGATGTTTTCAGAGTTTCCCAAAATCAACAGTTCGTTTGGGTTCCAGCCCTTGTTTGGTGGGCCAATAATTTTAAAATCGATCGTAATTGATCCTGTAGCTTTACAATTTCTTCAAAAGTATGCTTTCCTTATATAAGATGTTTCAGGGTTAGATAATTTACACCCAGTTCTGTAACTAAACGCCCCGCCGATGGGAATCGGCCACCTTGACCCTGAGAAGACGTCCGGGTAGATCCAAACATATTTTCCCAGATTAGCCATTTCTGGGACAAGTTGGTATTCCTCAAACAAGACAACCCCCGACGTCATCAAAAGGGTGCAGAGCCGATCTTTAAACCATGAAGAGGCGGAGCCCAATGGTCTTGGGGATTTTTAGGTATAAGTTTTAGGATTTATCGGCTCCAAAATATCTGTTGCACAATCTTGGTAAACATCGTTACGAAAAATTATCATTTAAACAGATACTGGAAACTGAATAAAAGCAGGGATACTTGGGTACCTTAAAAACCAATACGCTAATACGCTTCATGGTTCAGAAACCCATTTTATTGAAGTAATTTACCAATTTTAAAATTCTATAAAAAAGATATCTTAGAAGGGCAAAAGTCAATTTCTTAGAGAAGTACTGGAGGAAGAAAAGTAATTTCATTGTGGATAGAGAGGACTGACCAGGTTCGAGGTAAGGAGAGAGCAGCAACGATTAAAGTTAAAGGTATATACTCGAGATTGAGGTTTGAACTATTGAGGGAAAACAGAAAACTATAGAACAGTTGGAAAACCGAAGCCCGGGTAAATAAAAGTTTTCTTTCTGAAAATTGATTCTTTTTCCTCCCTTGGAAGGTTACTAAAACACTTTTCATTTTCCTTGGCGACCCAAAAAATATCTAGGAAGGCTAAGTTTAGAACTTATGTTCTTTTTGTCCACTTGTTAAAATTAATATTAATTACTTAGGGTAATTAATTAGGCAAAATCTAGGAACCTTGTCAGCATCGAATTCAGTGCTTGAACAAGATTAAAATTGGTCGTCCACGTAAGCGTGAGTAAAAAAAACAAAGGGCGGAAGGCCAGGGGGCATTCCGTCCAAAATTACGCCCTCCTAATCCAGGGAGCACCATGAATATATTTGCAAGGCTAGGTACCCCAGCAAGGAGGGACCCCATGGTCCATCCCCTCAATTTGTTTAAAAAGCTGTCCACTTAAAAAAACAAATGCCGGTGCCCAGCACGGGTCCAATTTCTAAAAGAAGCTTTGTAAAATTCCGGGAATCAATAACTAAAATTACAGTAAAACAGGCTAAGGTTCGGGGAATAGGTTTCGGGGAATACCGCTTATCAAAGAATAATGTTTTATTGGTCGTCTTCCTTAGCAGGTACGGTTGGGGATTTGGTAAATAGTGGACTCGACATTACAAAACATAGTTCATGAATAAGTCAAGAGTTCTTGGGGTTAAAAATAACGTTCTTTAAATTGTTCCGGGAATTTGTCTTTTTTAAGGGTATACTGATTTAGTGGTCCAGCAGGTTCAACAAAGGGGGAGGGGGGACGAGAAATTTTAGGCCCAGTTGGTTCTAATTAGGTTGTGTTGTAAGCATGGCCAAGATTAGGGTGGCGGAGAGGAAACCATTCATCTTTCAAGTGTATCGTTTGGTAAACCAGTAAAGAAATTTCCGTAAGAGATGAACCACTGGAAAATAAATCTTGGAACACTTTTTCATCAATGATGTTGTCATTTTTCAAGGTTCTGAGAAATCTATTGATTTTATCCTCAACTTTGAATATGCTTTGATAAACTAGGCACACCTATTTTCTGGAACCTGGTACGATCGCTTAAAAAATTATGTCATTTTTTGTTGTTATAGTCACTTTTATCCAATATTACCGTTCCCCTCCCCTTATCCCGGCCTAACAATGATAATGTCATCACGTTTAGAAAGGGACTGAGGATTTCCAAATCACTCTTTTTAAAAAAGGGAGACCCAGTTTGTTTTTTAAGTTTTGAGAAAGCATTTTGGGACAAAAAACCATTAACTCACTTCTGTAGGCGGCTAAGGTCACTACACAAATTGAGATTTTTAAACGTTGAAATAACACTTTCAAGGGGGCAGAAAAAACGACAGTTAGTTAGGTTTAAAATTTGGTAAGCAAAAATCTAACCCAAATGACAAAAGGAATTCTTCTCGTTTATTGACAATACATATTTCGAAAAGTTAAAAACAGTTTTATAAAACAACTATGAAATCTAAAACTTATACCTAAAAATCCCAAGACCATTGGCTCGCTCTTTCTGTTTAAAGATCGGCTCTGCCCTTTGATGACGTCGGCGGTGTCGTTTATGAATTACACTTGTCCCAGATGTAATCTGGGAAAAATATGTTGGATCTACCGACGTCTTCTCAGGGTCAGGGCGATTCCCATCGGGGGCGTTAGTTACAGAACTGGGTGTAAATTATCTAACCCTGAAACTCTTATATAAGGAAGGCATACTTTTTAAATGTAAAGCTACAGTCAATTACGTGATTTTAAAATATTGGCCAAACAAGGGAACCCCACCCGAACTGTTTGATTTGGAAAACTCTGAACATCAAACTACGAGTTCCAACTTTAAACAAAACCATTCCTCTGCTGTCCCATTGTTTTTAGCCTAATTATTCTGTCATTCCTTGTGCCTCTTGAAGTTGTTTACTTTTAGTGTGTTTTTATCTTTGATGCTGAAAGGTTTGGTTGGGTGTTGAGCTGTTTTTGGCTGTGGTTTTGTGAATATATGACTTTTACTTTTTATGATATTTTGTTATTACTTTTGTCTTTGTGTTAATTTAGTTTTAATTTTAAATGATTCTTTCTCGTCATTTGTAAGTTGTTTGGTATTTCTGGTCTGTTTTAATCAATGTGCATGTAATTTAAGTATGAGAGTTGTAATTTTACCATTAAACTGTTTTTAATTTTCAAAGTATAGGATCTTGACCAGCGTCTTATTTATTTTAACATTTTATACTTTATTTTGTAGAAAATCCCTGAACGATGTGGCGATGTTGTCACGAAACGTAGGATTAAAGGATAATGTGAATCTCTTCGTGTTCCTTGCCCTTATCTTCTTTAACATGGTGGAAATAAACGCCCTGTACGTCTGGACTATATATATAGAATATATATATATATATATAAATATTATATATATATATATATTTATATATATATATATAAGTATACATACACAATGATAACCTTTAAGTTCCATCCATAGTTAATGTTTAATAAAAATAATAATAATAATAATAATAATAATAAGTAATAATAATAATAATAATAATAATAATAATAATAATGGTGCGAGCTAAAGTGTGAGGGCCAACCGGTCTAGGCAGTTTTTTACCTTAACTGAAGAATCAGTAATCCTAATATATAAAAAAAAAATAGTGCTGTATTGGTGCGAGTATAATATCTTCCGCTCTGTTGCCATACCTTAGAATTCTTTTTCTTATCTCTCTTTTTTTTCTTTTTCCCCGATTATCATCATCTTTCTTCCTAAAGGTTTATCACTTCATGCAAGATTTAGCACCAACCTCTTTTTCTCATTTCCCTCATTTTTCTGGTCATCTAACTAGATGTACGAGGATGGAGGTTTGCTCCATCGGCATATGGATCTCACAAAAACGTAACTTATTACTTGTCCGTATTCCTAATCAGCTATAGTACATTCTCTCTCTCTCTCTCTCTCTCTCTCTCTCTCTCTCTCTCTCTCTCTCTCTCTCTCTCTCTCTCTCTCTCTCTCTCTCTCATTTCCTGGCATCAGCAGAGCCGTAACTGGACTTATTTTCAATTTCTGTTCACGCAGACTGAGGAACGAGAAATTATGCATACATAATCTCCCCTTAAAGTGATAAACAAAATGTCATCAATACTCTCCGTTACCTTTTTCCTCTAGACTTCTATCCTTTTTATATAAATCCTCTTATTATCCTTGCATTATCTATGAATGGTTATGACATTTTTCTACATTCACCCTCTGAAAATGTTCGTTTTTGGGGCCATTCGCTCTCGTGTTAATATTATGGGCGTAAAAGTGACCTGCATAAATAGTAACATGCGGTATAATCGTTCTTAATCTGCAAAAAAATTGCTGAAACCGGATTTAAAGGCTTAATATAATATCTACATATATAAACTACCATTCCCCGAACAAAAAAGAAAAACAGATACGCAATCTGAAAACAACCTTAAGATTCAGGTAAAGTAACCAATGAAATACGCTCTCCCTCTCTCTTATTTAGCATTGAATGTCGTTTTCTTTGAGGTAATATTAACAGGAATAAATAAATATACCAGCTAGCTGGCTGCAAAGCAGTCCCAAAGCATATGCCCAGGCGCGTGCTTATGTTTAAAGATTTCTGTAACCTAGGTCTAGAGATAACACTGCATCTTCGATTTCATTCGCTGTCGGGCGTAGAATGGTCAATATATGTTACATGAATTGCACTAAAAAAATTGTGACGTCACACACACATATATATGTGTGTGGCCCGGGTGGGGGGGCCGCCTGTTAAAACGTTGTATATGCTAACGTAACCACAAACATGTACCTTTTTCAATGTTTTTCGAGCGGTAAACAAAATTAAAATAACCGTTATTACGATCTTGTGCAGTTGTTAATGTTTAAAACTGTATTCTAAATATTTCACCCGCGTTTAACATTTTCATTATCATCTGAACGCGTATAAGCAGTAAGGCATTAATTTCACAAATACAGCAATAACTAGAATCGTCATTTCCAATAACAATTAAAATTCCTGGTCAAACGTACAGGCAGAAAAGCCTCGACGAGGTAATCTCAGTCCCTGGGAAGTGGAATTACAGGCAACTCTTTCTGTTTGATTATAGCCTAAGCAAATGCTTTTGCTTTCGACACGTCTGTCTTTTAGCAGGGGCCAGAGTTTACGAATCGTTCACAAAACGTCCTGATTTAGATTCATGACTTTGGATGAAAACAGCCAATTATATTCTAACCGAGTTCCGCATTCTATCAAGATAACGTAGAATTTTTTGTAGTGTCCCGCCAACGGCGCAAATTGGATGACGTGATGGGGCTGGTATTATGGTTTCCAGTCATTATGTGCTGTCGTTACACATGATTTCAAATGCCTCCACGAAATGTAAAATTCGCTTTAGATTTATCCTGAAATTTTCTTGGTCCAGGATTGGTTCTTAATCCCCATTGAATTCTCTGCAGTTAGGGGGAAACAAATTATCACCACAAACAGTCGCCGCAATTAGTATGGTCATTTACAGTTTGACAAAACGCTGGAGAGGATAAAGGCAGCAAATCTACCTTACACTTTTTATAATATGCTCGGCTGCATTCATCGAATATCATGTTACATGAACCATGACTATCATTATTTCAGTTACGTATTACTCATACAATATTCTGTTTATCTTCAACTGGTCATACAAAAATGTGCACATCAATCTTCTAGCACAAAAAAGGTAATTCTAGACAGCAACTCCGCTCGGACTGCAAGGAACGTCCCCTCCAGTACGAAGGCCACTAGGGAATTTGGGACGTCAAATATATTTCGCCGTGTTTAGTACCAGCCCCTGGGGGTTAGTTACAATCGACCCTAAAAAAATAACGGTAAATTCTTAATAAGCAACCCAAATACTATAGGAATCTGTCATTTCCAAAGAAATACTAGAGTTATTCTACCGCAATCATAGGTATGGTGAAGGAAACAAACATGGTAAGTGAGCAATGCAAGATAAGACTTACAAATCATGTCTCTCCCTCCGTAACGAGAGTTTACTGCAAGAACTGACATTTGGATTGTTACCGTAATTTTTAAATGGTTCTTCCTATAACCACAACCCCGTTCCCTAACAGAGATATTACCAATTCATTTTCATTGGTATCTAATTTTCCTCTGGGTTACCAAATTCGTATAGCAGAACAACGCAAACTACTAAGCTTAAGAGCTTCTTTCCCTTCGAAGGCCTGAGTAAAATGACAGACAGATGGGATGCACTGCAATATACCTATCTCACCCCAGGATTGAATTAACCCTTCTTGTCTCACCCCTGGATGAAGCATTAACTAAACCCATATACTAATGATGATTAGTATATGGGCTTATACGAGTTATATAGTACATTTTTCAAGAAAGCATCTAAACATTAAAGGAATGTGTCCCTAACAAACGCGTCTATATGACGTACCAACCATCAAGAACGGCAGTAAATGCAAGCCCTATCTTCACTCACCTCCTGTAACGGTTCCATTATCATTTGGTCAAAGAACTTCCACACCACAAACGCAAATAAAACTGATACAAGATCCCGCAAAATAAACACGGTTAAAAATACTCGTAAACGTCTTCTGTCTTGTATGGCAACGAACAAAAATCAAATTTAAAAGGATTCAAGATGAAGGAACAAGATAGAGCCATTCAGCGCCATCTGTTGTCGGTTTCTTTAAATCGCTTTTGCTTCCAGGAAACCCATGCTCCTCCTTATGAAAACGTAGAAACTGACTGTTAAGGTCACGACTTGAGTTTGATAGGCCCGCTTTTTTGACATGACTTTAGACCATGGACTTTCAAGACAATTCACGCAAACTGAAATTTTCCCGTTATTAAATGAATGCTGGAATTTCGTTGGTAACCATTTAACTTGTATTCCTAAACATTTGTATCGAGCAAGGAATTATCAGTTGCTGATCTAATCATGGCAAAGGTTTATGATTATGCTCTTCATATATCGAAAGGTTATTTAAAATGACTGAAATTTTCTGGTGCTCCTTCTACAGAGAGAGAGAGAGAGAGAGAGAGAGAAAGAGAGAGAGAGAGAGAGAATGATCTGTTATATACGTACACTGTAGGTTTGTGAACGGGGATTTACCTTGAAATATGTTCTCTAGCTGTGATCATTTTTCTAGGCGGCAAAGAAGGCAGATATCAAGGTCAACGATCATCAGTCTTTTGTCGCCCATTTAAATTGTAAACAGAAGGATTGCCTCAGGCTGCTGCTATTGCTACTCTGTAAACAGGACCATAAAACAGTCAGTGTATCCCAGTAGGTTTAGTCCTCCTGTCACAGTATTCTCGTAACAGAACCCTTCAAGTATGCAATATTAATGTGAGCGTATCCTTTCAATTCGTCGCTGTTTGAAGGTGGCGAATATCAAAGTTAATTGTTATCTCTCCCCTCCTTGTGCCAAAAATCCTCTGAACATCCTTATCGTTAAATTAGTCTTTTAATCGTAGATTCCACTGCACAAGGGCCAGTGCTGTTATGAAACAAGCATAACAGTTCAATAACAACAGTTCCGTTTCAGGTTACGGATGTAGCGAGAAACTTTGGGCGACAAGGTGGGTGGGCCAG
>NC_087217.1:10944706-10958280 GCF_015104395.2 Macrobrachium nipponense
TTACTTTGGTCTATATCATTTAAAGCCGGTTTTCAGTTTTTTTGCCCGTTCTTTATCCATTTCATTTTTTATTTTCATTCCTTTTCTTTCTCCAAGTGTGATCAGTGTGTGGTAAGAGTGTATACGTGGTATGATGGAGAATTTTGCCTCAACATCGGGATCGTACTACGCCTCGGAGAGGAGACAAAGGAAATGCCCAGGAGTCAGTGGCTTCCCTTGTTCTAGGTTCCTAACCTCGGTGTCGACGGATCCTCATCCAACGGTGGTAGTAGGTGCAGGGAAAACGTATGTACGGTTACTAATCCGTGTTCTGTTTGTCGCGGTTGGTCGGTGGAACAGTGGAAGAAGTTCTATGGGAAAAGCCAATACAAAAGAAAGGGGGTGACGCCATCTTTGGATGACCAACCTTACCGGCTTCTTTTTGTATCGGTAATAAACACCAGGCTGCTCCATATGTTTCTCCCCACCTGCTTTTGAATTGTCTCATACCCCTTCGGTTTTCTCCCTAGCGGTCTGTATCGGAAAAAAAACGTCAGGAGGGGCCTTGGGTAATTTTATGAATAATTTGCTTTTGCACTCCTCTCCCCCCCTTTGTTCCCAGCAAGTAGAGGGGGAGATCCGCCATCTTTGTCCCAGGCTCCTGCTACGCAAGCGCATAGGTTAGATGGTACGTGGGGGGTGGCAGCGCTAGGCCTACCAGGCGTACCAACCTTGGATGGTGCTTGCGCATTATATGACGTCACGGTTCCAGCAGGGTCCGGCAGCGCTGAATGTTCCTCATCCCCCGGGCTTGCAATTTAATGGGAAATTAATGCCGATGCTTCTCCATCCCACTCAGTATTTACAGCGATGCAGAACGTGGAGGTAATTGGCAGCAAACGTGCGGTTACACAGAAACCTCTCAGTCTCTCCCTACGAGAGCGATGACGTCACAACATACGTCACACTCTGAGATGGCAGGCGTGATGACGTCACAGACCGATTCTCGGCCTTTTCGCTGCTCCCAGACGCTAATACGCCTTCTGATCCGTCAATGCAAACTGTAATGCAGAAGTTACAGGATATAGAGGAGAGAATGAATAAGAGAGACAAAAAAGAAAAAGTGTGATTCGCCTTCTTCGTCTTCTTCTCTAGTTCCGGCGTCATCGCTAAGTCCGATAAACGTCACGGCGAGCGCCAGCAAGCGTTGGAGGAGGATTCGGGAGTTCCTAGCGGATCCTCGGGCCAAGAGGAGAAGAATCAATTCTTCCTCTCCTTCGGACGAAGACTGTCATTTCCAAGTCAGCAAGAAGGTCGGAAAATCAGTGGCTATTAAGCACAAGGTTGCCAGACGAAGCCGTTCGCAAGAGTCCGAACAAGCGAGAGAGGTGACGGCCGGCGAGCTAGCAGCCGAGGCGGAGTTGCCAGTTCGGATCGCAAAAACTGCGATACCTCTGGTAAAATCGACGTTGGCGGCAAAAGGTGCAGCAGAGGATGGAATGCAGATCCCCAGTTTCGCCCGGAGGCCGTTCAAAATACGTACGAAGGACGATAAGGCTCCTATTAAAAGTACAAAAAATAGAGAGTTGGCAACCTCGGCGGATACGTTCGTGGAAGGCAGTGTCCGTCTGGATAGAAGGCCGAGGCCGGGCTCGCCGACGCTCGAAAACGATGCCAATGCTAATAAAGACGAACTTACCTCTGTCTTAAGGGAGCCTTCATCTTGGAGATCTAGACGAGATTCTCGCTCTAGATCCGTGAGCAGAGAAAGAGTGAGACGTTCTCGTTCCCCTGCTGACTATCTGGGATCGAGCCAACAGCGGCCAGCAAAGATCAAAGAGGCCGCGGCCGTAGGGGCAGGCGCCGTGGATTCCGGGCCGTCTGTCAGAAGATAGAGGCGAGACAACATCTCTCGTGACGGAGAGTGGTACACTAGAGCCGGAGGAAGGAGAAAACCAAGAGTTTCTGGCCTCGTATGCAGAGGTTATTGATTTGATTCGTCAATTCAATAGCCTTTCGGAGAAGACAGAAACACCGGCCAGTATGCTTCCTCCTGGAATTGACATGGCGTTTGGACTAAAGAGGGATACCAAGGTGTCGTATGAATTGCCTTGTTCGAGTCATGCGGAATCGGTCTTGCAACACGTAAAGCGCAAAGATTGCAGGGAGGGATAATTCCTTAAGATCTAATAGATCATTTAAATTTATTCCCCCTCCAATGATAAAGCAAAGGAAATATTATACGACACGAAGGTCCCTTTGCTGTCTAGACAAATGAACCCTAATGTTGTAAGGTTAAGGCCTGGATTAACCTTGGATCAGGTTAAAATGTAGTGCCCTTCGATGACGTACCAAGAGGCTGCCACGTTAGAAGCAACAGCTTCTTCTGTCTTTCAGGCTGCGTCCTGGTTAGACCTTTGGTCAACAGCAGTGGCGAAAATTGCATCCTCGGAAGCAACAAGGAAAGTAGTAGATGAACCATTGTTCATTAGATTACTACAGTCAGGGTCCAAGGCGATTGCGTACCTGACAAACGTAAGTGCCAATGTTTGGGCAAATATCCTGCTAATGAGGAGAGATGCAGCATTGGCTAGACTAAGCCGCAATGTGGATTTGGATTCCCTGTTAGCAATGAGGAATGGGGATATCTTGGAATCGCAACTACTGTTGCCAGAGGTCATACTGGAAGAAGCGATAGATAGAAGAAGGATGGACACTAACGATAGGTTGGTGCAACAGGCAGTTAGGAAAACCTCTAACAGTCAAACTATTCCTTTGGAGGGAAGACAACAGCAGATGTCTCGAAAGAAACCAGTGAGACATAGCATCCCTAATAGAGTCACAAGACCCTCTTCCCCAAAGAGATAACTCATCGGCCCTTTCACAATAGAAACAACAGAGGAAGGGGCAATAGGGGAAGGGGGAGAGGCTCAAGAAGATAGGATGGGCGCCTCCCATCACTCGGCCACACCAGTGGGGGGTTGCCTGGCAAATCACTGGAAGGTGTGGCAGGAACTAGGGGCAGAGCAGTGGGTGGTGGATGTTCTAAGGATCGGGTATTTGATTCCGTTCGAGGTAACCCCGCCCCTGACAGATCAACCATTACCCCACGTCACTTATGCCCACAAATCTCAGAAGGCCACTATTCTGCAGGACGAAGTGAAGAAGATGATGGAAAAAGGAGCTGTGCAACAAGTATGCAGTCCGACAAAAGGCTGCTACAGCAGGATTTTCCTGGTACCCAAAGCCAACGGGGAGTGAGGACAGTAATAGACCTGTCAACGCTGAATCTGTTTATAAGGAAAAGGCCAGTTTCAAGATGGAAACTCCGAAAACGGTTCTACAAGCAGTCAGAATCGGAGACTTTATGCTGACAGTCGATCTAAAGGACGCATACTTTCAGATACCAGGTCCATCAGTCTTCAAGGAAATTTCTCCGCTTCAGTCTTGCAGGGAAAGCTTTCGAGTTCAAGGTCCTGTGCTTCGGATTGACAACGTCTCCTCAAGTTTTTTACAAGAGTGTTCACCCTCGTGTCGGCATGGGGCGCACGCTCAGGGGATCAGGCTGATAAGATATCTGGACGATTGGCTGGTGATAGCAAAGTCCAGGGAGAAAATTACTCAGGGACAGGGCGGCCCCTCCTGCAGCTTGTCACAGCCTAGGTATTGTGGTGAATCAGCAGAAGTCGCAGCTGGATCCAAGTCAACGTTTGGAATATCTGGGAATGGTGATAGACACAACACAAGCCAAAGTATTCCCGACAGACCAAAGAGTACAGAAATGCAAACAAGTGGTGAATGCCTTTCTGGGAAAAAGCAGAACACAGGCCAGCAAGACAGTGGCAGGTGGTGCTGGGAATCCTAACCTCCCTGGAGAAGCTAGTACCACAAGGAAGGCTACACCTTCGGTCCCTACAATGGAGGATGAAGGAGTTTTGGTCACCAACAGTAGATCACCCGTACGAGCAAATTCCCTTGTCGGCAGAAGTGAGGAAAGACTTGCTGTGGTGGGTGGACGACGACAATCTGGAAACCAGTGGGTGTCCCCCTTCAACAATCCTCCCAGACCTCTTGCTGTTCTCGGATGCATCACTAGAAGGCTGGGGAGCCCATATGGAGGAGTTGATGGTGTCAGCAAAATGGAGTTGCAAGGACAGAGAACTCCATATAAACGTGCTGGAGTTGAAAGCAGCTTTCCTGGCTCTACAAGAATTCAGGGAAAGAGTAAAGGGACACTCGGTGGTATTGATGTCAAGACAACACCACAGTAGTAGCTTATATAAAACAAGCAAGGAGGCCTAGTTTCTCGGCAGTTACATGTGATGACAGTTCAACTTCACCAGTGGCTATAGAGAACCTGGTAGACATCAAGGCCAGGTATATTCCGGGAAAAAGAAACATAGTGGCCGACAAGTTGAGCCGCAGGGATCAGATTCTGGGAACGGAGTGGTCCCTACACCAACAGGTAGTGGACAGGATGCTCATGTTGTGGGAAGGACCGATCATAGACCTATTCGCAACCAGTACAACAAAAAGTTTGGAAGTGTATTGTTCAGTAGTCCCGGACGCAGAGGCAGCAGCAGAAGATGCGCTACAACACCCCTGGGACAATCTGGAGTGTACGCATTTCCTCCCATTTTGTCTAATCCGTCAGGTTCTGAACAGGGTAATGCGGGTCTCAGAACCTCAAGATGACCCTGGTAGCCCCGTTATGGCCGAAAGCAGAGTGGTTTCCAGACCTACGGAAACTCCTAGTAGATGTGCCAAGAGAGTTACTCCATGGAGCAACCTTCTGTGTCAGCCTCACGTGGAGAGGTACCACCAGTCGGTGAAGTCCCTATCGCTTCACGGGTGGAGACTGTCAAGTATCTCCTCCGAGAGCGAGGGTTTTCGCAGAAAGCAGCAATCAGATGGCAGGTAATATCAGAAAATCATCTGCGACGGTATACCAAGGGAAGTGGTCAGCATACTGTGATTGGTGTCGTAGGGGGAACGTGTCTCCACTCGGTACCACTATTCAGCAGTTAGCAGACTTTCTGATATATCTCAGAACAGAAAAACATATGTCTGTATCTGCAGTGAAGGGGTACAGGGCTGCTCTAGCCTCAGTCTTACGAATGAAAGGAGTGGACATATCGTCTTCATGGGAGTTGGCCATGCTGATGAGGAGCTTTGAACAGTCATGCCCACCAAAGGAGCTAAAACCCCAGATTGGGATCTGACCAAGGTACTGAGTAGTCTGACAAAACCCCCTTACGAACCACTAAGGCAGTCCACGGATAGGAGCCTGACCTGAAGACAGTTTCTTCATTGGTTGGCCCTGGCTTCAACCAAAAGGGTGGGGGGAGCTACATGGCCTCTCATATCTCATAAAGCACTCGAGAGGTTGGAGATCAATGGTGTGTGAGTTTGTCCAGAATTCGTGGCAAAGACCCAAAATCCAACAATAGTAGACGGCAGATTCGACTCCTTTACCATACCTTCCTTGGCAGACTTTGTAGACAACGACAAAGCTGAAATGCTCCTGTGCCCCGTCAGGGCACTAAGGGAGTACTTAAAGAAGAACAAGGCACCTCAGGCCGGGGTGCCAGAGGTTGTTCGTAAGTACAGGACGGAACAAGAAGGAAGTGTCCAAGAATACAATATCATTTTGGCTAAGGAGGGACAATCAGAAATGCTTATACTGCAGAAGACAGAGGGTCAGATAGCCAGGTGGGAGCTAGAGCTCATGACATCAGGGGTGTGAGTGCTTCCCTAGCATTTAAGAAGAACATGTCTGTGGATAAAACAATGAAAGCTGGCGTGTGGAAGCGCCAAACAACTTTCACCTCATTTTATTTGAAAGATGTTGCCCATGGATCCTTGGACACCTTTTCCTTGGGTCCAGTGGTGGCGGCCCAACAAGTGATATAGTCATCCAGTGCCCCTCTTTGGCGGGTCAGTTTGGCGGTCTGAGTCTAAGATGAAGGTATGAAAGTAGAATGAATGGGATGACTGGTCTTTTTTCTTTACTACTTTCTTCCTACTCCTTTAACTACGGGCATATGAAGGAGAGTACCGTCATGTGCTGGAACGGACTAGATGCAGGTGAGATGGTCAGCCATACTGTGAAGCTATCTTAGCTGATGATATACTTTTCAGTAGCAACACACCCCTCTGGATAATAAGGAAAGAGGGGTGAAGGTGGATCCAGTCGCAAGGGACAAGAGTAAACAGTAGAATGGTATCTACACCCAGTGGAGGAAACCAATAGATCCGCTTATATCTTTGGTCCTAGGTTCATTGTCCATTCTCTAGAATTTCCCTATATATTCGGAAATGGATAAGGTGGCAAACTTCCAGTCAGTTGTAGAGACACCTTACCTCCAATCCAATATAAGTCTATCCTAATGTTAAGACCGAAGGTTTGTTTCGTGTATGAAACAAAATACCAAAATTTTGTAACTAATTTGTATTTTTCATAACTAACAAACCTGAGTCTTAACAGTTAAGGCCCACCTCGAACCACCCCTCTAGCAGTCTAAACTGGGTTAGAAATATAACTGATGGGTCACAGGTAGCCGTGGCATTCTGGGTATACATGCCCCGTGACCTGGTATAGATGCCATTAGTCCCTGGATCTCACAAGTGTAATTTTAATTCTACCGGTTTCCAGCTTGGCGCTAGTAAATCCTAATGTTAAGACCTCAGGTTTGTTAGTTATGAAAAATACAAATTAGTACAAATTTGGTATTTTAATAATTTACTGTATGCGAATTACACCGTTAATATTCGAAATAGGATATTATTATAATCGTTGAATGTAAGCTGAATGTAACTATCTAAAGCCCGGACGCAGTGTTACCATACAAAAACACCACAGGCGGATGGACAGATGAAAAAAACTGAGTAGTGAGTACCGGAAACCGAATAAGTCTAGGCCTCACCAATGCTAGGATTGCCGCCAATCGTCATTCTCTTATTTCCAGTTGCTGTTTACAATTTTTTTTTTTTTATTCCTTCCCTTCAAATTCTTCTGTTTTTCATAAATGGGCATTTATTCCTCTGAAGCTTCCTCAACAAGTTAAGATTACGTTTTATTTCTTTCATAGGAGTACGCACAAATCTGAAATAGAAGTAATAGTTATGCTTCAGTGAATAGGTTAGCCTCCTGTTTCACCAGTAAGTGTTTCAAATTCCAAAGGAACGGGTTACTGTTAGCAGCTTATTTCAGGCCAGATGACCTGCTTATGTTGCGTAATAATAATAATTACTCGATAGTATCCATGTATATTCCGGAACAGCACTACGTAAGAATTCTTTTTACCGTTATCACCGAAAGTAACTACCTCACTTCACAAGTTGCCTCAACTGAGGGTGTTCCTTTGTTTTCGGCGTTCCTTAATTTTGCTGACTGTCGATTTATAAAGCGATATAAGTTATCGTATATCTTACTGTGAGTTACCGATTGACGTTAATTCACAGGATATAAGTTTTATGATAATTTAGGGTTCTTGTTATCCCGCCTCTTTAACCACTGGCGCCTATTCAATTTCAAGGCACCTTGTAATTTATGGCGGTATGTAATGTCTCTCAGCTCGGGAATTGCTGTCTCGACCCTGCCGTCATTTCTTATGACATGGTTATACTAATAACAATAATATTCAATACTCTGTTAACCCGGCAAACTTTTCAACATAGATCCGAGTTATAAGTCCCAAACTACAAATCTTTATATTCCGACGCGCATTGGGGAAGCCTTCGATGAATTACCCGATTTTATGTGCTTATATATATATTATTATAATATATATATAGTATCTATATTATATATATATATATATGTGTGTGTGTGTGTGTGTGTGTGTGTGTGTGTGTGTGTGTGTGTGTGTGTGTGTGTGTGTGCTAAAAACAATGCAATATTAAAGGATATTCTTTACTGACCATTCGTCCACAGATCAAGTATGAAGAGAAATCCAACGGTCAGATCATCAAAGGTTCCGTGAACGGCAAAGAAGGGAAGCAAGACATTGAACGCGCCCTTGGCGAATGCCGTGGGTCCCTCACCAAACTGAGCGGCAGCGTCCAGGAGGAGCTTGAAGGAACTAAGGAACGCATTGCCGAGATTGATCGAACGTTCCAGAGGCAGATGGACAGTTTCAACCGCCAGCAGGAGTCCTTTATCAGCCAACAGACGAACTTCTTCCAACAGATGGCTGACTTCTCGAAAAGGGTGAGTGGCGTCGCTTCAGTTCTCATTCTCAACTTCTTTTAGTATTTGAAATGGTCACTATTCTTTTCCAACTTCTTCCTTTGAGCAATGATCGGATGTTGTATCAGTATAATTATGAGTGCTATTCTCCTGGAGATCAGCTTTTTTGGTTGTTGAATTGAACATTTTTTCCCATTCACTAATAGTGTAACAACTTACAAACTAACAAAATATGGGATTTTGATACAAGTACCAAATCAAAAACATAAGTCTTTCACAAAGTGGCGGCCTAAAAAGATCATTCACTATGTATAATTCTGCTACTACCTATCACTATTTCTTTTCCCAACAGCTCGCTTGGAAAAAATAATCGGTCATAGCAACAGATGTCACAAGGTACTTGTAACCCCTTGTAACAGTTGGTTAACAGGTCATATTTTACTGCAGTGTAATGCTTGATGCTTTGATTGTAGCACAATTGTCCTGCTTTTATCATTTCTTTCTTGTATTGTGACACAATGTGAGATTCTAAGCGGTACTTCTTGGAGACACCTCCCTTTTTCATTTTCACAAAATTCTCTCCTTTTAATCATGCTTAAGCAAGATTAGTATCTTCTAAATCTGAGCTCGCGCTAGACTGGTCTAGTCTGTATTGGCAAAGTGAATCACTACAATTTCACAATTTTGGAAGTCAAAAAGAAGCTATCAGAGAATCTGTACTCCGTTCTCCTTTCAATAGGTAATTGTAAATATTTCATTACTTTTTAAAGATGACAAGAGTGACTAACCTCTTATTTTGAAAGTATGCAGTTTAGTCTAGTCTGAAAGTCTGCAAATGCTCTGGACTTACCGGGATGCTCAAAACTTCGTAAAGGTTATAAGACCTTTCACAGAAAAGCTTAGTCCAAAGTATCCATCACTACCATAATGCACAGATACGCAGATCACTTTTTGACAAGATCTTAAACAGCTTTTACTTACTACTTGTATTGCTTTGCGTTTTTTTTTTCTGTTCTCGTTTACTGATCTGACTAGTCCTTTACTTTTCACAGATGGCGAATGTTCATCAAGATGTCTTCAGGAACTTCACTCCGTTCAGATTCTTTTTTTAGATAATTTGTTTATGCATGCGTCGTAGGATATTTCTGCAGTATTTCCTTATTTTTTCTAGCTTACAAATATATCTGAAGTGTTATTTACACTTACTCAATTAGATTATACTATATCTCTAATGTAGATATCTTTTTCATAGAAAAGGACAAAATTAGATCATTTTAAGAGTGGTAAGAGAAATTCCATCTTGTATAAGAGATTGTTTTAAAATGGCTTTCATGTGATTTTAATAAAGTTTAGAAATTACAGAAGACTAAAGTTAAATTCATTCCCTTAAATTCAGACGATAATTTTCATCATTAATAAAAAAAATAAAGTGGGGTTCCTGACTACCACGTCAAGGTTTCCACCACTTATTTATAAAGAGGCTGACACTTGCATTGTAGTGTATGAAGTGAGAATGGTAATTCCAGCGAAGGCCTAAAGCCATTACTTGCGTCTACTTTAACATATGGAGCCAAACGGACCACTTGGTTTGCCAAACCAGCCCAACTGGGGAGGGTTGGAGTCAACAGAGTCATCAGATCACAAAATATCTTCAAAAACCAATGATGCAATGTGCCATTCAAGACAGAAACAGCTGAAGGATCATTAAAAACAGCGACCCCGAAGAGTGATTAAGCTGAGAAGATGATATCTACTTTCTTTATGAATGACTTGCTTAGCACAGGGTAAAAATCATATTCAGCTCTTTTCTATCTTGCACGCACTCTGCTTCCTGGTAGCTATCATTATTAGAAGCTGAGCTGCAACCCTCCCTAGAAAAGGAGAAGCTGCCAGACCTTTCCGAAAAAACTGAATTACAAGATGTAAATAAAAAACGATGAAAATGATTATAACAAAGACAAAAAATTTAAGATAAAAAAAAGATAAATAATGAAGTACGATAAACTCAAACAACAAATAAACTTGGCTTTCATACACACAGCAAGTCTTCCTTATATTACTACACACTCCACCAGCTACTTCTACTTCACCAGTTCTGCAATTCACCTCTTATGTCATCCTTCTGTCATACATCCTAATTATTCCCAAATATTTGGACGAATCCACAGACTATTCTTCCATCATTCACAATAACATTCATTACTCCAGTCACCCTTTTATTCTTGCTCACATTTACTCTTTCTTCTGCATACACTTTCAAAGTCTTCCGTCCGTCTACAGTTTCTCCTTACTATCCCCAATCAGTACAACTTCATAAGCAAACATCAACCAACAATACAGGTTAACTGACTAATTTATATAAAATCGGCCTCATGCCAACACAGTCCTTTGCTCAAAGGCCACATGAGCTGCTGAAAAGGTGATAAGGTATCAAAGGGAAAAAAAAAGGTAAACGTATAGACTTCGGGATCAGGGGTGTCCATTTCAGATTTTTGTTGGGGAGCCAAAGACGGTTTGGCGGGTGAAGCAAGCCTAATTAGCTGGTGATTTATTTTATTGAGCTTTTTTATGTGCTTTTTGCAGCCACATGAGCAAGATATTTCAGCAAAAATTATGTACTCCAACTGCTGTTTGTTTATCTCATCATCACTGGTAGCTAGCAGACAGACAAGGATCAAGTAATAATATTTCCGAGGAATTTCATATATTTATGATTGTCTATTTAAAAAGAAAACATGCCGTTACTTCTTGGGGCATGGGAGGTGAGGGGTGAATGATGCCACTGCCTGGGATTCATTTCAGCCAATAGAGTGAAAACAATATGGCTAGACCCTCAGTGCCCTGTTTGCTATTTATCTTTTATCCATGGTCAAACAAGAAAGACAAGATCCAAGATGAGTCAAAATTATTTTTTTTGTTCTCTTCGGTACAATGAATTCTTTATTCCAAAATTAGGCTTGATCTATTTTTAATATTGGACAGATGTCCAGTATTCATCTGGATGCAAGTATTGATTCTGGCAGTAAGGTTAAACCTAAGTAGAAAACTATCTCACTACCATCATCCAGGTCTTTCTCATTTGAGAAAAGTAATGAGTAGGAATTATACCTTTGAATTAATATATCTGCTATATTCATTGGTAACCATCTTTGTCAAGTAAGGCAGATATTTCACAGAATAAAGACAAGATATTTTCAATGTAATGGAAACAAAATTAACAATATCAGTAAAATTACTAACCTAAAAGGAAGACTGTGAGAGTTAGTGAATCAACAGCCTGGATGAGCATGCCTGTAAAACTGAGAATTATATGAACCAATTACAGTACAGTCATTTTTGATACAGGCAACATATTTTATTAAAACCAAAAAGACGTCACTATAGAACTAGAGTACATTCTTTCAACTGTTTACAATAATACAATATGTCTCTAAGGACTGATCACTGCCATAATAATCCTGTACTACTTAAAAGACTGGAAAAGTATCTTCTTGACTCACTGACTATGTAAAGTGCTTAAAATATGGTCAATAAGAGACTCACCGTAGAATATGCTAAGTTCTAAAATTGTAATTCCATCAAAACTTAGTTTACGTTTTGCCCGAGAAGTCTACTTAAGACTCAAAAGTCTGGAAAAACTAAGTCCTATTAATAATAACCTACAGCAGCTTTGACTGCAAACAGACAACTACAAATATTTTCTTGAATATATAAAGTAAAATGCATTGGACACCATATGGAGATACTGTTCTTAGAACATTAAATAACAATGGCATGTGGACACTTGCCAAGATTCCCTAAACTTCTTAACAAATCAGTACCTGTATGTTATGGAAAAAATTTACTCCAGTATCATGGGCACTCTCCAAGATTCATTAAAAACTTTACTAATCACTCTCTCCTAGTATAAATAGATAAATTTTATTCTAATATTGTACATACAAACTGCAAAATTAAATCCTTCTGGGTAGTTTTAAATAGCACCGATTCTAGAAACTGGACACAGTGATCTAAATACAGATATATGTCGAATACCTACCTAACACACTTTACGTACCATTTTATACTGAATTATTATTATTAATAGGGCTTAGTTTTTCCAGACCTCTGAGTCTATTATATACTGAGAAATTTTAAAAAAGGTATAATGAATAGCAAAGGAGAAAATATAATCCAAAATAAAAGCAATTCAAGTTTTTATCTTGAAGGTGATGTTTACAGAACATCGTGTCAGTTTCTTGATAACCTGTCCCAAAGAATGACTTCCCTGGAGGAAGCCAAGACTAACCAAATATCTGCAGAATGTAATTACCCTTCAAACAGGGTATAACCAAGCCTAAGGCTGAAGCTAAAACACGGCCTGTCTCATTGCAGGCAAAGCAGAGGTACTTCTGAAAGTCCTGATGAATGGGTACTTCAAAAGTACACATCCTGAAGGTCTGTCAAAAGCATGAAGTAATCCACTCTGATGGAATCTAACACTTAACATGTAGTTTCCATTTTGAACAGTCTGTCGAATATACTTGCTCAATTCTGAGAGGTCAATATGCCTAAAATTCCCAGTTGCCTTCTCTACACGGAAAAGATAACAGTAAAAACTCAAAGACCAAGAATTTTCAACTTCAACAGCACCTTTCTCCAGCATCACTTATACCTCCACAAAAAATGCCTAAGATTTCCCTGAATCTGGAGAGTATGTCGGGAACAGTACTGATGTCACAGAGCGGGGAAGACAGATGTCCTTGAATGAAGCCTGTATTATTCTTGGAGGACTGATAAACACCTAAGTTTGTTTGTATGGTTTTTACGTTGCATGGAACCCGTGGTTATTCAGCAACGGGACCAACGGCTTTACGCGACTTCCGAACCATGTCGAGACTGCTCTTCTATCACCAGGAATACACATCTCTCACTCCTCAATGGAATGCCCTATAATCGAACTTGCACCCTCCACTTGTGGCAGCAGTGGATAGGGACTACCATTCGCAGTGACCCCTTCCCTTTCCCTCCCTTCTCGAAGGCAAAAAGAAAGGGCTAGGAAGAATCCACTGTTCCTAGAAGAGTAAGAAGACTGATGATCCAATCTAGATTTCTGAAACACAGGCTGCTTCTACATACCAGACACTGAAGGCCTCACTGGACCTGAAGGTTTAGCAACAGGTGCATTCATCCCGAGGAGGTTTGATGGATACCAAACAGTTGAAGGAAGAGTCTCAAGATTCCTCCTAATGATGTGCAAGCCCAGCCTCTGCCTTTTCCAGAGGAAATAAATAGGTAAGCCCAACACCAAACTATTCTACAACAAGAGGTTACTTTAATATCACAACTGGCAAAGAACCAGGAGAGAATACTATCTCTCATTCAAAGAACCAGGTTTGCCCACTGGTTGGATACCTAGTGTGCC
>NC_087217.1:10958780-10983442 GCF_015104395.2 Macrobrachium nipponense
CTATCGTGTGATTTCATAGAGGTACACAAGTTGGTCGTAAGCCATTTTACTTTGGGCTGTGGTAATTTGTTTACATTTCACCTTATTTTTACGTTTGTTTGATTGTTTTTGTAACATTGTGATTAATTTTTTTTTTGTTTTTTTTTCGTTTGTTTTATGTTTTTTATAGCATTTTTTACTGAAGAATTTAGTAAGACAATTTTATCATTATATATATATATATATATATTAAATATATATTATATATATATATACCAATATATATATATAATATATATATATATATAGATATATATATATATATATATATTATATATGTATAAATATTATATATATATATATATAATTTAATGTATATATATAGATGAAAACTTGTTTGAAGTTTGTGTCGGTGAGGAAAATTTGTATTAAAAAAAAAGCTTCCTTAATTCTGTCACCTTATAAATAAGAGTGCAATGTGAAAATCTGTCCTTTGTATTTCGTAAAACATTATCAGTTAAAAAAAAAAAAAAAAAATTACCCCTTCCGCGCGGGGCTGCTTTGCTTTGAGTAACCATGCTTCGTTAAAAAAATGGAGAGAGAGAGAGAGAGAGAGAGAGAGAGAGAGAGAGAGAGAGAGAGAGAGAGAGAGCCTTTCTGATATTTTTGTTCGAATCGCTTTTAAGCTATTTTCGCACAAAACTTTTGCACTAAGAACCTGGTCCCTCTACAGGCATTTATAATCATTATGAATTTTAAACAGTCTTAAGACTGCATTAGATTCTTTAAAAGGCTTTAAAAATGACTCCGTTCTAAAACACTCGATCCCCCTTTATAATGAACGATATTTTACTGGAATTCTCGGAACATTCTCAGGATAAAATCCGCCGATTGTTACCGTTGCTCTGAAAAAAAAAAGAAAAAGAAAATAAGATAAAAACACTCGACAGAATAACTTCTGAACCAGAGATAGCAGACTTAATCACTAAATAATCCGTGTTGCAGCTAGGAGTCCACATTAGTCTAGACTTATAAGTATACTATAACAGAGTGCCAGTGTGAAACATAACAGTTTTCTTCTTATATCTGTCTTTTTTACAAGAACCCAGACTATTACTTTAATTTTAAAAAAAAGTTGCATATGTCACGGGGAAATTCCCAGGATAATTCTTCTCTATAAGAAACTGCAAATATAAAAACAAACCTCCCCATAAAATGTAAAGTCCATTACAATTCTCCAAAGCGGGGAGACTTGCCATTAAAAGATACACCCAGACCATTTAATCATTGTTTTCGTACTGCAAATAGAAATAAAAACTCAGACTTCATTCTTCTCTCCTATAAATTGAAACATAATTCGCGACAACAGACGCGCAATAACACGGAATGACTGTTCGCCTCATTACTGAATATAGCTGGCTTTCATGACACACCCTCATAAAATGAAAAAAAAAAAAAAAAAAAAAATAATAATAAAAATTCTTGCCCTTGGGGGAAAAACTTGAATCTTTAGGTCTGCAAAATTAGTTGATAAGCGATTCGATCACCACATCCACTGTATCCAGAAATCTTTCAGTGTCATTCATAAAATCCTTTAATTTGAATTTATGTATAATATATATATATATATATATATATATATAATATATATTTATATATATATATATAATATATATATATATATATATATTTATATATATATAATTGCTTATATGTCACTAAAGGTTGCCGCTACAATATATTGTACCTCGAAAATATGTTGTTAAATAACACATTTTCCTATGGGCTTAGTTCAATAGATATATTGTATGTATAAGCATATACAGACATATAAATATATATATATAATATATATATAATAATATAGATATATATATATATATATAGATATAATATATCATAATATACATACACAATGATAACATTTAAAGGTTCCATCCATAGGAATGTTTAATTATAATAATAATAATAATAATAATAATAATAATAATGTGCGAGCTAAAGTGTGAGAGCCAACCGGTCTAGGCAGTTTACCTTTAACTGAAGAATCAGTAATCCTATATAAAAAAAATAGTGCTGTATTGGTGCGAGTATAATATCTTCCGCTCTGTTGCCATACCTTAGAATTCTTTTCTCCCTCTCTCTCTTTTTCCCCGATTATCATCATCTTTCTTCTTATCACTTCATGCAAGATTTAGCACCAACCCTCTTTTTCTCATTTCCCTCATTTTTCTGGTCATCTAACTAGATGTACGAGGATGGAGGTTTGCTCCATCGGCCTATGGTTATCACAAAAACGTAACTTATTACTTGTCCGTATTCCTAATCAACTATAGTACATTCTCTCTCTCTCTCTCTCTATCTTCTCGTCTCTCATCCTCTCTCTCTCTCTCTCTCTCTCTCTCATTTCCTGGCATCAGCAGAGCCGTAACTGGACTTATTTTCAATTTCTGTTCACGCAGACTGAGGAACGAGAAATTATGCATACATAATCTCCCCTTCAAAGTGATAAACAAAATGTCATCCATCAATACTCTCTGTTACCTTTTTCCTCTAGACTTCTATCCTTTTTATATAAATCCTCTTATTATCCTTCCTTTATCTATGAATGGTTAAAACTTTTTTTCTACATTCACATCTGAAAATGTTCATTTTTGGGGCCATTCGCTCTCGTGTTAATATTATGGGCGTAAAAGTGACCTGCATAAATAGTAACATGCGGTATAATCGTTCTTAATCTGCAAAAAAATTGCTGAAACCGGATTTAAAGGCTTAATATAATATCTACATATATAAACTACCATTCCCGAACAAAAAAGAAAAACAGATACGCATCTGAAAACAATCTTAAGATTCAGGTAAAGTAACCGATGAAATACGATCTCCCTCTCTCTTATTTAGGATTGAATGTCGTTTTCTTTGAGGTAATATTAACAGGAATAAAATATATATCAGCTACCTGGCTGCAAGGCAGTCCCAAAAACATATGCCCAGGCGTGTGAATATGTTTAACCTAGGATCTTCGATTTCATTCGCTGCCGGGCTTAGAATGGTCAAGTTACATGAATTGCACTAAAAAAATTGTGACGTCACACACACACACACACACACACATATATATATATATATATATATATATAATATATATATATCATATATATATATATATGTATACATGCGCGTGTGGCCCGGGGGAGGCGCTTGGGGGAGGGGGCGTCCCGCCTATTTAAATGTTGTATATGCTAACTTAACCACAAACATGTAGTACCTTTTTCAATGTTTTTCGAGCGGTTAACAAAATTAAAATAACCGTTATACGATCTTATGTAGTAGTTAGTGTTTAAAATCTATGTTTTCTGGAATATTTCACCTGCGTTAAACAAATTTTCATTTATCATCTGAACGCGTATAAGCAGTAAGGCATTAATTTCACAAATACAGCATTAACTAGAATAGTCATTTCCAATAACAATTAAAATTCCTGGTCAAACGTACAGGCAGAAAAGCCTCGACGAGGTAATCTCAGTCCCTGGGAAGTAGAATTACAGGCAACTCTTTCTGTTTGATTATAGCCTAAGCAAATGCTTTTGCTTTCGACACGTCTGTCTTTTAGCAGGGGCCAGAGTTTACGAATCGTTCACAAAACGTACTGATTTAGATTCATGACTTTGGATGAAAACAGCCAATTATATTCTAACCGAGTTCCGCATTCTATCAAGATAACGTAGAATTTTTGTAGTGTCCCGCCAACGGCGCCAAATTGGATGACGTGATGGGGCTGGTATTATGGTTTCCAGTCATTCTATGTTGTCGTTACACATGATTTCAAATACCTCCACGAAATGTAAAATTCGCTTTAAATTTATCCTGAAATTTTCTTGGTCCAGGATAGGTTCTTAATCCCCATTGAATTCTCTGCAGTTAAGGGGAAACAAATTATCACCACAAACAGTCGCCGCAATTAGTATGGTCATTTACAGTCTGACCAGGCAGGATCCATACTATGGATCCTGAGTCTGACAAAACGCTGGAGAGGATAAAGGCAGCAAATCCACCTTACACTTATTATAATATGCTCGGCTGCATTCATCGAATATCATGTTACATGAACCATGACTATCATTATTTCAGTTACGTATTACTCATACAATATTCTGTTTACCTTCAACTGGTCATCAAAACTGTGCGTATCAATCTTTTAGCACCATAACGTCACCTCGAGTGCGAAAGCCACAAGGGAATTTGGGGCGTCAAATATATTTCGCCGTGTTTAGTACTAGCCCCTAGGGGTTAATTACAATCGACCCTAAAATAATAACGGTAAATTCTTAATAAGCAACCCAAATACTATAGGAATCTGTCATTTCCAAAGAAATACCCGAGTTATTCTACCACAATCATAGGTATGGTGAAGGAAACAAACATGGTAAGTGAGCAATGAAAGTTAAGACTTACAAATCATGTCTCTCCCTCCGTAACGAGAGTTTACTGCAAGAACTGACATTTGGATTGTTACCGTAATTTTTAAATGGTTCTTCCTATAACCACAACCCCGTTTCCTAACAGAGATATTACCAATTCATTTTCATTGTTATCTAATTTTCCTCTAGGTTGCCAAATTCGTATAGCAGAACAACGCAAACTACTACGCTTAAGAGCTTCTTTCCCATTCGAAGGCATGAGTAAAATGACAGACATATGGGATGCACTGCAATATACCTATCTCACCCCAGGATTAAATTAGCCCTTCTTGTCTCACCCCGGGATTAAATTTACCCCTCTACATATTCGTGTGAAGCATTAACTAAACCCATATACTAATGAAGATTAGTATATGGGCTTATACGAGTTATATAGTACATTTTTCAAGAAAGCATCTAAACATTAAAGGAATGTGTCCCTAACAAACGCGTCTACATGACGTACCAACGATCAAGAACGTCAGTAAATGCAAGCTTCGCTTACCGTCAACTGTCGCCCTATCTTCACTCACCTCCTATAACGGTTCCATTATCATTTGGTCAATGAAATTCCACACCACAAACACAAATAAAACTGATACAAGATCCCGCAAAATAAACACGGTTAAAAATACTCGTAAACGTCTTCTGTCTTGTATGGCAACGAACGAAAATAAAATTTAAAAGGATTCAAGATGAAGGAACAAGAGAGAGCCATTCAGCGTCATCTGTTGACGACTTCTTTAAAATTGCCTTTTACTTCCAGGAAACCCATGCTCCTCATGAAAACGTTGAAACTTGAAACTGACAGTTAAGGTCACGCACTTGAGTTTGATAGGCCCGCTTTTTTGACATGACTTTAGACCAAGGACTTTCAAGACAATTCACGCAAACTGAAACTTTTCCGCGTTATTAAATGAATGCTGGAATTTCGTTGGTAACCATTTAACTTGTATTCCTAAACATTTGTATCGAGCAAGGAATTATCAGTTGCTGATCTAATCATGGCAAAGGTTTATGATTATGCTATTCATATATCGAAAGGTTATTTAAAATGACTGAAATTTTCTGGTGCTGCTTCTACAGAGAGAGAGAGAGAGAGAGAGAGAGAATGATCTGTTATATACGTACACTGTAGGTTTGTGAACGGGGATTTACCTTGAAATATGTTCTCTAGCTGTGATCATTTTTCTAGACGGCAAAGAAGGCAGATATCAAGGTTAAGATCATCAGTCTTTTGTCGCCCATTTAAATTGTAAACAGACGGATTACCCTCAGGCTGCTGCTATTGCTACTCTGTAAACAGGACCATAAAACAGTCAGTGTATCCCAGTAGGTTTAGTCCTCCTGTTACAGTATTCTCGTAACAGAACCCTTCAAGTATGCAATATTAATGTGAGCGTATCCTTTCCATTCGTCGCTGTTTCAAGGTGGCGAATATCAAAGTTAATCGTTATCTCTCCCCTCCTTGTGCCAAAAATCCTCTGAACATCCTTATCGTGAAATTAGTCTTTTGATCGTAGATTCCACTGCACAAGAGCCAGTGCTGTTATGAAACAAGCACAGTTCAATAACAACAGTTCCGTTTCAGGTTACGGATGTAGCGAGAAACTTTGGGCGACAAGGTGGGTGGGCCAGGGTATCACCGGCCTAAGGTGCAGAGGTTGTTTTCAGGTGGGCGCGGGAAGTCCTTTGCATAACAGGGAAAGTCCGGGGAATTTCAAGCAACAGACTTGAAAGAGTAATAAGAGTTATGGATGAAGATAAAATGGTCGTGACTTGCGGTGATGTGGCAGGTTGGGAAGCCCTTGGAACAGAGTGGTTTAGGATACACTAAATCCCGTTTGCATTTAATCACTTTTGATGGCAGGTCCACCTTACCTCTGTGAGATTATCAGACAAACTTGCATGATAGGCGACTGCCTTTGAGTGATGTGTTACGAATCACTAGGCAAGAGATGAAAAATTCTCGTCGTTTACTGGGTAATGGGTACATTTCCTTTTGATAACCTTATTCTTTTACGCCGAGTTTGATCCTCTTCTTAGACGCCTCTCAATATGTATACACACACACACACACACACACACACACACACACACACACATATATATATATTATATATATATATATATATATAATATATATATATATAATATGATAAGGTACCTATGTATGTATACGTGACCTTGAAATATTGCACGAAGACGGCCTGCAGGTTACAGATTAAAGGGGCGGTCGGTTTTCCCCGAAGAAAACAAGAAGAACCCTCGCTGTGAACAGGTCTAATGTCTATCTATATCTTACCCAGACCGGTCTTACCCAGTTTCACTTTCCCAAAAATCGTGGGCTCATTCCTAAGCGAAAAAAAAAAAAAAACTCTCTTGGTGTGTTAATCATAAACATTATATATACTTTAATTCATACCTTATGATGAAATTCATTCTAACAAGTTATTTCCTCCTCGACAACTTCCTGGGATGTTGCCGACACCTTGGAGTCACCTTTGGCCCCGTCCATATCCGTCCCCCCCCCCCCCCCCCCCCCCCCCCCCCCCCCCCCCCCCCCCCCCTCCCCCCCCCCCCCCCCCCTACACACGACGTCATTTGTAAACATTCCGCGCTTTGGACCAGCGTGCCCCCGGAGCTGTTCAATATTGACAAAATCGTCTCTGATTCTCAAGGTTAACGGTGGTACGTTGCAATGAGAGTTCACCCACTTCACTTTGCCTGTCACCATCTATTGCGATTGGTTAAAATTATGATGGTATGAAAGCATCTTTTATCCACTTATGAATGCAAAATATCCAGACACATTTTGAACATTATATATATATATATATATATATATATATATATATATATATATATATATATATATATATTGCGTATATGAATGCAAATATGAACCTCCACAATGTGCATCATATTCATGCTCCACCCTAATATATATACAATATATACTATATATATATATATATATATATATATATATATATATATAGATATATATATATATATATATAGAGAGAGAGAGAGGGTGGGGAGTGTGCGAACGCAAGTATATCTGGTTTTTAAATGTAGGTATTTACGCAATTCACACAAAACGTACAATCTGATACCGCGGCTATACATGAGAATTCGAAACTCCTTACACATTTGGCGGCACGAGGGTAGAAACCAGAACTTCCACGACTTTGACATTGCTCCATTCACTAAACAAAAAAAAAAAAAAAAAAAAAATAAAAAATGCCTCAATGATCTATCAGTTCTCCATTCCAGTTTTGTTCATCGAATGAACACATGGTATTTTCATGCTAAGTTCAAGGTTATGTTTTTGTAGTATTTTTTTACAGAGTGCGGCGTTGAGGATTGAGTTTTTTTTTGTCATGTTTCTCATTAATGCGAGAAGAAGAATCCTATTGCTCTCCGCGGAAACACACGGTTCTGGTATTATTATTATTTTATTATTATTATTATTATTATTATTATTATTATTACAGACATGATGAAGCACATGTATTGAAACATCCTGAATTCTGGGCATTCACCGCTGGAATCTGATGTCACAGCGCCAGCGCCAAGAGTGGGGTTTTGTTCAGACGTCCTACTTCTCGACAGATGGAGGAGGATTTGCGTCCGGGGCAGCTGAATCGAGTGTTATCGGTCCAGATGGAATCAAGAAAGGAGAGTGCAGCTACACCAACAGCAACGGAGAAAGCTTCAAGGTAATTTTTGGCACCAAGCTGATGTCTATAAAAAAAACTTTTTTTCTCATCTGTCCATCCACCTGTGGTGTTTTTATATGGTAACACTGCGTCCCGGGCTTTAGATTGTTACACTATGTGTAAGTTTAGGTAAATAAAAGGATATCTGGGTGTACATTTGCAACTGAGTGTTTTAATAATTTACTGTATGCGAATTACACCGTTAATATTCGAAATAGGATATTATTATAATCGTTGAATGTAAGCTGAATGTATTCCTATGAAAGAAATAAAAAACGTAGTCTTAACTTGTTGAGGAAGCTTCAGAGGAATAAATGCCCATTTATGAAAAACAGAAGAATTTGAAGGGAAGGAATAAAAAAAAATTGTAAACAGCAACTGGAAATAAGAGAATGACGATTGGCGGCAATCCTAGCGTTGGTGAGGCCTAGACTTATCCGGTTTCCTAAAAAAAAAAAAAAATAAAAAAAAAAAAAACCTCTGTCCATCCGCTGTGGTGTTTTGTATGGTAACACTGCGTCCCGGGACGCAGTGTTACCATACAAAAACACCACAGGCGGATGGACAGAGGAAATTTTTTTTTTTTTTATAGGAAACCGGATAAGTCTAGGCCTCACAACGCTAGGATTGCCGCCAATCGTCATTCTCTTATTTCCAGTTGCTGTTTGCAATTTTTTTTCATTCCTTCCCTTCAAATTCTTCTGTTTTTCATAAATGGGCATTTATTCCTCTGAAGCTTCCTCAACAAGTTAAGACTACGTTTTATTTCTTTCATAGGAATTCGCACAAATCTGGAATAGAAGTAATAGTTATGCTTCAGGGAATAGGTTAGTCTCCTGTTTCACCAGTAAGTGTTTCAAATTCCGAAGGAACGGGTTACTGTTAGCAGCTTATTTCAGGCCAGATGATCTGCTTATGTTGCGTAATAATAATAATTACTCGATAGTATCCAGTATATTTCCGGAACAGCTCTACGTAAGAATTCGTTTTTACCGTTATCACCGAAAGTAACTACCTCACTTCCAAGTTGCCTCTTGCTTGTTCCCTAGAATAATTGAGGGGTGTTCCTTTGTTTTCGGCGTTCCTTAATTTTGCTGACTGTCGATTTATAAAGCGATATAAGTTATCGTATATCTTACTGTGAGTTACCGATAGACGTTAATTCACAGGATATAAGTTTTAAGTAATTTATGGGTTCCTGTTATCCCGCCTCTTTAAACCACTGGCGCCTATTCCATTTCAAGGCACCTTGTAATTTATGGCGTTATGTAATGTCTCTCAGTTCGAGAATTGCTGTCTCGACCCTGCCGTCATTTGTTATGACATGGTTATACTAATAACAATAATATTCAATACTCTGTTAACCGGCAAACTTTTCAACATAGATCCGAGTTATTAAGTCCCAAACTACACATCTTTAATATTCCGACGCGCATTGGGGAAGCCTTCGATGAATTACCCGATTTTATGCGCTTACTATATATATATATATATATATATATATATATATATATATATATATATATATATATATATATATTTGGCTAAAAACAATGCAATATTAAAGGATATTCTTTACTGACCATTCGTCCACAGATCAAGTATGAAGAGAAATCCAACGGTCAGATCATCAAAGGTTCCGTGAACGGCAAAGAAGGGAAGCAAGACATTGAACGCGCCCTTGGCGAATGCCGTGGGTCCCTCACCAAACTGAGCGGCAGCGTCCAGGAGGAGCTTGAAGGACTAAGGACCGCATTGCCGAGATTGATCGAACGTTCCAGAGGCAGATGGACAGTTTCAACCGCCAGCAGGAGTCCTTTATCAGCCAACAGACGAACTTCTTCCAACAGATGGCTGACTTCTCGAAAAGGGTGAGTGGCGTCGCTTCAGTTCTCATTCTCAACTTCTTTGAGTATTTGAAATGGTCACTATTCTTTTCCAACTTCTTCCTTTGAGCAATGATCGGATGTTGTATCAGTATAATTATGAGTCCTATTCTCCTGGAGATCAGCTTTTTTGGTTGTTGAATTGAACATTTTTTCCCATTCACTAATAGTGTAACAACTTACAAACTAACAAAATATGGGATTTTGATACAAGTACCAAAACAAATCAAAAACATAAGTCTTTCACAAAGTGGCGGCCTAAAAAGATCATTCACTATGTTTATAAATTCTGCTACTACCTATCACTATTTCTTTTCCCAACAGCTCGCTTGGAAAAAATAATCGGTCATAGCAACAGATGTCACAAGGTACTTGTAACCCCTTGTAACAGTTGGTAACAGGTCATATTTTGTTACTGCAGTGTAATGCTTGATGCTTGATTGTAGCACAATTGTCCTGCTTTTATAATTTCTTCTTGTATTGTGACACAATGTGAGATTCTAAGCGGTACTTCTTGGAGACACCTCCCTTTTTCATCTTCACAAAATTCTCTCCTTTTAATCATGCTTAAGCAAGATTAGTATCTTCTAAATCTGAGCGCGCGCTAGACAGGTCTAGTCTGTATTGGCAAAGTGAATCACTACAATTTCACAATTTTGGAAGTCAAAAGGAAGCTATCAGAGAATCTGCACTCCGTTCTCCTTTCAATAAGTAATTGTAAATATTTCATTACTTTTTAAAGATGACAAGAGTGACTAACCTCTTATTTTGAAAGTATGCAGTTTAGTCTAGTCTGAAAGTCTGGAAATGCTCTGGACTTACCGGGATGCTCAAAACTTCCGTAAAGGTTATAAGACCTTTCACAGAAAAGCTTAGTCCAAAGTATCCATCACTACCAATAATGCACAGATACGCAGATCACTTTTTGACAAGATCTTAAACAGCTGTACTTACTACTTGTATTGCTTTGCGTTTTTTTTTTTTTTTTTCTGTTCTCGTTTACTGATCTGACTAGTCCTTTACTTTTCACAGATGGCGAATGTTCATCAAGAGGCCTTCAGGAACTTCACTCCGTTCAGATTCTTTTTTAGATAATTGTTTATGCATGCGTCGTAGGATATTTCTGCAGTATTTCCTTATTTTTTTCTAGCTTACAAATATATCTGAAGTGTTATTTACACTTACTCAATTAGGTTTTTCTTATACTATATCTCTAATGTATCTTTTTCATAGAAAGGACAAAATTAGATCATTTTAAGATGGTAAGAGAAATTCCATCTTGTATAAGAGATTGTTTTAAAATGGCTTTCATATGATTTTAATAAAGTTTAGATATTACAGAAGACTAAAGTTAAATTCATTCCCTTAAATTCAGACGATAATTTTCATCATTATTTAAAAAAAAAGTGGGGTTCCTGACTACCACGTCAAGGTTTCCACCACTTATTTATAAGAGGGCTGACACTTGCATTGTAGTGCATGAAGTGAGAATGGTAATTCCAGCAAAGGTCCTAAACCCATTACTTGCGTTCTTCTTTAACATATGGAGCCAAACGGAGCACTTGGCTTGCCAAACCAGCCCAACTGGCAAGGTTGGAGTCAACAGAGTCATCAGATCACAAAATATCTTCAAAAACCAATGATGCAATGAGCCATTCAAGACGAAACAGCTGAAGGATCATTAAAAACAGCGACAAGAAGAGTGATTAAGTTGAGATGAGATATCTACTTTCTTTATGAATTACCTGCTTAGCACAGGGTAAAATTCATATTCAGTTCTTTTCTATCTTGCACGCACTCTGCTTCCTGGTTGCTATCATTATTAGAAGCTGAGCTGCAACCCAGCCTAGAAAAGCAGAATGCTGCCAGACCTTTACGAAAAACTGAATTACAAGATGTAAATAATAATCGGCGAAAACGATTATAACAACAAAGACAAAAATTTAAGATAAAAAAAGATAAATAATGAAGTACGATAAACTCAAAAACAAATAAACTTGACTTTCATACACACAGCAAGTCTTCCTTATATTACTACACACTCCACCAGCTACTTCTACTTCACCAGTTCTGCAATTCACCTCTTGTGTCATCCTTCTGTCATACATCCTAATTATTCCCAAATATTTGGACGAATCCACAGACTATTCTTCCATCATTCACAGTAACATTCATTACTCCAGTCACCCTTTTATTCTTGCTCACATTTACTCTTTCTTCTCCTGCAAACACTTTCAAAGTCTTTCGTCCGTCTACAGTTTCTCCTTACTATCCCCAATCAGTACAACTTCATAAGCAAACATCAACCAACAATACAGGTTAGCTGACTAATTTATATAAAATCGCCCTCATGCCAACACAGTCCTTTGCCCAAAGGCCACATGGGCTGCTGAAAAGGTGACAAAGTATCAAAGAGGGAAAAAAGGTAAACGTATAGACCCCGGGATGAAGGTGTGGGGGTTATTTTCAAGATTTTTGTTGGGGGAACCAAAGACGGTTTGACGGGTTGAAGGCAAGCCCTAATTTAGCTGGTGATTTATTTATTATTGGGCTTTTTTTATGTGTTTTTTGCAGCCACATGAGCAAGATATTTCAGCAAAAATTATGTACTCCAACTGCTGTTTGTTTATCTCATCATCACTGGTAGCTAGCAGACAGACAAGGATCAAGAAATAATATTTCCGAGGAATTTCATATATTTATGATTGCCCATTTAAAAATGAAAACATGCCGTTACTTCTTGGGGCATGGGGCGGGGGGTGAGGGGTGAAAGTTGTGGCTTGGGGGTTAGTAACCTGAGTCTTTGGGGGGTAGTTGACCCCCCAAATGATGCCACTGCCTGGGATTCATTTCAGCCAATAAAGTGAAAACAATATGGCTAGACCCTCAGTGCCTGTTTGCTATTTATCTTTTATCCATGGTCAAACAAGAAAGACAAGATCCAAGATGAGTCAAAATTATTTTTTTGTTCTCTTCGTACAATGAATTCTTTATTCCAAAATTGGGCTTGATCTATTTTAATATTGGACAGATGTCCAGTATTCATCTGGATACAAGTATTGATTCTGGCAGTAAGGTTAGACCTAAGTAGAAACTATCTCACTACCATCATCCAGGTCTTTCTCATTTGAGAAAAGTAATGAGTAGGAATTATACCTTTGAATTAATATATCTGCTATATTCATAGGTAACCATCTTTGTCAAGTAAGGCAGATATTTCACAGAATAAAGACAAGATATTTTCAATGTAAGGAACAAAATTAAAAAAAAAAAACAATATCAGTAAAATTACTAACCTAATGGGAAGGACTGAGAGTTAGTGAATCAACAGCCTGGATGAGCATGCCTGTAAAACTGAGAATTATATGAACCAATTACAGACAGTCAATTTTTTATACAGGCAACATATTTTATTAAAACCAAAAAGACGTCACTATAGAACTAGAGTACATTCTTTCAACTGTTTACAATACAATATGTCTCTAAGGACTGATCACTGCCATAATAATCCTGTACTACTTAAAAGACTGGAAAAGTATCTTCTTGACTCACTGACTATCTAAAGTGCTTTAAAATATGGTCAATAAGAGACTCACCGTAGAATATGCCAAGTTCTAAAATTGTAATTCCATCAAAACTTAGTTTACGTTTTGCCCGAGAAGTCTACTTAAGACTCAAAGGTCTGGAAAAACTAAGCCCTATTAATAATAACCTACAGCAGCTTTGACTGCAAACAGACAACTACAAATATTTTCTTGATATAAAGTAAAATGCATTGGACACCATATGGAGATACTGTTCCTAGAACATTAAATAACAATGGCATGTGGACACTTGCCAAGATTCATAAAAACTTTTTACAGATCAGTACCTGTATGTTATGGAAAAAAAATTTACTCTAGTATCATGGGCACTCCCAAGATTCATTAAAAACTAATCACTCTCTCCTAGTGTAAATAGATAAATTTTATTCTAATATTGTACATACAAACTGCAAAATGAAATCCTTCTGGGTAGTTTTTAAATAGCACCGATTCTAGAAACTGGACACAGTGATCTAAATACAGATATATGTCGAATACCTACCTAGCACACTTTACGCACCATTTTATACTGAATTTATTATTATTAATAGGGCTTAGTTTTTCCAGACCTCTGAGTCTATTATATATGAGAAATTTTTAAAAAAAAAAAAGTATAATGAATAGCAAAGAAGAAAATATAATCCAAAATAAAAAGCAATTCAAGTTTTTACCTTGAAGGTAAGAGGTTTTACAAGAACATCGTGGCAGTTTCTTGATAACCTGTCCCAAAGAATGACTTCCCTGGAGGAAGCCAAGATTAACCAAATACCTGCAGAATGTAATTACCCTTCAAACAGGGTATAACCAAGCCTAAGACAAATGCCTGGGTAAACACCTGAGGCAGTCACCAGTCTGAAGCTACAGCACGGCCTGTCTCATTGCAGGCAAAGCAGAGGTACTTCTGAAAGTCCCTGATGAATGGGTACTTCAAAAGTACACATCCTGAAAGTCTGTCAAAAGCATGAAGTAATCCACTTTGATGGAATCTAACACTTAATATGACAATTTGTCGAAAATTGCATTTTCCTAACTATACAAACCTGAGGTCCTTTAACAATAGGAAGTAGCTAGCGGCAGCTGGAACGGTCGTAAGCTTCGAACAAGGGGAGAACGGTAGTTAACTGCTTGTCCGACAGTCGCGCGCCGCGCGACTGGGAGGTAAACAAATCACTTTTGCTTTTGGCCCATGCAAAATACGCAGAGTGAGGGGTGGCATGAGGAGGGACTATATGTAGGACCTCAGGTTTGTATAGTTAGGAAAAATGCAATTTTCGACAATTGTCATTTGTTCCGATACGTAATACAAACCATCGGTCCTTTAACAATAGGAAGACTCACTTCTTGGTGGGAGGAATCTGAGTCTTTTGATGAACAGACTGGTGTTCGTCCATCCCTGGAATGCCTCCCTGGTCGTAAGAGCGAGGGAGGGATCCAAGCCTCTGTCCGATTGATCGGGGTGTGCACCGCAGGATCAATGGTCAGACCTCTGGGCCGAGTACTAAGAGAGAGGCAAGCGTATCTCTTCGTACCAGCAAGCAAGAACTTGTTCCTGTTTGCAAGAGGCAAACATAAAGTATGGGTTGTCTCAAGCTGGCATCCACTCCTCCCCCTTGTTGGAGGAAAAGTGGTGGATATACGCTCCTTATCCCTAGTTGAAAGGGATAGGATGGTGCTCTGTTGAGTAGCTCACCTGCATCTTGTCCTTATCCAGCAGGGTGACGACCGTGTCCCCTCTAACCACAGGTAGAGGGTAAGGGAAAAAGAAAAATGCTGGGAACAGAGGAGCCAGTCACACTCTCAATTCACCCATCCATTCTTACGGTCACACCAGGACTCGATGCTGTTCAGCCTGCGAGGGTCTGGGTTCGCTACACAACGTGTTGAGCAGCCACCACGGGTCCCAAGGAAAAAAGATCCAAGGACCTGTGGGCAATATCCCGACCGGAAGTAGAATGGAAAGGGCATGTGGTCTGGTTGGACCAGACCCCTGCCTTCAGTACCTGCGCCAAGGAGAAGTTCTTGTGGACAAGGCAGCATCTCCTTCGCATCGAAGGCGGTGAAGTCCATTAGGGAGGGGATTGTGAACGACTCGAACCAATCGTCAGGGCCGACCGAAGGGTTCTGAGTCTTCGCTACGAAGTTCGGTACGAAATCGAGCGTCACGGATCCCCATCCCCTGGGTGCCTGACTTCGCAGGAGAAGTCATGCAGTTCCTCAGAGGAAAAGAAGGAAATAGTCGCATGACCTATCCCTCTTCTCTACTTCGGTGATGTCCAGTACCCATACTGGTCTGTCCGTTAGCAACGAAGTCTCTCGCATCCTCCTATCCCCATGCAGCGAAGTTCTCGGTAGTGGATAGGACACCGACACTCCATGGTGGGTGTCAATGGTATGGGTACTGTGACAAGCTATTAAAACGAAGTAATGGTTGCTGTGTAACAACCGAACTAAGTCAACAGCGTAATTCGTAACTGGACTCGGGCGCTCTGACAGCTGCCGACGACTGCGTTCGGTAGGAGGCAAGTTGTTCAAAGCATCCGAGTAAGTCCAACGGTGACCTTCGCCTTTAAAGGGTTATGCCGAGAGACCAAACAAATGATGTATTTGTTTGTCACCAATGCCGGACAGCGAGGTGACGATTCTCTTAAGGCATGTACCCAACAGGCGAAAGTCAATTGCCTTCTAGAGACCGAGGTCCCTGAAGGTAAAACATCTCATGTTTGTTGAATCTCAGCTAAGGAGAAACAACACTATGTACCGTTGAAGACGAAGGTAAAGATATTGAATGCAACCTACGTCTTCACATATGAATCGAGAGAAGGATCTCAAGATTCATAACCTGTGCTTACAAATGACTGAAAACGCTAACCGCTATTTCATTGCTGTCCGGTGAGAAGTCGTAGTTGCAATGAAAGCGGGGCGTTCTTCGGTAATGAAAACACAGGTGAAAGCCGCCTGAAGAACTGCTTCTCATGGCTGAACATTTGGAGGTAAGCTGTCAGGTCGGAGAGTAGGCGATGTCTTCTGACACATCTTGTAATTCGGTTGAACAATGAACAATTGTACACCTACGAATACGAGATATTTTGAAGACAAACTCAGATGTCTGCAAAATCATTCGCATTATCGCAGTGCGATGCAGCGGGAGACTTTGTACAGACTTCTGTTACCGTGCGGTAAACAGAAAGATGAAAGAGTCCAAGAGATATCTCTGTTGAAAATTCTCGCAATGTCGAAGGCGATGGAATCTAGCGTCACCGCAGTAGATGGTCCTTCATTATTGCGAGAATCCCCGTTAATCAGAGACCTAAGTCCATGATTGTTAGGCAGAGATACGGTTCGGTAGTCAATCAAGCAGGGGAGAGAGAGACATCATGACCGTGAATCTCGGAGGCCCAGCTGATACTGAGCTGCTATGAGGCAGTGTTGCCACTTTGTTCTCACTCATGATCCATGTACAGATGATATTTTATCCACAAAATATCCACAAAAAAATTTTCAGTATCCCACAAATAATTCCACATTTTTTGTTATTACTACATCAAAATGAAATCTAAAGCTTTATAGAGGCATTACATTACGCAACTATTTTGCCTAAAGAAAATTAAGTGAAATCAAAATACATTTTCTGCAATACTGAATTTATTAGCCTAACTTAAATCACAGACACTTTATGAAATGTAATCATTGTATAAAAAATCTTAGAAAAATAACTGAAGTAAAAATAATAGTCTCTATGAAATTAAAGCATTCTGCATCTTTTTTTTCTTTTTTACTTAAGTGTAAATATTTGGTATGAAAAGATAACTGAAATTATTATTATTTTTTTTTTCAAATATGCTACTTATTATTGTACATCCAGTTCTAGGGATACAATTTCTTCTTGGTCATCATCTTCTGCATTTCCCTTTGCATTGAAATTTCTTAACATATCCAAAGATGGCTCAAAATTGACACAGGACTTTCCCTGAAAAGATAATCCATATCTGATTTGAAGAATTGCTTCTACAGATCTTACACTGAACCTATTTCTAAGCTTGCTGTGCACAACATTCAACTTTGAAAATATGCGCTCAACAGAGGCATTAGAGAAAGGTAATGTAAATAAAGACAATGCTAAAGATGAAATATTGGGGTATTTTGGTTCCCCTGCAGAATTCTTTTTCTCTCACTTCAGACCAAAAAACAAAACAAACATTTTTTTCAAACATGACTTGTTTGCCACTGATCCCCTAGGGGAGGGGGGGGGGATTCTAAGTTCACTACGTTCCATCCATTTTCTAAGCTATCCATATCTGTGAAGGTTGACCGATATCTACAGGCAATTGGCACAATAGAGTCTTTGCGCTGAGAAGTAGCAATTGCAGGGTGGAATTTCTTGAGCATTAACAATGTTTCAACATTGTCAGACAATCGCATCTGTACTTGATTTAGAAGTTCTAACACATATTTTTGACAACGATCTTTCACATACATTATTTGTTTGTCATTTAAGGGACAATCATTAGCATAGGTATTGAATTCGTATCCAAAGTTGATGACATTCAGTGGCAAGAGATAGTATATATATTCAAGCTTAGGAAGATTTTCTTTTGGGCATTTTGACAGAAATTCTGGTTCAACTACAATTTGCATAATGTTTCGGTAATGTCCAGAAGATCCTTTGTAAGCTTTGTGATGTCTACATTCTGTCCTTGAAAAAGTTTATTTACAACTACAACTTCCTTGAGAGTCTTACGAACAAATAAAAGGTAGAGTCTGTTTTTGCAGAAAGGTTTAATATATCATTTCATTTCTATTTATTTAGTTAGTTTTTGCATTCTACATGGATATATTGCCACAAAAATCTACACAATATTAAATTTCCACAAAAATATCCATATACAACAAAAACTATCCACAAAAAAATATCCACGAATCTGTGTTCAGATTATGAATCCACAAAGTGATCCACAAAGGCTGATATTATCCACAAAATTGTGGATATTATCCACAAAATTGTGGATATTATCCACAAAGTGGCAACACTGCTATGAGGCAGTTCAAATACTCAGTGGTTTGGGAGCCTGCTGACCCCTCGTCATCCTGAGTTGCCAGGTAAATCCATTATTCCACGAAGGAATGCGTTCGGCCAGAACTACCGAGCATAAAACATATGCTCGGGCAATTATATTTAGGCGAAACGAATTTCGGTAAATATAAAAGTTGAAATGGTGTTGTCGTGACAAAACCATAAGTATATAAAATTGAAACTGAAAACTCCTGGGAGGTTGCAGGCAACACGAGTTGCAGTTCAATTAGAATACTTCTCGTCTAAGTCGCAATCCGTAGAATAACTAGGATATGCGCCTACCCCTCGGACAATTCAACTGCTTAGCAGAATCATGTCGCGAGGTTAATATACGTAGTTATATTTGTAGGATTCTGAACAACGATCTCCATCCTAAATTCTTTCCTTCAAGAAAACAAAATAAGGATTGGAGATCGACCACCTTCGTTCTCTATTAAAGAGAGTGAAGGAGAAGTCTTCCTCGAAGGAAAGCTTCAATGGTGAACAGAATACTAAGACGATAGTTCAAGCCAAACTGGATATTCCCGTCGATCTCCTCTATTCCAGGTTGGTCGCCTACTGTGAGATAGTTTCTTTCAGCAGCAGTCTTCTTCACAATGCTAGAAATTCCAGGAATTCGAGCATAGGCGAGGTTCCCGATTATCGTGTAACATATCGGGGATTCTCGTCTCGCTCACTTTGGACCGTGGTCTCGCGTAAGTGTTTGAAGATCGTAAAAAACTCGAACACTCTGAATGCGCTAGAAATTCCGTAGAATTCTAAGCAGTCTGCGAAACCCCCACCGAATTCGTCAAACGATATCGGCTGGTGGTCCTCTCGATTCCCGTAGAAATCGAGAATGGAGCAGGATTCCTCCTCAACGACCGGGGCTTACGTCAGGTAGGACCCGAAGGTCCCCCCCGGTAGCGCAGTCCCGAACGTGGGATCCTACAAAGAAATCTCTGTAGGATCCTTCCCCTTTCCCTCGTAGCCGTAAGGAGAGAGGGAATGGGGAAGGAATTGGATACTCGCTCGCCTTCCCTTATGTGGAACTAGCAGTTGGAGAAGAGTAGGAGCAGCCATCGCCTTGCGGCGATGGCCTCTCAGAGTCTGGGAAAAACGTATCGTCAGGAGAAAAGGAAAACGTTTTCCCGCGGAGGGTTACGAACTCTCACTGTAGGTAAGGGTCTGCCGCCACTGTGAACGTCGTCTGGGTGGGGCTGATCGACACCTGACAGGAGAGAGCCGAACCGTCCTGCGACTCATTCCAGTCCTCGTCGAGGTCGAAACCTCTCAGGAGGACCGAAGGAGTATTTAAATACGGTGTCCGAAGACACGTAAAAGAAAAACGCCCCCCCCCCCCGCTGTCGCAGAGAGGAGGTGGAAGTAGCTTGATCGACCGGCCAGAACTGATGAGAGCCATTCTTGTCCGGAGACGAGAGACACTGTTCGAGGCAGAATCGGCAAGCTCCGATCGCGGCCGACCCACCGTCGGTTTGGGTTCCCTCTCGGGCCCCAAAACGACTCGAGCAGAGACGTGGGCTCTGCTGGTGGGAGCGGCAATCCTTCCGCAGGGTCATTATGCTGACGAATCAGCTTAATGACTTCTGCAAATTCCTCTGTATCTCGGGAGTAACCCGCGTCTTGCGGAGTAGGACCGTCCAGTCCCTCCAACAAGAATAGATCCCTAGATACTCCTCCTTCAGAAGGAGGAAGAGCGGCAGACCCCTGACGGGTCGCCTCCAGCTAATTGCGCGTATGTCCTGTCGGTCCTAGAACCGTGCCTGGTCCATACGGCGTCATAGCGGGGTCGCGAGCGGCGCACCTCTCGCGATCACTCATAGGTACCTCGCTCCTCCCGGCGTAGCCCGAGGAGGTTGAAGGTACAGGAGAGGCAGACCTGACGCTCCCCCACCCCCTAGCTCGCTGGCAGGACCAGCGTGCTTGGAGGGCTGCTGCCGATCGTCAACCCGCGGTGGCGATCGAGCAGCATGGCCTAGCCTTGCCGCTCGCCTGAGGCGAGAGGCTTGGCTGAGAACGTCGACGCTGATCTCTAGCGTCAGGCGAGCTGTTGCTGGTTACCGTCTCCGCCCGGTCCCGATGGGAGCGGCGTCAGGTGACCTGCTAGGCTCGCTGTCACGGTGAGACCGGCGAGCGTCCTCTCGGCGCGTCGAGCCGCTGGTACCAGCCGTGGCTGGTACCGACGGCCGCGGGGACCCTTTCCTCGCCTCAACCGTTATGGGAGAGCCGACCTGAGCTCCCCCCTCGCTCGCTGGCAGGACCAGCGTGCGTGGAGGGCTGCTGCTGATCGTCAACCCGCCGGTGACGGTCGAGCAGCAGGCCTAGCCTTACCGCTCGCCTGGGGCGATTGGCTCGGCTGAGAACGTCGAGACCGATCTCTAGCGTCAGGCGAGCTGCCGCTGGTCACCGTCTCCGCCCGGTCCCATCGGGAGCGGCGGACGGGTGACCTGCTAGGCTCTGTGTCGCGTCGAGACCGGCCAGCGTCCTCTCGCCGCGTCAAGTCGCTGGTACCAGCCGTGGCTGGTACCGGCGGCCGCGGGGACTCCTTCCTCGCCTCAACCCGTGGCTGATCAGCGACCGTCACGTTAGTCCGAGCAGCCAGTTGATCGCTGCGAGAGCGTCCACTTGCCTGGCGAGAGTTGTGTGCACGACTCTCGCCAGTCTTCTGCTCCGCGCCGCTGTCTTGACGGCGAGCGAGCTCGGGCGTCAAAACTTTGGCTGGACGGTCTTCTTGGAAGAGCGTCCACTCGGTGCTTCTCGCGAACGAGAAGCGGCCGAGACGGAACCTGGTTTAGCGGCAGACCCGCTAGCACCAGGTGAGGACGCACCAGCCGAGGCTGGTGCCCTCTGGTCCCCGTCGACTTCTTCTTTGCAGAAGAAGCGACGGGCCCCCGTTCCCGAAGGAACAGGAGGACCAGCAGAAGAGCTCCCCAGCTCGCCTGAGCGAGCCGGGCCCTTAGAAGATCCCGAAGGAGTCTTCTTAGGGGGGAAGGAGGCAACCTTCTTCTTCTTCGGCTGTTTGGCCTTAGAAGTCGAAGGGGAAGGAGAGGCAGCGGACGACGAAGAAGACGACGAAGACGACGACGACACCTTCTTCCTCTTCCTCTTCTTCTTCGCCAGGCTCCGCAGGACAGACGTCAGGTCTTCCATCCAGGAGGGAGCCGGGGCAGTTGCCGAAGCAACAGGGCCCGACTGCACCTGTCCGGAAAGACCTGAGACTGTGACAGCATCACCAACAGCAGGAACAACAGGAACAGGTCCAGGAACAGCAGGAACATCTGAAAGTGAATGAGCAGCAGGCACCTGATCTGAAAGGGAATGAGCGGCTGGACAGCAACAGGTACGGCAGGTACGGCAGGTACCACAGGAGAGACAGGCGTCCTGTCGGCAGCTACCGTCATCCTCGGCACTGGCGGCAGGTCCAGGGGGTACTCTTTGGGCAGCGGCAGTCCGGGGTCGGCAATACAAAGAACCAGGTGGTGGTGGCACCGTCCTGATTGGCACGGCAGGAATTGGTTCTGGATTGCAGCCGTGGGTGTTACCGACATGACATGTGGTGTGTACACCAGGTGCGGTGACATCTCATATGCTGGTGTCGAGATTGTGGTTGTTGTAGTGGTTACCGTATCATGAGTGACCACTGCCGACCCCGCCAACCGCTGAATCAACCCCTGCAGTCCCAGCGACTCCCACACCTGTTCCAGGTCGTCCTCGCTGATGGCAAACCTGCGGAAGCAACAGTCGGGTTAGTTAGAGGGGCTTCCTCGCGCCTGGGGGGAGAGAACCCCACCCAGAGCGGACGGAAGACCCCGAGTACAACTGGACGTCCGTTACCAAAGGAGTCACTGGACTTTCCGATGACTTCTTGTGTCCTCGTACAGCACCCACTGCGCCTCTGACGAATGCATACACGTTACACAGGGCTCGTTGCGGGAACACTCTCGCCCCCGACAACGAGTACAAACCTCGTGAGGATCTACATCTACATCCAAGGTCGTCTCCCACGGATGTAGCACCTGCGGTAACATAGATAGATTAGTAAGAGGGGTTCCCTCACGCACGGGGGGAAGACATGCCCCACCCCGAACGCAAGGAAGACCCCAAATACAAAATACAACGAAGAAGCTGAGCGGGGGGCAGGAAGGAAGACGAAGAATCGGCTACCAAGGGAGTCGCGGGAGAGCTTTCCGACGACTTCCTGGCAGACCTTCGCTTCCCCCACCCCCGCACAGCAGTGAAAAGTAATATGAAAATGAAACAGAATACTGCCCTTGCGATTCACTTCATAGAACTTAAAGGAGAAAAGATCAATTCCCGGGTAAGAACGGAAACTTGATCTAATAATATGATGCTATCATAAAATATATATGAAAATGAAACAGAATACTGCACTTGCGATTTCATTTCACATAAAAATCGTAAGGATCAATTCCCGGGTAAGAACGAAAATTGATCCAGATTAAATTTCATGCAATCAATAAATGAAAATGAAAAGAATATTGCAATTGCGAATCCACTTTCATTGCATTCTATATACAAAATTAAAAGTTCGTGCCGAGCGCAGTCACACTCTCGGTAACGAACGCACAGGGCAAAATATAATGAAAAAAGTACTTACATTTTTCAATTACACCCTTCGCCCAAATACATGACTCGGCGCGAGCGCGCCCGCCCTCGGCACCGAGACATAATTCAAGGGTTCATAATTAAGTAATGAAAATGAAAACAGTGTACTTACAATTTCATTTTCAAGTCAAACAAACCATTAGTAGAAAACATATAAAACAAAGCATACGACGATGAAGCGGGCAGAGAGCGATGACGAACACGTCCTTCACACCCGCGGCCGAAAGCAAAAGTGATTTGTTTACCTCCCAGTCGCGCGGCGCGCGACTGTCGGACAAGCAGTTAACTACCGTTCTCCCCTTGTTCGAAGCTTACGACCGTTCCAGCTGCCGCTAGCTACTTCCTATTGTTAAAGGACCGATGGTTTGTATTACGTATCGGAACAAATGTAGTTTCCATTTTGAACAGTCTGTCGAATATACTGCTCAATTCTGAGAGGTCAATACGTATGCCTAAAAATTCCCAGTTGCCTTCTCTACACGGAAAAGATAACTGTAAAAACTCAAAGACCAAGAATTTTCAACTTCAACAGCACCTTTCTCCAGCATCGCTTATACCTCACAAAAAAGGCCTGAGATTTCCCTGAATCTGGAGAGTATGTCGGGAACAGTACTGATGTCACAGAGCGGGGAAGACAGATGTCCTTGAATGAAGCCTGTATTATTCCTGGAGGACTGATAAACACCTAAGTTTGTTTGTATGGTTTTTACGTTGCATGGAACCCATGGTTATTCAGCAACGGGACCAACGGCTTTACGTGACTTCCGAACCATATCGAGACTGCTCTTCTATCACCAGAAATACACATCTCTCACTCCTCAATGGAATACCCGAGAATCTAATTTGCGGCCACCGAGGTCTAACAGATACCCTCCACTTGTGGCAGCAGTGGATAGGGACTACCATTCGCAGTGACCCCTTCCCTGTCCCTCCCTTCTCGAAGGCAAAAAGAAAGGGCTAGGAAGACTCCACGGTTCCAAGAAGAGTAAGAAGACTGATGATCCAATCTAGATTTCTGAAACACAGGCTGCTTCTACATACCAGACACTGAAGGCCTCACTGGACCTGAAGGTTTTTAGCAAAACAGGTGCATTCATCCCGAGGAGGTTTGATGGATACCAAACAGTTGAAGGAAGAGTCTCAAGATTCCTCCTAATGATGTGCAAGCCCAGCCTCTGCCTTTTCCAGAGGAAATAAATAGGTAAGCCCAACACCAAACTATTCTACAACAAGAGGTTACTGTAATATCACAACTGGCAAAGAACCAGGAGAGAATACTATCTCTCATTCAAAGAACCAGGTTTGCCCACTGGTTGGATACCTAGTGTGCC
>NC_087217.1:10983942-11009242 GCF_015104395.2 Macrobrachium nipponense
CACACGATAGCTGAACTTTCGAGGTATATCAATAATTTCCTTCAATAACATTCCCTTATGTTAATAACTGAACTGATAATAAACGAGAAATTCCAAAGAAATATAAAATACTTAGCCCATTTTTTTTTATCATTGGAAATTGGCATCCGAAAAAATAGTATTCACATCAATATTGTCGCTTTGCAACAGTTGAAGCAGAAATAAGCTTCTAAATTCCAAGAGCCTTAGTCGGGGTTGGAATTTAGAGAGAGAGAAAATAACGGTTCAGTAAGTCTTGCAAGAAAAAAAAAAAAGATTCGTTATTTGTCTATTTTCCTTTTGGAGGTCAGTTGAGATTCTAGATAACTCGTTGCAAAGATCTGGCAACCTTTTCATTATCCCTCGGGTAAGAGAGAAGAGGATGGTGATTCGGGGGATTGGTAAAGATGGCTGTAGATATTCGATTTAGAGTTTTACAGTCAGCGAAATAGCGCTTGCAAGAGTTGCATTATTTGTGATTTTTTTTTTCACATACTAACGTATGAATGAATAAATAAATGTATGTATAACACCAACTGCAACCACGTAACTGTCTTTGAGCATTATGTTCACACTTACAAAAGAAAAATGTAATGATGATCAACATAAATTTACAATTCATATATGGGCTAGGCTGTACTTTTAAAAGATACAGCCTTACTCATGCACATAATTGCAGATTTTTACTCATCATTTATTATTTCCGGTCACAGTATAATGATGCACCGATGATAAAGTCATGATGATGCTAATTACACCAAGTAATTCTGATTAAAAAAAAAATCTTCTGATGCTTGTGTTGATTCACTGATACGAACGCTTTACCCGACAGAAACAACTAAATGAAATGGTGACGAAATTCCTTGTCACGCATATATGAGGATGCAAATTAACCGTTTTTTACGTTGTACGATTAATGTTTTTTAGGAAGGAGATTTTAAAACCTCCTCCTTTACACGGATGAATGAAGCCACATCCGGGACCTTCAAGGTGTCAAGTGAGCCTTAAGGTGTTTTGGGATATTTCTGTCTTTCTCGTGACTTGAGAGAGAGAGAGAGAAGCAGGGAGGGGGGGGGGGGCCTTAAATATCGGGTGGGGAGGATTACCTCGTCGGCGCCCTTGCGTTTTCATTTATGATGGTATGTCATGGAACGGAAAAGTGATTATTCACGTCTTGTAAGTAACTATCTCACTACCCCAACAGCGACTCACAACAGCCAACTAACATCTAGATAAGTAATTCACTATTTAGCTCAAAATACGCAGATTAAATTTTTTAAAGGAATCACTCACATGCCGTTCCCTTCCTCTCCCAATTCGGCAATCGAGCCCGTGTCTGCACTGTCATTCGAGTACGGGAAAAAACAAATAACGTGTTTCGACACTACAGTGAAAAAAATCAATCTGTTTCATGATAGGGATTAAGACTAAAGTCTCTGCCTAATACCGGCCGGGTACTTCCTAGACAAATGACATACGGGCATCACTCAAAGTAATGGAAGTCACCTGAGGTCAGGTGAAGCGAGGGCGTTACCTTACCTGTCCTGCAAGAGTCTAGGCTGAGAGTGGCGCTCGCAAGAACTGCGTCTTTTTCTTAAGCGCTTCTTGCATGGTCCTGAGGCGGGTGTGGTTGGGGAGGACAGGAGCATAGATGGAGGTGGGGAAGGATCACGGAAAGTGCGTAGGAGGTAGGGAGAAGGATGAGAGAACATAGGGATGGGGCGATAAGAAGAGAAACAAAGGAAGATCTGCAGAGATAAGGAAAACGTGAGGATTCCTGATGAGATGCAATTTGGTGGGAGATAAATGTATTGAAAAAAGATAAGGTCATGTTATTTCAAAAGACATACTCCTAAACTATTCAATAAATACAGGCCATTTCAGCTTTAAAATATACATACATCACATATTTTCAGCTTGTTCATTAGACTGCTTAATCTAGAAACAACTTATTATCGTAGTGAAGGATGTGATATGTTTGACTAGGATTGATGCGTGTTCAGTCGATTTTCTTGCTGCCATTAGCGTTTAAATTACTTACATTAAACCACAATCTCTTGTTGTCCACACTTTTGAATGCACACGGAATGTTTCTACTTTTTATCAATGTCATTTTTTCCTCGTCGGGGGTGACTAGAGAAAAGACGCACCACACGCTTCATTTCTTTTGACTCGCTGTAGTTCCGTATGGCACTGGACAACAAAACCCATATTCATGGTCATAAAGTGACTTTTACGCACATACACCGAAAAAGGAGTAGTATTTTCAGCATTTTACAGACATCATACAGTGCATCTCTCCCACTGACTATAAATAGCAGTGGATCTTCTGCCTTTTGGGGGACATATCCTACCCAACAAGCAATCGCAATTATCAGGTGACACCTTCTGCCTGGGATCTCTACATTATTAGCATAATAATTACCTTTAATTTTATGAAGCACCCATATCCACATGATATTGCCTGTTTTATATATATATAATATAATATTATATCTATATATATATGTAGTATATATCCGTTATATGTATATATTAATATATATATATATAATATATATAGATATATTGTATATAATTAATATATATATATAAATATAATAGATATTATATTATATAAATCTTAATATATATATATATATATAATAATATATATATAATATATATATAATATAATAGATATATATACACATATCTAATATTATATAATATAGATATTATATTATATATAAATATATATATTAGTTATTATATAATATACATATTAATATATATAATATATATATATATTATATTCCTAAATATACGTATTTATTATATATATATATATATATATTATAATATATATACGTAGAATATATATATATTATTTTATATATAATAAATATATATCTATATATTACTATTTATATTATATATAGCTAAATTATAATATATATATATATGGTATACTATATGTATATGTATATGTATATAAATGTATAGATACTCTATATTATATATATATATTATATATATATATTATGAATTATAAGTATGTTATGGTAGAGTAATTATGATGAGGAGGAGAGAGATGAGAGAGGAGAGAGAAGAGAGAAGGAAGAAGGGGGGGGGGGGGCGGGGGCGGGGGGGGCGGTCTACTGCATAAACACAAATGAGTACCTTGATGTAACAGAAGCGAACTTCAAGACTTTTACTACATTTTACAGGCATGGAGACCCATATACAGAATAAATATTAAAATAAATATCAGATGTTTCTTGATATATGATTAGGGGCTTGTTTACATAATCAAGTGGAAGTATAAATAATATACGAACTTTTACAGATATTGTTGGTCTAGTTTAGTCAATGGTAAGACTACCACAATGAAAAATTAGGGTAAAACAGTGTAATTTAGGTTCAAAACTGAGGGTTTATTGTGAAGGGATGTGCTTCTTTTTTGCCTGTATATAAACGTTAATGATACTTTGAAGCCCACCTCCCCCGTTCGCAACCAACCAACTACATTTTTTCCTACTCAGTAATGTCTACATTATATTAGTGTCATCGATACTGTTGCGTGTTACCTATTGACAACTATATTGTCCATCTCTAGATGTGCGTAATTAATGAGTAACAGATTATTGCAGATTTTAACTAGCAAATTTGAGAAGGTGCTTTAACAACATTCACTCATTTCACAAATGAGTGAAGTGGTGTGTTTTCTTTAGTTTTGTCTCATTTTGAAATCGTCTTGGTAATTTCGACTTTTACACAGATTTCCATGCATTGTCAAAAGTATTTTCTCTCTTTGTTATCTGGAATGTCCCTGTTTTAATCTTTTCAATTTGTGCGTGATTTTGTCTTTTAAGATGCGTTTCCAAGTCTCTGTTTTCTGGAGTCTTCCTTGTGGAGCATTTTCATTGCCATCATCTGCTTGCGTTCTTGCGTATTTGTCTTCGGAAGTTCCCACATGTTTTTTGTGTTCGGTAAGATTCCCCGCGTAAATTCTGGAAGTCCCCAGTTTTTATCTGAAAGTAGTCCAGTCTTTTTTTATTTTCTTCTGGTAGAATCTCTTAAGGATGAGATTTTTCGTGGGACAAATAATTATATATATATATATATATATATATATATACTATATATATCTATATATATATATATATATATGTTGTATGTTGTATGTATGTTATGTATGTATGTATGTATGTATGTATATATGTATATAGTATGTATGTATGTATGGTATGTATGTATGTAATGTATGTATGTATGTATGTATGTATGTATGTATGTATGTATGTATGTATGTATTGCAATTGAAGATCTGCTGAGACATGCACGTAGGCTAATGACTTTTACTTGGGTGCCTATATGTAAGGTTTCACTAGATTTAAATATTTTATATATTTGTGGTTTACCAGATTAATGTTTTGACGCATACACTAGTTAAGAGGCTTCCCTCACCAGCGTGAGAACCTAAGTTGATTTCCGAGACACTGTTAAGTAAATTATGGACCTGGTACTTAATCCACTTTTTATTGGATAGTAGACAGAGTGGAAAAGGATATGATACTGACCACCTCATGCCCAATACTGCTTATTCAAGTCTGCCTGGCCAACGTCCTTAAAGACCTTGGAGAAACAAAAACAAACCTGCTACTGAGAGGTTAACTTGCCATCGCTAGTAGTCTAATATCAGCGGACTAGTTTTCGTAGGAAGTTGCTTTTAGTTAATTCAGGTTCTTGTCATTCAGAAAGAGATTCCTACGGAAATATCTTTTTGAATACTTGTTTGATAAAACTGCGTAACAGAAAGATTTGATTTTCTGCCTACATCTAACTGCAATCAAATAACAACCTCTCTCTTAGTGATACACAACTGCTCTTTCAGTGATGGTATCAGTACAGCAGTTCGGATATAGCTGAAGTTGAGAATGAAAACAAAACCTTCGCTATAGAAGGTGTAGGAAGGTACATGGTTGCAAGCCTTATAATTTCATCATTTCCACAGACAAATATAACCATTTAAAGAACGGTATGTGGTTAAAATGCAAAAAGGACAAATTTTCTTATTCACAAGGTGTCAAATTCGAAAATGAATAACAGGCTACAGAGATAACGTTACGATATCGGGTGAATACACAAGTAACACTCAGTTAAGGATTATCGCATTTAAATCGACAGAAACCTCTGGGCTATTGTAACAGAATGCTATTGTAGACTTGTCCTTACTTACAGCAGGTTTGTAGATAAATATTTGAGGTTATGAACAAATATATTCCATTTTTTCATAGTTTTAACCCTGGCTTTTCTGAGCCCTTTCTTGACGTCATGTTTTTATAAAAAAAACTTCAAGAGAATTCCCCGAGTCTCGACTCAAATGACACCCAGGTCCTGAGGTCAGGGCTCCTTTGCAAGAGATGCCTAAGAATTCATATTCCCTCTGTGATTTTATTAATGATATCTCTAAATTTTTTATTTTATTTGCTGAAAAATGGGAAATTTTCTTTTTCTTCTCTTATTTGCTTCCATATAGTGATTATCACAGAGAATTCCTTAATATGGTTGATCAGTTAGCTCTGCTGCTATTTGTTTCATTGACTAAACAGACCCCTCATGTCTTCAGCCAGGTAGGCGGGAACGTGGCAGATAATTTTTTTTGGAGGCCATCGGCGTTTGTCTTTTTACGTTTTGTCTTAATTTTTTGCAGTCATGCAGCTGCAAGTTACTTTACAAAATGGGGACATGAATAGATTCCACTTAGACATACTTTCAATCTAGAAGCATCGTTGAGAGTCGTACGAACATATTATTCCTTGTGAATGCGAATCTATGTTTTGTTTCAGTAATGAAACCTTAATGTGTTCAACGAAGGCCAGTAATTTAATGTTTTGGTCAAGAATAACTAAGGCAACCATATAATCTTTTCAGAAGTCAATCAGACAGAAGTTTACTCAGGAAAAATTAATAAAGTTCATAAAGAAATGATGTATCGGGTGAATACATAAGTAGCCCTCAGTTGAAGATTATCGCATTTAAATCGACGGAAATCTCTGGGCTATTGTATGAAAAAAATTTTCATTAAACTTAAATGCATGAATAATTCACCCATTTACAGAGCTGAATCCTTCATCTTGTCTACCGCAGATCGGAAAGGCACTCCTTAATCATCTAACAGCGGCATCAAGATCAGACGACGTATTGTTTTGGAAGTGTTTTTCTTCTTCCCGAGAACTGTAACTGATACAAATCGTGACAAGGCAAGAATGATAGCTTCGTTAGTGTACTGTTATTATTGAATTTAGAAGACAAACAAGGGCGAATTGGGTTTTGAAAATATCATCAATTTTCTCCTCGTGAATCGCCTTTTCAAAGAATTCTCTCCCCCACCATGGCTCACGTAAAATATTCGTGCTTGGACTTCTGTCGTGATCGTTTGTATTCGTCGGATGTCTGACATCAGATTTGGGACCTGAGTATGTTGCTTTACATAATTTCCCCGACGTGCCGACCTATTCAAAAACAGCGTTTTGTTGGCATATGTTATATAGTTCTACGTGGGCGTTCGTAAATGTACAGAAATAAGAACTTATCTCTGTGAAAAATAATGTGAGGAAATAGAATTACAGATATTGAGAAATAAACAATTTTTCGAAATTCTCGCTTTTGTCTTCAGTCACATCATTGAAATTGCCATCTTCTGGTTTAGTGGTCTATTTTAAGAACATTTTGAGATAACTGAGAATATTCTCAGTTACGAATAGCTATGGACGAACAGATTTGATTTTCTCAATCTCCTGACCATTTTATCTCTCACCAGATGGCTATGGCACTCAGTGTCCACAGGGAAGGGTGTCCTTTTGGCCGACGTGTTTGCAGATGAGCAGAATAATAACTCCTTAATCCTGACTCCTGTTTTCTTGAGGCTAAACTGACTAGCTGAACTTTTCGGGTTTGTGGAATTAAAAATCTTTTGCTTGACATTAACGCTCATGGAAACAGAGACTCAAGTGATATTTTTCCTTGGCATTTTACGAAGACTGCGTATTAAGTAACTCTTAAGCTCTGTGTGAGCTAGTTAAAATGGATTTTTTTAGAAAGACAATGGAACTTCCTTTAGCTAAATGTGGAAGTGGTAGCACATGCTCTGGCAGTCACCACCCAATTCAATAATTCCATGTAGCTAAAGGTCTCGAACATCTGCTGACAAAACTGAAATTAGAGTATTCTCACACTACTTGAGTACTGAAGCCCTTCAGGTCGGAAACTTCTACCCCTACGTTACTCAGCACTACCTAGATCTGTTATTCTTTTCAGTGCCTCATTCTGTTTTACTTACCAGACCATCTCAAGCAAAAAAAAAAAAAAAAAAAAAAAATCCATCTACTTTCAGATAATGTGGTCACTCGGTCGCAAGTCGCTGTTTCTCATCTTTTCAATATTTTTACTTTACGTATAGTGCTCAGTACGTATTTCACCTCATTATCCAAATTCCACGCACCATTGTTAAAATATTTTTTTACATTAATTTTAACAACTCGCCTTTTAGGTCTGTATCATTCATCCAGGATACTTTTACTGTATGGACAATAAAGAGTTCCTAACTCTGACGTAAAGACTGAAAAATGCAGCAAATCTCTTTTAAAGACAGTGCCTCTGTTTGAGAGAGATTATTCTACAATTAAGAAATTTTGGGGTGAATTAAAAATATTTTGGCTTATATCATTACCATGAACTGTTGTGAATGATTTAGAAGTACTTTTGTACCATTTTTCTTCGCACGTGGGTCACGGTATGGAGCAAAACCAGGACAAAGTCCTTGGAGCAAAAGGTCTAGGCCTCTCCTGCGTCTCGTGGGACAGTCTAATAGAGAGAGAGAAGAGGGGTGGGGCCAGAGAACACAACCGGTAATGCAAGCAAGCATGACCAATAAGCAGGAAAAACCATTCCCCTGCTGCGCATTATGAATTGCGCTGACTAAAGCGAGATCATGCAAATTCGTGTTGCATAATCAGTTATATGAGACTTTCCCGCTCGGAGCATGAAAAAAATCTGAAATTTTTGAAGCACCCTCCCATATTTCTGTCTTTGCGCAGCCATTTAGTACACACACAGTGTTAACAGCGGGATGTAAATTAAACTTTAAATACTCTTAATCGTGTCAATCGTATCTTAACGACAATCCGGAGCTGATGGGGGTGGGGGGTTCAGGGGGTTAAGATTGTGACTTTGCGAAATTCAAGCATTCATTGTTCTCTTGCTGACTGGGTTATTTTTATCTTGTTCTTTGTTTGCTTTCCTCTTACTCCGTCCTTTACTGCTCTCAAAGTCAAGGGTGGAAAGCCGGTTTTCTTTCGGGTTAAGTGAGTCTTTTTCACATGGTAACGCTATGTGAGAATGTATATAAAAAAATCGCTGGCCCACCTCAGTTTACAGTTACGTAAATCTGGCCACTTCCATTGTATGAACAGGAAGATGACACGAAGATTTTAATCGTCTGAGGAATCATTACATTCAAAAATGTTTCTTGCTTTCCACGAATCCGTAGTCAAAAGCATTCTCTGAACAAATGAATGACGGTCATGACGTCAGTCAGTGACCGAACAGTAGTGATCCGGTTGTCAGGTTGATATTTCAAATTTTTTTTGTCTATTTTCATGCTTCCCCGAGTTACTGATACCTTGGCAGGTTGATAATTTAGAATTACATTCAAAATAAGTCTTTTCAAATCCTAAGCAGGTATGTAAAACCGAATCAAACTCCGCTGTCAGTATACGAGAGTTAAAGCTTGTTTTGGCTGTAACATCGAAAGACCGAAAGGTTTGTAAAGGATACAAGGTAATCGGCTTTGACGTCACATTGATTTGTCTTGTATCAATAGCTTTTTATTTCAATGGGCTTCCAGTGCGGGTATCAAAATTTTTCTTGTGTGCTAAGTCCGGGTCTGAGTAAAACATGGAAAAAGAAACGATAAGGAAAAATACGGTTTTTAAACCTAGGGAGAGGGAGAGGAAGAGGTAGGTCCTTAGATTGCCGGTGTTGATGTGATGGCTGTTATTAGATGAAGGTGGCCTGTAGCCATTTCGGACTTTTACTCCTTAGAGCGACCCATAAGTTAGTTCGTAGCTGGCGGCCCTTAAAATACGGTATTTTGGTAAGAGTCCTCAAAGCACAGCACAGTACATATTTCATGATCGTTTCTCTACGCATTGGATTTTTGTTTCATGAACAAATGTGAGGTTTCATTCCAATTCCTTCTCGTTTGTTGTGCAGTACTACATGGCTCTTTGTATACGCATGCGCAAATGTCTGTGCAGACTTGCATATGTTTACTGAGGTAGGCATTATATTTTACTTTTGAAATATAAAATTTTAGGTACTTTTGGGACATTTCTATTTATCTATATTTACAATGATACTTATATGTTTAAGTTTGTAAAGTGTCTGGGAATCCAAGAGAGTACACAAAAGAAGTCCGGTTTCAGGACAGTGAACTGGGCATTAAATCGCAAGTGTTTCTCAGTTTGGTTAAGCGACTCTCTCTCTCTCTCTCTCTCTCTCTCTCTCTCTCTCTCTCTCTCTCTCTCTCTCTCTCTCTCTCTCTCAACATCATGCACGATGACACCCAGAACATCTCTTCTCAATATTTATCGTCATTCAACCTCCTCAAGGCAAACTGTGTTGAAATCAAGCTGCTCTTAACGTCGATTGATCTGGATGAATTCGTACGAAAAATCAATCGATTAGACAGAACAACCTACAGAATTACAGAATTCCGAGAAACAGCGAGTCTTATTTCGACAGAAAAAAACAAAAAACCAAAAAACAGAAACTGTGAACACTGAAGTCGGCACCTCAGCTGAAACACGGCAGATAGAACAAAGTCTAATAATTCTCGCGAAACCGGCAAAAAAAGACAGCAAAGAAGATATTATACGAAGTAACCACAAGTTCTTTTACAATGCAAACATCAAAATTTGAGGGTGGAATTGGCCTCCTCAAAGTCAACGGATCCTTTATCGCATTTTCAGAACAGATTTGCGAATGCCTCTCAGAGCAGTAAGCCACCGCCATCTTGAATTGTCAATTCAAGATGGCGGTGAGTAAGCTCATCAGTATACTCTGCCCGAAATCACAAACCAGAGGCTCCAAGTACATTCTTCGAACTAAAGGCAACGGTCCCCCGACACTACGAGAGATCGTTGTCACTTCACAATAAAACTAAAAAATTAAAAGGAAATCGAAATTCTTAGAATTAATCGTACCGTTCTATATCACCAACATCCCACCTCGTAAATACCTTTGAGGAACTCGTAAGAAGAGCGATGGACAAGCATCTGAAATATAATATTCCTGGGAGACTCAGACCACAGCTAATCTACGGAAGTTAATGTTAGTATCGGGGAGAGAATAAAATTGAAACTACTTAACTCGACTGCTCCAAGGCTTTTGACAAAGTTAGCCACTTTATATAACGTAAAAAGCTCAAAGAAAAGCTGACAAATTACCTGTAGGAACCTGGGCACACGAATTCCTTTCAAATCAAACGCTTCAAGTATCAGGTACAGGAAACATAATCCTAACCAGTCTTAGTCATATCAGGTGCCTCGCAGGGAACCGTTCTTGGTCCTGTTCTCTTCATTATAAATCATACTATAATGGGCGTAATGTCTGTCTGTCTGTCTGTCATTCAATCACGGCCAAACGGCTGGTCAGATGGGCATGAAACTTGGCAAGGTTATGGTGGGGACCCCTAAGATGGTTTGTAATGGGGTTTCATCCAACCTACCCCCCTCCTTTGTAGGGGGTGGGGGTGTTTCTGGCCGTGAAACGAGGCTGGTTATTCCCGTAGGCTTAGTTACTTTACTATTTTTCATACAGAATTTCTGTACAACTGCCCCGTAGAAAGTCGCGAATATTTCAGCTAGGACACAATAGAAGATGAAAATTATCATCAATATCCGCAAGATTTTTTTAATAACTTAGATCCATAGGACTGCCAGTGCACAAAATTACGTTGAAGAATTACTGCCCGGTAATGTTGCTTCGGAATTTCGATCCTGCCAATGGACATAATAAGACACAGGATCATAAGGGCATTTATCAGTAGCCACAACGCACTGACATACAAGTTGCGTCTTTGCAGTAACATAATGAAAAGAAAGATACTTTATTATTCGTGTCACCGTGCAAAGTAATTGACAAAGAAACGACCAATCAAGATCCCTGTTCCGTTAAATGAAAGTCACCGACAAGAGAGAGAGAGAGAGCCATTTAACGACATTAATGCACTACAATTTTATAATTTTATCTTGCTATCAAAAAATGAGAGAGAGAAAGAGAAAGGAGATAATTCGTGATTTGAGAGCTAAGTAATCCGATAATCCCATCACCGTCTTCGTTACTTGACTTACATTGAGAGAGAGAGAGAGAGAGAGAGAGAGAGAGAGAGAGAGAGAATCATTAAAAGAGGGTAAACAATAATAAATACGAACTTCTTTACGTTCATTGATCGTCCCTGCACTTACTTTAAGAGAGAGAGAGAGAGAGAGAGAGAGAATATCATTAAAAGAGGGGAAACAACAATGAATAAGAATTTCTCTGCGTGTGATCGTCCCTTGAATTACATTACGAGAGAGAGAGAGAGAGAGAGAGAGAGAGAGAGAGAGACTATTCGTGTAATCGCCCTTATTTTAATATTGCTGAACAAATAGTACATAAAAATTTTTCACTTCAGCACCCATATTTTATCACCCATCGTAGATGGGTAAGTTTGCAAGTAATAATGATTAGCGGTATTGATATCTACCTGCAGAGCTTAATTAAATCTTCATTTGACGAAGATTCCTGTATCTCGGCTTTATCAACAGTAACTTGAAAACTGATTAGCTTCAATTTTCAAAATGTCTATCCATTGACGCAAACAAAACTTTTAACGGGGACAAATTGGAACACACACACTTTGGCAAAACTTCTAGAAATTTCAGTCATTATGTTCACCTAGGTGGAAGTTGCTTAACAATAAAGAACAAATTAAAAGATCTTGTAGGGATAAGGTCCAACAACTTAACATGATCTATTCTATCGACAGAATCATGGCGAACTGTCGCAAACACTCAGGATGAACACAATTCTTAACATTTTTCAAAAAGATAGCAGTACCTTGACAACGTTTTGGATAACTGTTTATACCAGCCTAGACTATTGCTCTTCACTACGGTCCTCACGCCAAAACTAACCTTGATCAAATACTGCAGACAACATGGCTAGAGAGTGCACTACACAACATCACGAAAACAGGTACAGGACTTCCTTAGTGTACTAGAATGAAGGCGTTGAAACTAAGTAACATACAGCTTCGGTAAGAGCATTGTAAATTCTGTACATCTACAAAATCTGGTGGCTTGGTTCCAAATGTGCCAATAGTGAGATTAAAACCCGGAACACCCAGGTGCAATGCTTCAAATTCAAATTCCTTGGTACAGGAGAGAATTCTAACTCAATCTGCCACCTTGTATTCAGTCCCTAAAAGTCAGATCCAGCATCATTGCTTTAATAACTGCGATTAGTAGTATCCAAGAACACCCCGGGTTTGGGATTACCTCGGCGAGGTAATCCCAAACTACCTGTGGGCGGAACCGAAATATATTACAAACATGTGTGTATATTTCAATTTTCAAAATGTGTAGTATATATATATATATATATCTATATATATAATATATATATAATATATATATATATATATATATACACAACACAGGCCAGACGTACAGGGCGTTTATTCACATGATAAAGAAGATCAAGGGCAGGAACACGAAGAGATTCACATTATCCATTAATCCTACGTTTCGTCACAACATCGCCACATCTTCAGGGATTTTTCTACAAAATAAAGTATAAAATGTTAACATAAAATAAGAGCTGATCACAAGATCCAATAGTTGAAAAGTAAAAACAGTTTAATGGTAAAATTACAACTCTCATACTTAAATTACATGCACACTTGATTAAAACAGACCAGAAATTAAAAACCAAACAACTTACAAATGACGAGAAGAATATTTAAAAATTAAAGCTAAATTACACAAACATAAAAGTAATTACAAATATCATAAAAAGTAAAAAGTCATATATTCACAAACCAAAACCCCAGGTCAAAACAGCTCAACACTTAACCAACCTTTACAGCATCAAAGATAAAAAACACAAAAAAACTAAAAGTAAACAAGCTGTCAAGCAGGCCCAAGGAAGAACAGAATAATTAGGCTAAAAAACAATGGGACAGCAGAGGAATGGTTGTTTAAAGTTGGAACTCGTAGTTTGATGTTCAGAGTTTCCAAAATCAACAGTTCGTTGGGTTCCCTTGTTTGGCCAATAATTTTAAAATCTTCGTAATTGACTGTAGCTTTACATTTAAAAGTATGCTTCCTTATATAAGATGTTTCAGGGTTAGACAATTTACACCCAGTTCTGTAACTAACGCCCCGATGGGAATCGGCCCTGACCCTGAGAAGACGTCGGGTAGATCCGACATATTTTCCCAGATTACATCTGGGACAAGTGTATTCATAAACGACACCCGACGTCATCAAAGGGCAGAGCCGATCTTTAAACTTGAAGAGCGAGCCAATGGTCTTGGGATTTTTAGGTATAAGTTTTAGATTTACGGCTCCAAAATATCTGTGCACAATCTTGGTAAACTCGTTACGAAAATTATCATTTAACAGATACGGGAAACTGGCATAAAGAGGGAGCTTGGGGACCTTAAAACTAATAGGCTGTTCAGAAACCCTTTTATTGAGTAGTTTGTTTAAAATTCTATAAAAGATCTTAGAAGGAAAGCAATTATTAGAGAAGTACTGGAGGAGAAAAGTAATTTCATTGTGGAAGAGAGACCAGGTAGAGGTAAGAGACAGAGCACGATAAAGTAAGGTATATATCGAGTTGAGTTTGAAATTGAGAAAACAGAAACTATAGAAGTTGGAACCGAGCCCAGTAAATGTTTTCTTTCTGAAAATTGAAGTACTAAAACTTTCATTTTCCTTGGAGACCAAAATATCTAGGAAGGCTAATTTAGAATTATGTTCTTTTTCCATTGTAAAATTAATATTAATGTGGTAATTATTAGCAAAATCTAGGAACATGTCAGCATCGAATTCATGCTTGAACAAGATAAAAGTGTCGTCCACGTAGCATGAGTAAAACAGAGGGCGGAAGGCCAGGGGGCATTCATCCAAAATGCGCTCCTCCAGGGAGCACATGAATATATTCGCAAAGGTAGGACCAAGAGGAGACTCCATGGCCATCCCCTCAATTTGTTTAAAAAGCTGTCCATTAAAAACAAATGCCGTGTCCAGCACGGCCAATTCTAAAAGAGCTTTAAAATTCGAATAACTAAAATTACAGTAAACAGACTCAGGTTCGGGGAATAGTTTATCAAGAATAATGTTTATGGTCTCTCTTACAGGTACGTTGGTAAATAGTGACTCGACATCAAAACTAGTCATGAATAAGTCAGAGTCCTGGGGTAAAATACGTTCTTTAAATTGTTCAGAATTTTTAAGGGTATACTGATTAGTGGTCAGCGGTTCCAACAGAGGGACGAGAAACTTTGCCAATTGGTAATTAGGTGTGTTGTAAGAGGCCAAGATAGGGCGGAGAGGAACAACCATTCCTCTGCTGTCCCATTGTTTTTAGCCTAATTATTCTGTCATTCCTTGGGCCTCTTGACATTGTTTACTTTTAGTGTGTTTTTATCTTTGATGCTGAAAGGTTGGTTAAGTGTTGAGCTGTTTTTGACTGTGGTTTTGTGAATATATGACTTTTACTTTTTATGATATTTGTAATTACTTTTATGTTTGTGTAATTTAGCTTTAATTTTTAAATATTCTTCTCGTCATTTGTAAGTTGTTTGGTATTTCTGGTCTGTTTTAATCAAGTGTGCATGTAATTTAAGTATGAGAGTTGTAATTTTACCATTAAACTGTTTTTACTTTTCAACTATTGGATCTTGTGATCAGCTCTTATTTTGTGTTAACATTTTATACTTTATTTTGTAGAAAAATCCCTGAAGATGTGGCGATGTTGTGACGAAACGTAGGATTAAAGGATAATGTGAATCTCTTCATGTTCCTGCCCTTGATCTTCTTTATCATAATTATATATATATATATATATATATTATATATATATGTATATATATATAATATGTATATATACATATATATAGGTATATATATATATATATATGCTTAAAAAATCGCAGTAGATGCACGTGACTTCATAAATAAGCGAATTCCACAGGAAAATGATAGTCAGAAATCCAAGCGCTTTCGTCTTTACTCAGACATTGTCAAGGAGTTAATGAGGTACAATTGGAGAGAAAGGTCTCAGATACAACACAAGATCAAGAATACCAGATGGTTAATTGTCAAAAGGGTAAAAATTAAGAGAGATAATCCAGGATTATCGGATATCACACGGTCACAAACCTAAACAGATTGACCCTAACCGAAATTACTAAGTTTCTTTACAGTCCAAAACATGTAAAAACTGAATACATTAATTTTGTTGCTTATATTTATCTACAACTTTTTTCATTATGAAAGCATCAAGTTTAAATAAACCAAGACTTAAATTTAGAACATTTCTATTATTTGACTTGATGAAACAAGATTCAATGATATTCCTTTTAACTGTGTCATTACATGGGATTAAGGCTCTTGCTTGACTCCAGTTAATAGGATGGTCTAAATCTCTCATATGTACGAATAATGCATTCAATATTTGCCCAGTTCTTACAGAATACTGATGCTGTTTGAGACGTTGTGAAAGAGATTTACCGGTTTGTCCGTAATAGACTTTATCACACTTTTTGCAAGGAATTTCATATATGCAGCCTGGAAGATCTTCAGGAGAATTTTTGATTATTAAACTCTTGACATTAATATTACTGAAAACAACATTTATGTTAAAAAGCTTTAAAATTCTAGGAATATCTAAAAACCTTTCATCATAGGGTAATTTTAGAACGTCTCAAACAGCATCAGTATTCTGTGAGAAATGGACAAATATCGAATGCATTATTCGTACATATGAGAGATTCAGACCATCCTATTAACTGAAGTCAAGCAAGAGCCTTAATCCCATGTAATGACACAGTTAAAAGGAATATCATTGAATCTTGTTTCATCAAGTCAAATAATAGAAATGTTCTAAATTTAAGTCTTGGTTTATTTAAACTTGATGCTTTCTTAATGAAAAAAGTTGTAGATAAATATAAGCAACAAAATTAATATATTCAGTTTTTACATGTTTTGGACTGTAAAGAAACTTTGTAATTTCGGTTAGGGTCAATCTGTTTAGGTTTGATGACCGGTGATAATCCGATATCCTGGATTATCTCTTTTAATTTTTACCCTTTTGACAATTAACCATCTGGTATTCTTGATCTTGTGTTGTACCTGAGACCTTTCTCTCCAATTGTACCTCATTAACTCCTTGACAATGTTTGAGTAAAGACGAAAGCGCATGGAGATCTGACTATCATTTTCCTCTGGAATTCACTTATATATATATATATATATATATATATATATATATATATATATATATATATATATATATATATATATAATGTCCGCTTTATACCTACGAGGATGAAATGATGCGAGAAGTCAAAGAAAATAAATTAGAGGAATGATGAAAGGAGTGTGGAATGATCAATGTTTTTCAATGATGCAGAACTGTTTGAGGACAGAGCAGAGATATTGCACAAACTAGTGAAAGAGTTTGGAAGTAGTATATGTTAAAAAAAAAAAAAAGCTGGGAGTAAATGAACAAGATTAAATCAATAAGGAAAAAAGGGGAAACCGGGAATATGGCATGACGAATTTTAATGCATACGTGTGTAAGTGTAATTGATGATGGGAAGATGCGATAAGAAGAGAGTCGCACAGAAAGTGAAGCAAGGAAGGCCGCTAGGCGCATACAAAAGATCCGAGACACTTGGAATGTTATTAGAAACCAAGGCGGGAACCTATGAATGGATTGCTGAGCAATCTCTCCCGTGATGATATGAAGTGTGAATGTTGAGGCCGAATGAAAGCAAAGAGGTTCATGCTGCTTAAATGAGTTGTTTTTGTGGTGTATGTGCTGTAAAAAAAATATTAAATTGTAGAAAACTTACGTTTTCAAGGATGAAAACGGATCATGATATATACATACATACATACACATATATATACCATATATATTTATATACATATATACAAGATTATATGTGGTTTAAAGCTCTCCACTGTACGTTCTGATTTCTTGGTTCTGTCGTTCGCTCCCATGAGCCGACGAATTTCTAATCAACTAAAAAAAAATTCCCCTTCGGTTAACATACACGAAAATATATTAGTTCCGCGGGTAGAGAGAATTAGATATGAAAGGACATTTGTAGCTTAATGCATATATATGAATCACACTAATGTGATAAGACTCACATATACATATATATATATATATATATATATATATATATATATATATATATATATATATATTATCATTATATATAAAAGAAACGTTCAGAATACATTTCAGCAAGCAAGAGACAGGTGGCGTCACTCAAGAAGGATTGGCAACAGGATGTGCCCTGTAATGAGAGGAGAGAAAAGGGATTTCCGGCTGAGCCGATGATGCATTCCTGCCCCGCCGGGAGAACTTGATGAAGGACGTAATCGAGCGAAGATTACCAGGTGCGCGTCGCTGGGTGAAGAGATGGGTGTCAGTATCCACTCTATTAGAGATGGGAAAGCTGAGATGGATTATGGGAATATCGCTGCTTGAGAGATTGGAAAATGATAAAATAAGAAGAAGGGCAGGCTTAGTAAAGATTACAGAGGTGATAAGAGAGTCACGATTGAGATGGTATGGGCATGTGTTGAGGATGGGTGACAAGGAGAGAGGGAAGAGGGCTCGGGAGGAACCTGTTATATGGCCTGGCCACACTAGCGGGCATGCACGTCGGGCACTTTAACTGTTCATATTTCCTCTCGCTTCAGAAGCAGTGTTACCAGAAAATCGCATCGTTCTGGCTCCATATTCAGTCAGTCAGTATATTGGAACGGGTTATGGGAACAGTGTTAACCCGTGGGGCATGCTAGTGTGGAGAGGGCCTTGGAGGAAGAAGATCGAGAGGGAGAAAGAGAATTAGATGGCGAGATAAAGTGAAGGAAGATATGGAGAGAAGAGGTTTGATGGAGGATGATGCCTTTGATGGAAGGCGCATCAGGCAACCGACCCCATAATGTAGGAATAACGGTGGGAAAGAAGATTCACTATATTAGTTACGGAGATGTTTTCCCACTGGTTGGTTGCTGGGGTGACAAGATTCCATATAGTGTTAAGGAGAAGGTCCACTTCATGTGGAGATGGCTTCCCATCATTTCCTCTGGTATAGGTTTCTGTAAGCTCACAAGTGTCCTTCTGTCTCCATGGAGATGCGGTCCTCGCATGTCCAGTTCCTAAGGTGATGGGTTCCCTTGTAATTAAAAAATAATAATATTCCATAGGCTGAGATTTCATCGATACCATTTGTCATGGGTTTCCTTACCTTTAGTGTAGATCATTTCACTTAGTCTTAGACCCCCTGGCAATTGCTATTTAGAGCCTTCAAAAACATTGTTTGATTGCAGACCTAAATTATTTTGCTTATGGACTGAATTAGTCATGGGCAACGAAGACTCTTAAAATTTTCCATTATGTACTTGAAATGATTTTCAGGTTATGTTTCGTAATTAAGATTTTATATATTCTTTTAGTCAGCAGTCCAAGTCATACTTGAAGACACGGCAAAAGACTCTACCAGCACATCCTTAGGGTTGCACTGATGTTATAGACATAATGTAAAAATGAGATATTTAAGGGCATATTGGTGAAAAACTGGTAACTACCCCAGAGATATTTAACTCCCTCTTACTATATTTACTAGTACCACTAATATCCAGGTAGCAAGGGCGTCTTGAAATCATGTTTTACGGCTATTCTCTCTCTCTCTCTCTCTCTCTCTCTCTCTCTCTCTCTCTCTATTGCTGCCGAACAACAGCGTTGTGGAATTAATAAAAAATGTCAAGTAGAAAATATAGCACCACAAATCGACAAGCTGTTATAAATTCTCAAAACTCGTTGCGTGGAACCCAAATACTGTATTAAAAGGCGATATTTGTTGGTTTGCTATCAGAATGGTTTGCTGAGGCAGTGAATGAACCTCCCGTTTAAGAACAAAGGGTTTAACATATAAAGATGAGAAATTATTAAACGATATTTCATCCGGTGTAGGTCAAAAGGACAAGTTCTGTCAGGTGAACGATGTTTAGCATGCCAGAACGAAATGCCTTTGCAGTATGAGTAGACACGCACGGGGAAGCACGCATATGAGAGAGAGAGAGAGAGAGAGAGAGAGAGAGAGAGAGAGAGAGAGAGAGAGAGAGAGCAATTGTAAATAGTGATGAACTTGAGCTGAGTCATCTATTTAACAGGATATAAAAAAGAAATAAGAAAATCAACAAAAATTGTTTGGTTTTCGGCACGACTAGGTTTTCCCACAAATGCAATCAAATAACCCTTTGAACACCATGGAGAAAAATCCCTTCGCTTTCGCAGTTGGTACTCGTGATTTTGCATTTGGTATTGTTCCAAACACAGAGACCATTCTTAAATTCTTTTCCGAGTATCCCAGCAGGTCATTCTTCCAAGAAGGCACTGCCTTGTACAACATAGACAAAATGTGCGGTGCTAGCAAAAATTGAGAATACATTACTTATCTCCGCCTCATCCGATACAAATAAATGTTTTTACCTTTTGCTTTAATTAGTAGCACTAAGTGGTGGGAAAAGTGCAAGCAACAGATTTGGCACGGGAACTTTTATTACCCCCATAAATCAAAATCAACCTCCAGCAACCTCACTATATGGCTATTTCCAAGATGGCTGACACTTCCAAAGTGGTGGCAAATTTCCTCTATATTTTAAGTATTTCCATTCCACAAGTCTGCAAAAAATTGAATGTTGTCCATATAATGATTATGAATTCATATCTTAATATTCTTACTGTCGTTAAGAGAGCAACTGAACCCACCTTTCCGATATGGCAAGGAGTTGAGCAGCTAACTCCAGAGTTGTAGCACTGACACCTGTTGTGGGACTCTTTCTTACATCCACACTTAATCAGTTCTTGGCAAGATTCTGCTATTGCTGGCAAATCTTTTCAATATGAAAGCAAGGCACCGTCAATCTATTGCCATTCCCGATGTCTTGGACTGAGCATTGCCAGACGGCACACTGAGGACTGGCTCCAAATGTGCCCTGCTTGAAAGGCAGCTCTCTTGCAATGCTCTCTAAGAACAGCCCTTGGGGAAATGCAATCAGAAGCTCTCCTTCCTTGCAAAGAGATGAAGTCTAGCCTCATTTACTCTTTATATGAAGTGCTTCTGCCATACATTAGCACCACAAACTCTTTAATGATTTGTAAGTCGTCTAGCTTCTACAACTGCTGGTGTTGATCTTAGTTTGGCGAAGGTGCGTGTGATATGCTGAAACAGTCCATGAAAGGCAGATACTGAGTTACACCCACTAAATTCGTGAAAAAAAGGGAAGGCTTGGGCTCTTTGTTCTTATGACTGGTGCAATTTTTGTCCATAATTTGTCCAAACCAATTTTTTTTTTCATGCAAGATCTTGTAATGGTGACAACGTCAGGATCTGAGCTGAATATAATTGCTCCTGAGATGTCTTCATGCTTTGTAGCATGTGCAATATGCAAAAAGACACTAGAATCTGCTTCTTCATGAGTGCAGCCTTGTAGGTCAGCAATGTCCTGTTCAGCTTTGCTGCAAAGTGTGGTATTCCCTTTGGTAACAATAATGCATGCTGTATCATGTGCTTGAGATGAAACATTTATGTCAGCCAAACTTGCAAATAGTTGTTTTGTCCTAGTCATTTCTGAGGAAGTTGGCCCAACTGCCGGGAGGTTTTGCAGTGTTGCTCACTGCAGCAAACGTTGCTAATCTATTCTGTCTTGTGTTTTCATATTGTTTCCCTATATATATCGAATGCACTGTGTGCGTGTTCGTATTTCTGTTTGCGCTTTCGTAACTTGGACAGGAATTCATCTTTTGCATGACTCAGTTATGGACCCCTCTGTTGGTTCCAGAGCATTTAAAAGTGCTGCATCATCCATTGTGATTAACATCAGCTGCAGGTTCTTTGTCATGGATGTCTGATGCCTGCCGTTCTAGTAGAGGCAACAGCTGTGACTTGGTAATCTGATGTATCTGCCCATTTTGTGCTAGTGATGATGGTGAATTTTGATTTTTATGCTGAAAGACTACACATTAATCCCATTATCTATTCTGGCATGAGTTGAAGAGGGATGAGAACAGATTACGGTCTTCCTTTGTGGTTTGCAGTGATTGTTTGCACTAGGACTCTGTAGCAGGCATCTTTTGACTGAAGGGCAAATGTTTTTTTTTTTCTTGTGCACTGACCCATAGAATCTGCTTGGTGTCTTGAGTATCTCAGTAAATTTTCTGAATTGTGCCTTTTTCAGGGTCTTCATAGATCTAAAGGGGTCACTAAACTTTGCTGTCCATAATCTCATGTATGTCCTCTTGACACGAGCAACAAAGCCTCCAATTAGTCTTACTGTCTCGCTTTAGGAGAGGCTTTGATATCCAAGATTGTGCTGACATTGTTTTTGATCTTTAGACTGAGGGTTTACCATTTTACCACCTGTACACCATATATGTACTTTGATATGGGATACAACTAGGCTCAGGTATATTATAATTTTATCCGCAGCTCGATCATTCATCCAATGTATTCAAGTTCCCGTGTGATCTGCACACCTTTCAGATGATTATAGCCCTTCTTTCTTTAGTTTGACTCTCCCACTCTGAACCTCCTGTGAATACAGGTGTGCCTGCTTAACTCTGAACTGAGACTAGTTAAACAGCATTTGGGAAACTAATGACAGATGTCTACCATTAGCTAGCGCTAAACCCCATGATGAGTCTCACAGCTACAAGGTCAACCAGTGTGCCTTGGTAGTGCACTGATACTGCACTATTAAATTGGTACATTGATCTAATTACTCGATTTTTAAAATGAGAAAGAAAATTAATTAGGAATGGCTCAATTCATTTCTAACTTACAAAAATAAACTAAACCAGCTAAATTACTCACAAATTCATGCATTATCTGACTTTTTACCTCATATAAGAACTTAAGTACAAATATTAGGCCATTTTGAATATAGTGGCAGCCATCTCAGATGTTTCTGGACAACTAAATGACATATATCGGTACTTAAAAGCTTGCTTTCGATATTTTAACATAAACAGAGTGATTAAGGAACTCCAGTATGATCAAGCAATTAAGTGTCAATACTCATATATCCATGGGGAGCCATTTTGAAAACCTGGTGGCCATCTTGGAAAATGGCAAAATTCTGGTGGAGGTTGAGGATGAAAAAGAAGACCAAGAAGAATTGCTGTGCTGAATTTCATGCTCTAGTATGAATATTTTGCACTTTCCCCATTACTATTTTGGGGTCATCCGCTCCACTAAAAAAGGCGCAGATGCCGGATATTACATAGTACATAATAATACAGCTAACTAGCGTCCAGCAGATAAAATACGGTTTCCGGTAACTGCCTGAGTGAAAGTTTTCCCTGACTAATACCCCCAAGAAATGCAAGAATATGTGACAATATAAACTAATAGAGAAAGCCAACCCTATCCTTATCAGTGTTCGTTTAGATAAATAATGATAAATTCTGTTTGTTTAGATAAATACTGATAATCTCTCTGTCTTACGGCAAAGTTTTTGAGTGCAATTACCCACTGATAAGACGGGAAGATGGAATCCCTTTGGTAGAGGGACTGTCTAAATATAGAATTCATCCCAGGAGATAAAGTAAAGAAGTGTTTTGAATGGTACGCAACTCTCTAAGTCGAAGATGAAACTGTTTCCTCTAATCGGCGTTGTTTATTACGTCAATTTTCTTAAAAGTACAAGAATCTGCAGATGGATATCAGGAGAAATTATCGAAAGACAAATTATCCAAATTTAAATATTAGAATAGTGGTAAATATGAGTGACACATTGTTTTACTTTTGCCACCTCATGGGAGCCATTAATTTTCTACAAAATATCTGTTTCTGCGATGTGCAATATCATCGCTGCTCTTAATTTTAAGACAGCATGTATTTTAAACTCTGCTCTTTATATACTTCAAAATATAATATAATATAATATATTATAATATAATATATATACCCAGTAATTAATTAATTAGTTTTGATTTGGAAAACGGCAGCCATTTCCTCCAAATATCAGCTGATTTTTAGTAAACGCGGGAAACCAAAACCCGCCAGCCAGAGATAGGGGGTTCCTAAGTTGGGGGAAAATAGACTCTTGTCAGCTTTAGGGACGTATCTAAAAGGGAAGGATGTAGGCAGACTGGTACTTCTTAGGCCTATATCTTAAGCTCTATTTCCTGTGAACCCTCTGCTGGCTGTATGTTCTGTTTCCAGGATTTGCCCTGCTCGTGGGGGGTTAAGCTGACCCCAACACCCAGGCAAAACACCTGCGATCTGCCTCCGACCGCTCGAGACGTGACCTCGGATGGATGTCCGCAGCCAGCCTTCATTTAGGCCTATCCATGGCGTTAGTGGCACGCCAAGGGACCCAGACCTAAGACAAAGCCGGGCGCCACATTTTCTACAAAGGTCCACTCTGAACATTGCATCCAGATTCCCTGAGTCACGTGTCATGTCTATTTGCCCGCAAGTGTTGCATTACCGCTAAATTATGAAACCAGCTTTTATGAATCACATTTTAGCCAGCTATCCATTTGTGAGAGATATATGGGTCCCAACGTGGGGACACGCTGCATTTACTTTTCTCCAGGCCAGTAAGGGCCTCTTGTAAATAAATAGCTGTAAAGTAATTGGCTGAGTTTCTGGCGACCTTTCCTCTAGAGTAAATTATCACTATAAATCCTTTCTTACGGTAAGTTCAAGAAATTCACTATTTTTTCCCTCAATTATTTCTGTTTACGTATCGGAGTTCTTTCAAGGCCAGGCTCATACGTAAATATATATATATATATATATATATATATATATATATATATATATATATATATATATATATACATATAGTAAAACTGCTTATTTTTATTTTTCTGTTTCTTATATTTTAATTTGAATGTACAGTAAACTTTGTGCGCTAATTGATAACCAGCTCTCGATAAGGGCCAGTGGAGGCCGAAACTGTTGAGCTAAAAGGAATTTCAGTTCTTCTTTTCCCCTTGTGGACTATATATATATATATATATATATATATATATATATTTATATATATATATAGATATATATATATATATATATAGTATATATATAAGCGAATATCACAGGAAAAATAATATGCAGAAATTCGTAGCCGAGCGCTATCGAGGCACAAATGAGATACAGTTGAAAAGAGTTACAAGGTAAACAAAAAGATCAAGAATACCAGATGGTTAATTGTCAAACGGGTAAAAACCAAAGATAAAATCCAGGATAATCGGAGATCACACGGTCACAAAATAAACCGACTTACCGATTATAGAAACGGAAGCTTAGCCGTACAAAGTCCAAAAACATTTATACAACTGAATATGTTAATTTTGTTGCTTATATTTTTCTACAACTTTTTAAATTATGAAGGCATCTAGTTTTGGTCTGTTTAAACTAGATGCCTTCATAATCAAACAGGTAGTAGATAAATGTAAGCAACAAAATTAACATATTCAGTTGTATGAATGTTTTTGGACTTTGTATGGCTAAGCCTCCGTTTCTCTTATGGTTAAGTCTGTTTTAGTTTGTGACCGTGTGATATCCGATTATCACGGATTTTTGTGCCTCAACAGTCTTATCAAAGGACGTAAGCGCTCGACTACGAATTTCTGTCTATTATTTTCCCTCTGGTATTCGCTTGTGTCATGAAGTCACGTGCATCTATTGTGATTTTTTAAGCATATTACACACACACACACACACACCATATATATATATATATATATATATATATATATAAGGTGTCAAATTTTAAAATATTTACTTAGTCTCAGTTTAAGCTAAAATATAAGTATACACATCACTGTTTGTTGGCTTTGATATATCTACAGATGAGTACAACCTATAATACATGATAGTGGAAGTGAAGGATGAACCAATTTTGACCTGAAAAAGTAGAGCTGA
>NC_087217.1:11009742-11215803 GCF_015104395.2 Macrobrachium nipponense
TGACCGGCGAGCAATGTCTTCCATGTGTCCCGGGATTGTTGGGCTGGGCAAGCCACGGGTCCCGGGATGGATGGGTGATGTTCGCCCCAGGTCCCGGGACAGTTGGGCGATGTCTGCCACGGGTTCCTTTTGAGCGAGCGATTACCGCAACTGGTCTTGGGACGGGCAGGCGATGTACGTTACAGGTCCCAGGACAGATGAGGGATGTCTGCCTCTTGCCACGGGTCCCAAGACAGGCGGGCAATATCTGCCACAGGTTTTCGGATGGGTGGACCAAGGACACCTCTGATCCCAGGATGGGTGAGCGATGTCCGCCATGGCTCCCAGGACGGGTGGGTGATGTCTGCCGCGTGTCCCTGGACGGACGGGTATGGGCTTTGCGCGTTCCGGGACAGGCGGGCGATGTCTGCCTTGTGTCCCCGGACGGGCAGGCCAGGGGCCTGCCATGCATCCTGGGACAGGCTGGCGATGTCTGCTACGTGACCGGCGAGCAATGTTTGCCCTGTGTCATGGGATTGTTGGGCAGGGCTAGACATGGGTCCCGGGATGGATGGGTGATGTTTGCCTCACGTCCCGGGTCGTGCGGGCCTGGCCTGCCACAGGTCCCGGGACGGGCGGATGATATACGCCACTGGTTCCGTGACGGGCGGGCGATTACTGCAACGGTCGATGTCTACCTCTTGTCCCAGGAAGGGCAGGCCGGAGCCCATCTTGGGTCCCGGGAGTAGCGGGCGATGTCTGCCACATGTCCCGCGACTGGCGATTCCCAACCTACTCTTCCTGGGACGGACATTCAAGGTGTGCCACGGGTCCTGGGACAGGCGGACGATATCTGCCACGGGTTTTTGGACAGGTGGACCAGGCCCACGTCTGGTCCTGGGATGGGTGAGTGATGTCCGCCATGGCTCCCAGGACGGGTGGGCGATGTCCCCATGGGCCCCAGGACTGGTGGGGGAGGCCTGCCATGAGTCCCGGGATGGGCGGGCGAGGTCCGTCACGTGTCTCGGAAATGGTGGGCGAGGGCCGCCACGGGTCCTGCCAGGACAGGCGGGCGACGTCTGCCATGCGTCCTGGGACATCCCGGGAAGGGTTGGCGAGGCTTACCACAGGTGCTGGGACATTCAGGCAAGGCCCGATACGGCTTAGGGGATGGTCGGGTGAGGTCTGCTACTGGTGCCTTATGGGCGGGTGAGGCCTGGCACAGGTGCCTTGACGGGCGGGCCTAGCCTGTCACAGGTGCCGGGACGAGCGGGTGAGGCTTGCCACAGGTCGGAATGGCCGGGCAAGCCCTGCCACGGGTTCCAGGACAGGAGGGCGAGGCCTGTGATAGGTTCCCGGACGGGCGGGTGAGGCCCGCCATTTGTGCCAGGGTGGGCTGGTGAGGCCCGCCACTGGTGCCTGGGTTGCCTGGTGAGGCCCGCCATGGGTGCCGGGACTGGCGGGCGAGACCCGCTACGGGTGCTATGACAGGTGGGTCAGGCCCGCCACAGTTGCCAGGACAGTCGTGGTGCGAGGCCCGCCGCAGGTTCTGGGATGAATGGGCAAAGTTCATCACAGGTCCCAGGACTAGTGGGTGAGGCGACCAGGTCGAGCCAACAGTTAATGGGGCTTTACTCTCTGCTAGTTGCATCAAAGGTTCAGGAGGGTCATGTGTTCAGTTTACTCCTGCAAATGATATGTTTTCCAGAATAAATAATCATGCTCAGATATTCCAGAACGTCAGAGAACATGAATTTGATTAGGAAGAAGATTCTTAAGGATATACTTTACAATTATTATTGTTATTAATTCCTTTATCATGGGATAGGTATCAGTACCAGTCATGTTTAATTATTTATATTTATTTGAAATTACTACTCAGTGATGCTATTTTGATTTTCGATGTTTTGGGGTGCTTAAAGATATGTATGGGTGGGCCTATCAACTCCCATGTCTTCGTGTTAATTCGTTATCAGTTTAGTTTACATTATGGAAAGAAGTGACGTTCTAAGCTGTATACTTTTTTTTACCACAGTGTTGATACAATATAGTAATAATTTGTCCATAACTATTGTTGATAACATTAACTAATTATTCACATTTCCATTTTTTCTCGTTTTTGTAGAGAGAAGTGTTTCATTTGTATTTTTTTCTTAATTATATATGTAAATTGCATGATATTAATGACTACAAAGAAATCATACATAAATTCATTATTTTGTCAAATTATAAAAATGTGTTAAATATTAGAAACAGTGTGAGATAATAATTACGATAAAATCTACAATTTTGTACGATATTTTTTACTGAAAACCCATAATTTTGAGGAGCCAGTACGATAATTCCAATCGAGAGTGTGGCAGCACTGAGTTCACGGGATCAGTTAGGGTGTGTCCATGACTGGCAACTAACTTTGGGAAGATAGATGGGCATGGGTCTCTTTTCCTTTGGGTTTACCTTTAGGGTGAAAAAAAAAAAAAACCAAATAACATGTGAAATTAACTTCACTTATAAAGGAAGGGATACCAACCCTGAGATTAAGGCTAGAATCCTTAAGCCCTTCGCCTGACTCGATCCAGCAGCGTATAGTACCTGCAACTTTATGGAGTGTGTACGTGTATATTTCTCTTCAACTCTCCGTTTATAAATATGTCTCAAATTATTAGTGCCTATCTGTCTGACGGAGGTAAATGGGTTTAAGAATGTAATATAGCCACATATATATGTATCAAGTTATTAGTGCCTATCAGTTTGGAAGGAAGGAGATGGGGTTTACGAAAGTAATAGACGAACCTAAAATGCAAACGGTAATAGAAAAAGCACCGCGAGAGTCGTACCAGAGCCAGTGATAGAAATCATGAAAAGATCTTTAAAAGTGTTGAGTAAATTAACGAAAATGCACGGTATACACTGGTTGATAACGAACAAGGCAGCTTTTTTACATCCACCAAAGAAGATTGTTATTATTGATAAAAAAGACAGGAAGTCTTGTCAAAAGCAAGCTTAAAATCTTTGTCTGGAATGCGATGAGTCAGGATAAAATTCTCAAATGGAAAGATAAAAATCTCACATAGATAAAGAGAGAGAGAGATAAACAAGTCTGAGGTGCCGTTACATTTTCGATTTCGAAACTTCCTCTTCTTGAACCAAACATGAATTGTTTTCTTCGATATAATATCAGTAATAACATTCATAAACAAAATGAAAACTTTTAAATTTGGTTTTCTAATAATTATATAATAGTCGTAATATTCAAAGCGACACAACACCGCGTTAAGTAAGGAAATAATGTTAAATTTAACACACATAGGGGTCTACTCTAATAAACTGTGTATGTGATGAACGCGCCCATTTTTTTGTTGACTTTTATTTGTTTTTGCTCATTTTGGGTTTGCCGCTTCTTCTCTAGATCTCCTTTCAGAGGAACAGGTGCAATTTGGCAACCCGCCCGAGATCCTGGTTCAAAGTTTAGTTGACGTGAGTTACTGAGAACTAAACTCTAAACTTATTTAATTGTACTTATGGACGAGACAACCAACAGCAATTCTTTTTATATAATAGGAGGTGCTGGCGTTTCTCAAATGACAGTTGCATTGGCGTTATCCTTTCGTTAATCAAATCTGATAAGTGTGACCTGACTTGTCACTGTAGCTAACCAAAGTAAGGTTAGGCTAAGCCTGTTGTGCTTTCAGTTCGTAGCTAGGTGGTTTCACTGGGCAGGGCTACCTACCTAATTGACTTTTTCGGCTTAGGGTATAGTAGGCTAGGTAGGCCTGTTAGGATATATAGGTAGCTACTTTGGACGTAAAGGCAAAGTTAACCTTTAGGATAGTCTGTCAAGCAGTACCAAGATTGCCAGGGTGGGGCCAAGTACTAGAAAATGCAACACAGTCAGGATCTGCATTGCTGATTAGCCTAAACCTAACCCCGCAAATTTAGCCTAGGTTAAAGTATCGCAAGTGGTCCTGGCGACCACCTGTATGGAAGCGCGACCACTTTCCCAAAAAATAACTTCAGCACTTCCAATAACCTAAGTCAGACAGCAGTCACAAGCTAACCTCTGTGGAAGCATCACCTTGTGACCTCTACTTTCCTCTCGAAGTAGGGTAAAACATCGGTGTGCGACCAGGCTGCCACCTGTATGGCAGCGCGGGCAATTTCCCCAAAAAATAACTTTAGCATTTCCAGTATCCTGAATTAGGTGTCAGTCATAAGCCAACCTCCGTGGAAGCGACACCTCAAGACCTCTGCTTTCCTCTCGAAGTAAATTGTTTTCTCCCAAGTAAGAAATTAAGGCCATAATTTCCAATTAAACAAATAAAAGTCTAGCCATGTACAATGCTAACTTACCTTCATGACGCTTTCAAAATTTTTACTTAAAACACCTAACATATAGAAGATTGACACCATCTTGATGTTTGCTGAGTCACTTGTATAAACAAACTTCCCATTTCCTGTGCTAAATCCGCACACCACATGTACCCATAGACACTGGGGCACTTTCTTAACAACAGTCTTTAATGACGATGGTGTTCACGCTTGCTACCGGGGAAACCTAGCAATTGTTTGGGAAGAAGAATTAGAAGAGTGCGCTAGATAACATTTAAATAATTAGTTAAACACCAGAATAAGATTGTGAATTGCATAAATTTATTACGTATTCATGATAATTCATTTGAAAATATTCTTTGTTGTAAAAGTAACCAGATTTTAATGGTTTTCCTGCGGTTACCCTCCAAACTTGGGATGAGACTTTCATAAAACCGTGGAAATAAGTGAATTTAGCGTATCTGTTTGTAATATATATACATAAATATTAGAGCAATTTTATCATTATTGCATTACTATGACATTTAGAATTCATGGAAACTGTTTGTAAAAGTAGTGGCGTATGTGCCAACTTCCACTAAATTGGCAACACTAACTTGCCATTTCTAGCATGCAGACATTAAAAGTTACATTTGCTTCAGCCATACAATTATCAGAAATTAAAAACAAATTATTTCAGCCTTACAATTATATTAAAGATAAGAAAAAAGTCAAAATAGTAATGTAGACTTGAATAAATGAAAAGTGCTAGCAAAAAAGTAAAAAATTTTATCATAAACCATTCATTAAACTGTCATCTGTTGGTGGATATTGGCTGCCAGATTTACAACAGGGCTGAAAAATTATTCCTACCATGGCTTTGCTGTAAACAAACACATATTTCAAGTGGAATTTGGTGTGAATTAAGAACAAAATGTATATAATTATAATCAAATAAGCACTGTGGAGTTTCAGTTGTGACGGCAGTAAGATTAAAACCACCGATTACAAGGTAAAAAGTCAGAAAATAATCAACTGATTGTGTGCACCAGAAATACCAGCTAAATAGTCAAATACGTAGCCTGTCGTGACATGGTAAAATATCCACTGCCTTTAGTTTAAAATTAACTAAGCCAGTAAAGTGACCACTGAACTTCTAAATACTGTATGCTGACAACTTGTTGCGGAAACTAAGGTTTGGTAGTGTGGTTATTAGCTAATTAGCCTATGACGCAGCTCGTTCTTATGAAAACAACTACTTAAGGTAGATTTCCAATGAAAAGATGTAAAATCAAATGTATTTTTAATGTCAATTTTAATTCCTTTTGGACGGGTAACATACATAACTATATGTTTACATATAGCTTTGTGGTAATGTCCGGGTAGCATACATTTATGTTAAGAAATGTGCACCATACAGTTTGAACAAATTTTGTAGGAAAAATGTTCCAAGTGCCATTTATTATTATATGCAACTGTTCAGATTGCCATAATGGAGTCAGAATGAGCCGAGAGAGATTTAGTCTTGCTTGAGGTGGTAGAGGGGAATGTTGTTGCAACTTCTCATACAAGGATGCGTTTTAAATATTTTACAATGAATACACCCAGAATTTGTTACTGCTATTAGTTCATATCTGTTATGGTTTTGTGTGAGCTGTAGTAATATTTTACAAAGTAAAATGAAAGAAAACATTAGAAAAACAGTTATAACTTGGTAAAATTACCATATTTTCACGACTGTCTTCGGGAAAAGAGGTCCACAAGAGGGTGAGAAATATTCGCATTCAACTTCCCATGGAAAGTACAGAAATTTTTTTAAGAAATTTTTTTTTTATTACATGTGTATGCTTTAGTGTATATTAGCCTGGACTGTGAGGGTTAAACTCAAGGCTGTATACATATTAGAAAACTAAACTTCAGTAGGTACTGCTGAGCCCATACTTTTGTCATTTCAATAGGCCTTAAGACATTTGTAAACATGGGGATTCCTAATTCTCCCCATCCTAGCACACTCAGAGTGAGGTTATTTGTGTGTGTTTATTTACCTGATATTCTTTATAAGGTTATAATATGATTGATGATGGTAGCATTCACTGGTATGAATATGTATGGAAATCCTACTATTTTTAGATGTTTAAGTGAATTTTTGCTTCATCAGAAATGGTAAAAATTTTTGTTTATAAAATTGAGCATCACTTGAAAACTAATGTTTTATATTCTTTTAGCATAAAGCTTTGCAGTTAAGTCTGAACTATATGTATTTTCTTCAACAGACCTGAGTAACAACAATGGCAGGTCACTCAGTTCCTATTGATTTCCGTGTCAACCCGGCCAAAATAACCAATCCAGGTTAGTTCATTTGTCTTGAATTACTGTATGTTCATTTTAGGTATACGTATATGTGTTTGGTTATTTTAACTGCTTGTAATTTCTTTCTGTTGTTCATTCAGTATCACATTGTACAGTACTTGTATGATATATTTTTTTATGCTTTTTTACCCTACTAATGAGGAAATAGGAGTGATCTTGATGTGTGCACGGCTTTTCAAGTGAAGTTCATTAAACATTGATCCTATTTATTTGAAGAATAATAGGCCAGGTATGTAAATGATATACGTACAGTATGTAGAAAGATAAACTAGACAAAATTAGGTACAGTACATGTTATTAAAAGTTTTCTTCTTTGGGAATAATCAAAGAAATCTGCAGAAAAAACATTACGTACTATTATGGGATTACCTTTTTTTACCACACCTCTCCTGTTCTTTTAAGGAGGGATGGCTACAGAAGGTTAGAACTTTCTCTTCAGCAAGATAAGGTTGCTAGTCTCATTATTATTATTATTGTTCTAAAGGGTCCACAATAATACAAAGTGTAAAAAGTCCGTGTATAATTTTGTTAACTACCCTCTTTCTTCACCTGGCCCATTAACGAGCTAACGACCGTTGTCAACGATCTTCAACGACTCATGTTTTTTAAATTTACCTCTGTACTTGTCGTAACTTTTTGTTCATTTGGACTGAAGATGAACCCAGGGAAGGGTTCGAAAGCTTTCTGTAAAGTCTTCAAAATTATACACGGACTTTTTACACTTTGTATTGTTGTGGACCCTTTAGAACATTATATATACGTAATCTCGTGATAGAGAGTTTTTCCCTACATTATTTTATTATTATTATTATTATTATTTTTTTTTTTTTTTTTTTTTTTTTTTTTTTTTTTTTTTTTTTGCTCTATCACAGTCCTCCAATTCGACTGGTGGTATTTATAGTGTGGGTTCCGGGTTGCATCCTGCCTTCCTTTAGGAGTCCATCACTTCTTCTTACTAAATGGTGTGCCGTTTCTAGATCACAATTCTTCTGCATGAGTCCTGGAGCTACTTCAGCCTCTAGTTTTTCTAGATTCCTTTTTTAGGGGGATCTTGGGATGGGAATTCGTGTGGCCTAGTGCTCCTATGATTATGGGTACGATTTCCACTGGCATATCCATATCCTTCCTTAATTTCTATTTTCAGATCTTGATACTTATCCATTTTTTCCCTCTCTTTCTCGTTCAAACTCTGGTGTCCCATGGTATTGCGACATCAATGAGTGATACTTTCTTCTTGACTTTGTCAATCAACGTCACGTCTGGTCTGTTTGCACGTATCACCCTATCCGTTCTGATACCATAGTCCCAGAGGATCTTTGCCTGATCGTTTTCTATCACTCCTTCAGGTTGGTGCTCGTACCACTTATTATCTGCAAGGTAGCTGATGTTTCTTGCACAGGCTCCAGTGGAGGGCTTTTGCCACTGAATCATGCCTCTTTTTGTACTGGTTCTGTGCAAGTGCCGGGCATTCACTTGCTATGTGGTTTATGGTTTCATGTTCGTATTGCACTTCCTACATATGGGTAGGAGATGTTATTTTTTCCACGTCTATCGTACTTTGAACATATCTGGTTCTTAGGGCCTGATCTTGTGCCGCTGTTATCATTCCTTCAGTTTCCTTCTTTAGCTCTTCCCTCTGTAGCCATTGCCAATTGTCATCGCTGGCTAGTTCTTTAGTCTGTCTCATGTATTGTCCGTGCATTGGTTTGTTGTGCAGTCCTCTGTTCTTTCTGTCTTTCTCCTGTCTCTGTATATTTCTGGGTCTTCGTCTACTTTTATAGTCCTTCTTCCCATACACTCTTTAGCCACTCTCTTCACAGGTTTTTTAGATATTGCCCCAGTGTTCTGTTTTCGATGTTAACGCAGTCCTCTATACTTAGTAGTCCTCTCCCTCCTTCCTTTCGTGTTATGTATAGTCTGTCCGTATTTGCTCTTGGGTGTAGTGCTTTGTGTATTGTCATATGTTTCCTGGTTTTTCTGATCTATGCTGCGGAGTTCTGCCTTCGTCCATTCCACTATTCCTGCGCTGTATCTGATTACTGGCACTGCCATGTGTTTATGGCTTTTATCATATTTCGGCGTTGAGTGACTTGAGTATCGCCTTGAGTCTCTGCATATATTCTTTCCTGATCGTGTCCTTCATCTCTTGGTGTTTTATATCCCCTCCTTCCATTATTCCCAGGTATTTTGTATCCTGTCTCATCTATGTGTTTGATGTTGCTCCCATTATTATATTATTATTATTTTATTATTCTTATTATTATTATTATTTTTATTTTTTATTATTATTATTATATTATTATTTTATTATTATAATTATTATTATTATTATTATATTATTATTGTATGCTAGTGATTCACCAGTGGTACTGCATAAGCAACAGACAGGTTAAAGATTCAGAATCACTTATGTGGCAGTTGGGAAATAATAGTAAAATGCAAGTTCATTATAATACATAACAGAATTAACATGACTTGGGCAACTAATTGCGTAATAAAACCACAACGTGTATTTTCAAATTCTGGTCATGAAACTGCAAAATTATAGTTTTGTTGAATGTTAAAGCAAATGCATCCCCCTCATTTTGGGACCACCTTGACGTGGTGAGGGGGCTCTCGAACCTCAGGAATCTCTTCCCAGGTTCGAACCCAAGAGTCCCATATGACATTATATATTTTTCGAGTAAACTTATGTGGACTTTTCCATTTTTTGCCAAAATTTTTAAAAGCAAATAAATGAGAAAACATATCATGGCTTAACGTGGAGTTAAATCCGAAGCTAAATAGTGAGAACTGTGGTAGATCCATCATCTACCCGACAATGTTCGGACCTGTTTTTCAGGCGGAACTATTCTGTGGAGCTGGACCACGGATTCCAGGGGGGGCCTGGTTCTAGGAATAGAACTCTCGGCATTCTATCCAGTTTGCCCATAATGTGATTAGGATGGGGATAATTGTATTAACATAATACTCTTAGTCCTAGCAAGCGGGTTCTGCTTACACTTGGGCCATACTAATCATGTTATGCCATCCCCTTTTGGGGTAGGGTATGGGATGCGGACATTTTGGGTAGTCCTTTCTCACTTGTGCCTTGGAAGAAGATTTAACTTCGCGAAGGGCCAATGATATCTTTTCAAGTTTTATTTTTTTTTTTTTTTTTTTTTTTTTTTTTTTTTTTTTTTTTTTTTTTTTTTTTGTAAAAACTCAAAATTTATGAACTGTGAAATAAATGATTTGAGTACCCCTGGGCCCCATGATGGAAAAAAACTACGGCACAGTTGATGACCCATTAGCACGTCCACTCCCGAATTTTCCTAGGTACTGCCACAAGTAGTGAAAAGTACTATTTTTTAAAAGATACAAATAAACAAAAGGAACACCCTGTTCCAAAGTAAAAAACAGCAGAACCAGAAAACCAAATAGAGTGCATAAATAAAAAAGAAACAAACAAACATAAATGGTAAACTCCAATATCGTAACAATGGAACCATATATGATGAACAATAATCTGAATTAGAGACAAATAATCCTCCCAGCAATACAGAAAAATATAAAAATCATAATAGACAAGCAACATACATAAAACAAGGACCAAAAAGAAACAAAAATTACAGACTTAATCCCACATTGGTACATTTTGATGACCTCTTTGGACCAGATAATTGGGTCAAGATTTCTAGTCCTCAAAGCTGACAACAAAATCTCAGCAGCGATGCTAGAAAACAAATTACTTAACATATATCCAACACAAGACATGGAATGCAGACCACCATCAAGGGACAAATGAATTGGCTTATCCAAGTAACCAATAAAAAGCAGTCCCACTGCCTTTTTAAGTATAACAGAAATAAATAATATAAAGGTAATAATTACAAGCCAACGAAAACATTGAATTATGTACAGGGTACAGTCCATCCTACCCAATAGCGAGCAGGAAGCTTCCTTCAAAACAACTATTGCTAGACTCCCTAAAATTGAGATATAACATATCCACGATTTAGAAATATACTCTATTTCAAGTAGGAAAGATAAAAGTAAAAATATCAACATTGCCAAAATAAAATTTACAGGCCAAGACTTACCATTTAAAATAAAAATTCTTGGACAAAAAAGAGAAGTTCGTCCTTTTGTTCCTAAACCATTACAATGTACACAGTGCTCAAGGTATGGACACACATACAAAAGATGCCGTAATAAAGCTATATGTGCAGTCTGTGCATCAGATGACCATACCACTAATTGGAACTGTAAACATCAAAATGTATTAATTGTGGACTAGCCCATCACGCAAAATCTAAGGAGTGTTCATTTTACCAATATACACAGACTTCAGTTGTTAATAAATAGGACAGGAATGTCAGTCATGGAAGCCAGACTTGAGCTAAAAGTAAGAGGCGTTAACAATCCATCCAAAACCCCACCTTTTCAAATGTGACTAAAAATCAAGACATCAAACAGCACAATGACAAACAAGATAGTATAAACATGGAAACTGGATTTCATACCAATAATACTGAAAACCCAAAATAAAAGTGATATTACAACAACCAATACCACCACCAACATAGATGATTCAGTTATCCATGGAAAAGAACTTCCAATAGAAGAAGAATTAAATAATGATGATAATCGAACTGGCAAAAAGAAAAGAATTCTAGAAAGAAACCCCACCTAAGGGAAAAAAAGTAAAATTTGAAAATTACAATCAATCCAGAGAGACTCCAACTTACACCAGGAGAACATTTAAAAAAAAAGATATTAAACTAACCTCATCACAAGTGGAAATACACAATTACCCTCAATCTCAATCAAACAGCCAAACATCTGGACAGTAAAGATCACTCTTTACAATTTCCATCAAATAATACTAATGAAAATCATACCATTAAACCAAACCAAAATATAACTATCACCCCCCAACCATCCACAAGACCGAATATCCCACCCATAACAACAACAAAACAAATAACCCCTCAAACCAACAGTCCTTATCACTACAGAAAAGGAAACAATAGAATTACAAAACCAGACATTTCTAAAGCTAGACCAAAAACTTCTGAACCAATAATTAACATTACCAAACATGCTTCATCTTGTGGTTGTAATGAATGCTTTGTAAGTACATATAACAACTAACTACCAAGACAGAGGACACAGTACGAAATTGTATTGACAATTTTACCAAATTAAGGAGGTGCCCTTTAAACACACCAACATGAGAACGAATTATGTTCTGAATCCTTAAAATACAAAAAGGAAATTATAAAATCAAAAATAGACTTATTAATATTCAACTATGAAAAACAAACAACTGCAGAATCTAATAACCAACATACAAATACAACGATTAAAAAACCACAAATAAATTCAAATGCATATAAACTACGAGATAAAGTAAAATCAGCAATCAATTTACAGAATTTAACACCAATTCCTCCCAATAATGGAATATAAAATCATTCAATGGAATATAAATGGTCTCTTAACCCGGACTACGTCTGGGTGAATTACAAAGAATCATACGAGACCACAACCCAATGTGCATATGTCTACAACTATAGGAAGTAACCCTACAAATATCCAACACTATAAAATGCCTGTTATTCACTGACGGTGGAAAATTAGGCACAGCCATATCGTTCATAATAGCATTACATATGAACCTGTTGACATACCATCTATGCCATATCAAATAACATCAATTAAACTGTATATGCCTGATAAAAGTAAAATTAACTATTGAATTTATATAACCAACCAAATTTCAATGCAAATTTCAGTGATTTTTCTGAACTTATTAGCAAAGTATACAGGAACCACTACTTATAGTAGGAGATTTTAATGCACATAATCCATTACGGGATATTAATAACCCCACTGACACATCCGGAATCAACATAGAGAATACTATAATGAAACACAAACCTGTATTGTCTCAATGAAAGTGAAGTTCCAACATATTTTTCAAATACACACCTAACCTTTTCTTCAATTGACATTTCATTATGTTCAAATGATGTAGCGGAGAAATTTGAATGGAACGTCCTAGACGATTCATACACAAGTGACCATTTCCCAATCATTCTGAACTACTTAAGTAATGTCAAAATATTGCCACCTACAAGATATAATATCCAAAAAAGCTAACTGGGATAAATATTTCCTATACACACGAAACATACCACCATTCCCACATAATGAGATCACAATACTACATGTGAATCCTTCTCAAACTTCATAAAATTCTGCAGATAAAAGTATTCCAAAAAACCAAAAAACACATTCCACAAAATCCCCTGTCCCATGGTGGAATCCAACATTAACAACATTAAGTAAATAAAACATATATTGAGTCGCAATCTAAACAGACTCAAAACTCGCCTTAAATCACTCAACAAAATGCCCTATAGTATAAACATATTAAACAAAATAGTTATAACAAACATAACAATTAACCACATTAAACCACTATATAACAAATATACAGCCAAATTTAGAAAAAACGGTAATAGCAGAAAAAATCGCATCATGGAAGGAATATGTCTCAAACATATCTTCAAACACATCCACAAGGGATGTCTGGCAAAAGATAAGGAAAATCAATGGAAAAACATATAAGACCTCCAAGAAGTGCAATACATTTAAATGGAAAAATATACCATGATACTTATGAAATATCAAACATAATTGGGAAACATTTTCAACATCAGTGCTTACTCCAGCCTAGATACACATTTTCAAAGTATCAGAAAACAAAAAGAAAATATAATCTCAATTTTTGAAACTCTTGAAGACCTGGAATATAACTATATTTTTAACATGGATGAACTAGATAATGCCATCAACTCTTGTCATCCCTCTGCACCAGGATATGATAAAATATCATTTGTTAAATGATAGAAAAATTAGCTCCTATAGCTAAATCATATTTATTAAATTTTACAATAGTATCTGGCTAAAACGTGTCTTCCTGATAAATGGAAACATGCCATAATTATTCCAATAAACAAACCAGGAAAGGATGCAAGTAATCCATCCAATTATAGACCGATATCTCTAACAAGTTGCCTATGCAAAATCTTAGAAAAAATGGTTAATGCACGATTAACGTATGTAATAACCAAAGAATCCATTTTAACACCAACACAATCTGGTTCAATAGCTGGCAGATCAACCTAGATCCCTTAACACATTTAGAAGATCATATCAAAAAAAGGCTTTGAACAAAAGAAATTAACAGTAGCTATATTTTTTGAATATAGAAAAAGCATACGATACAACATGGAAACATAACATCATGCAAAAACTCCACTCCAAGGGACTAAGAGGCCACTTACCAATATTTATTAAGAACTTCTTAACAAACAGAACTTTTCAAGTAAAGAGTAGAAAATTCCTACTCAGTAACCTATAAACTGGAAGAAGAATCCCTCAAGTAGTGTCTTGAGCTGTACATTGTTTGCTTTAGCAATCAATGACATTACTATAAATTTACCAAGTGGTGTAAAAAAACAGTTTATATGTTGATGACTTTGTCATTTACTATACGAGTAGTAATCTGAGACAGACGCTCAGAGAGTTTCTTAGTACTGCCATTTCAAATATATGTAGTTGGCAAATTCAGTTGGATTTAAATTTTCAACTGATAAAACAAAAGCAATCGTCTTCTACAAAGACAAAAGGTGGATGAAGAACCAAACAATCAAACTGCATCTTTATAGCACTGAAATACAATTTTGTACAAAAAATCAAGTATCTAGGAGTAATATTTTGAATCAACATTTAAATTGGAAAGAGCACATCAAATACATTAAAGCCAAGGGCATCAAAGCCCTTGCCATATTAAAAAAGTTATCACACACTAAGTGGGGAGCAAAGCGAGACATTTTATTAATGATATATAAGGCAACAGTCTTATCCATAATAGATTACTGCTGTCCAATATATTCATCCGCCTCAGAATCTGCATTAAAATCTCTCGATGCAGTGCACCATGAAAGGCGTGCGATTGTGCACAGGAGCTTTCCGATCGTCCCAACAAACTCACTTTTGGTGGAGGCAGGTATTTTTGCCCTTAAAACATCACCGTAATTTAATAACAATACAAAGAGGTCTTTCAATGCAAGTGGGATCGTCTCCTGCAACTTACTGCTTCCAAAACTGTAATCAAGTAACAGCAGTTAATAGTACAAGCTCTTTCCCAAAAAGAGCTAGATACATAATGAACATACATAATATGAATCCAATTTTTCACCCACCAATGGAATTGCCACACCATGGATTTTAAATAGAGTAAAGATATGTACCTCCCCTGTCTTACCTACTCAAAAAACCAAAATGACAAGTATGGAAAACTTGTAACCGCCAACATGCTTTGGAACACATTGAAGAAGAAAAGGCGACAAATTTATGATATATACAGACGGCTCCAAAAATAATGTTGGAGTAGGAGCATCTGCATATTCGAAAAATATGTTAAGTAAAAAAAGCCTACCTTCAATATCATCAGTATTTACTGCTGAAGTCACAGCCATACAGATGGCTCTAGATATGATATCTGAGGCAAAAGCAAGTGTCTCTGTAATTTTCAGTGACTCACGTAGCGCTATAGATGCAATAGGACAGTATAAATCAGGAACCAAATAGTACAGGAAATTCAAATAAAAATTCATCAACTCCTCCAATCAGGAATATCAATGGAAATATGTTGGTATCCCACACACGTGGGAATAAAAGGAAAATGAATATGCAGACTCTGCTGCCAAATTAGCCTGCACTATCCCTCCAACAATTTCATATGCCCCAGTGTCAGACTGGGTAAAATCAGTTAAAAACATTAATTTACCAGGATTGGAAAGAAGAATGGGCCTCGGTCCAACCAACAAACAAACTTAAAAATATAAAACTGAAGTCTATGCTAGGAGGACATCCTCACAGGAGGAAAGAGCAAAGAGGTGATCCTAGCAAGGCTACGTATAGGACACAAGATTCTCACATGGTCACTTGATGTCAACACCACATGCTGACCCAGTGAAATGTAACAGATGTCAAATACCCATGACAGTGCAGCATTTGCTTGTTGAGTGCCCAAATTGGACCCAGCAAAGATCTATTTATCTGCGGAGTTCAGAAATGAAAAATATTCTTGCAGAAAGCAGGGATTTTTCAATTAATAAAAGTCATAAATTTTTTAAATAAGACGGGTTTCTTAAATAAAGTCTAATTTTTTTTTTTTTTTTTTTTTTTTTTTTTTTTCTCAGGATTGATCCCTGAGAACCAGCCCGAGAAGAGTCTACTTGAGACTCAGAGGTCTGGAAAAACTAACACCTATTAATAATAATAAAGCAAATGCATAGTTATTAAAAGAATATCCATGTTTGAAAAGAAAAACAGGAAAAATACCTGTCCAAATAAGGTATGGTTTTTGAACAATTGGAAAAAAACAGTTCTTGTGATAGTGTCAGCTGGTCTCTTCTGGTTAAACCAGACTTACCTGAATGAGAAATAGGAGATATGGCCTGAGATAAATAAAAGCTTTGTGGAAGTGAAAGCACAGGAAAGACATAGAGTGTTGACATTTCACTGAGGTCCTTTTGTGTTGCATGTGAGGCTGTGCTGAAGTGCTTCAACTTTCTCATTTAAATCTTTTCCTTTTAGTCATTTAAATTCTTGGGTTCTTAGAAAATAATAGTGATCATTCTGAAAAGAAAATTGAAAAGGTATTTTTTTCATGAGCTTAATATCAAAATCTGGTTTGTGATGCATAGATATTTGTTGTTGTGAATTCTTAGTGTAAAATTATGAGGTTTGGTTTTTGCCAAGGAAAATTTGATTGCTGTCTTGTTGTCCTAAGTTCATTGTATTAGTTCTGGTTAACAAAATGAGGAGAGGCATGTTTATTTTAAGTTTTTTATGGAAACTCATTTTTTTCAGTTGAAAGGAAAACACTCCTTCAAGATTTGGTTCCTGTTGTTGAACCTTTTACTGGATCTCTAACAGAGGTATTTTACATTTTCCCATAATTATGTTTTTATTTTTTGTGTGTATGGTCTGTATTCATGTGGTATTGTGTAGGAAAATATTGAAGAATTCACATTTTTACTCATTGCGGAATAGTAATGTTTGTGGAATAGTAATGTTCTTACCTTCAGGGCCTTGTCAGGTTGGTAACTTTTGATGAAACAAAAAAGGTTAACTGCATATTTTAGCAATTTATCAGTCTCATTCATACCAGTAACACATTGTACTGCCATTTTTGTTTGTATAATTAAGAGGCATCTATACACTTAAAATGTATTCTGACAAAGACAGCACGTATTAAATATATTCTGATTTTCAAAGTAAATTCTCCAAATTCACATAGTACTCTTGCATTGTAATTGCAGTGCCAAACTTCAAGTCATGCCCTGAAACTCTCACTCTGTTCCAGACCCATGTTATCATAATTGTTATCAACATCCAATGATTTTCTGTTATCTAAATAACAGTACTACGTACATTGCTTGAGAAGCTAGTGGTCACTTAACTAAGCTTCAAGGCATCTTATTACTGTCCTCTCTTTCTTTAGTGATAAAACTAATCAAGCAAATGGAAAAAGGTTTCCAGTTTTAGTCATTTGAATTAATAACATCTGCAAAACGTAATTGCTTAATGAAGAAAAAAGGAGCAATATTATTTTCAACAATACAACATTGCTCAAACCATTTTCGTTTTACTTTTGTGACAGCAACTATTGATACTTTTTGAAGTATCACAGCCAGTAAAATAAAAATGGCTTTTGCAACAGGGTCCATTGTTGTGGCCAAATGAGAATTAAAGCAACAATTAAAGCAAAGGCATATGGTGTTGGGTCAAAATATGTAAGGATATTTCGAGAAAAAAAATTCTTAGCACTAATTTATTCTTAAAACTAACTTAAACTAATCAATGGAATTTTGGTTCCCTATATATAACTAAGTGGCCAAAATTAGAACAATGCAAAAGTGCAAATAAACACAACATGAAGCATAAGCAATGAAATCCATATTTTCTCAGAGAATTAAAGAATTTCCGAGGAAAATATACCAATTTCACACCACAACTTTACTCAAGCACACCAATTTTCTACAAAACCAAACTAAACACAAGTGACAAAATTTGCATATCGAAAGAATTATGTACTCTATACCTTCAATGCAGTATAAAAGAATAGTATTGCAATATACATCCTGAACACCTGAATTAACCCTGGTCACCTGACCAGCCCGAACATAACCCCAACGCTGCAGGTAAACATTGTTCACTGAGTTACCTGTCTACCGTTGGCAACACTGCTGCCAGACATCGGCCGGCAGACGGTTCCCACCTTCAATCACTTTTTGTTCGCTCAACAGATAACATGCATCCTGTTACAAGCGAACGTTTTTGGTCTTTGAGCCCGATCCCCATAGCAAATTAGGAATAAACCTGTTGTTGACGACCTGCATTTTGTTTTGGATTACGTTTTAGGCTTGTCATTTGGATATTGCTTAAAATAAGTCGATGGACTCGGCTTTTAACCATGAATTCCTCATCTAAAGACACTTTTTCAGCCATACCTTCGAAACCTTCTCCTTCTACTCCCTCCGATCAGCACGGCAGCGATGACGCAGGAGCACAACAGTTTGTCCAAAGGTCAATAAGATACTCAACACTTAAGTCTGTATGAGATCTATCAAACAATTATATTTGCAACTTATTTCTTTTACATAAGGTCATTCCTGATTGCACTACTCTATTAAAACACATTTTGTCTCAAAATGTCATCAAAATGTTCAACAGTTTTGACAGACTGTAACTTAACATAAGAGCAAATATCTTCACAAAACTCTTGTAGATCCAGCTACAGAAGGGAGAGAAGTTACTCGTATAACAGAAAAAAAGGACAAATTTTAATAATATTTAAAATTAAAAAAACTAAAAATACTTTTAAATAAGGAAATATTAGGCATTTTCATACAAACCAGCTTACAAACCATTGTCTTTTAATTGCAACCCATTTTTTCTCCATTACTGATAAGTAAACTTTTCCTTTTCTGTATATAAAAACACATTATGTACAGTAGTACCTCGAGATACGAAATTAATCCGTTCTGAGGCGCCTTTCGTATCATGAGTTTTTTGTATCTTGGACCACATTTTACATGTAAAATGGCTAATCCGTTCCAACCCCTCCAGAAACACCCCAGTAAATTTCATAATAAAGCTAAATTGACCTATAAACAATAAAATACTACAATAATTTGGACCATTCAAGGCCTAAATTAAGAATAAAAATGCAAAACCTGTAAATGAAGTGTATATTAGTGCACAAGAAATATTATTACTATAACGTAAAATGTGGAAGCTTACCTTTCGAGTGAGGCTATCTCCGAAAGTGGCGGCAGAGGAGGAGGACAAACGGCAGATACGTACACTTAACTTTACGAAACACATAAAAAAATGTCAGAAAAACAAACTAAACTTTACAAAACACATTAACAAAACTGTAACACTTAACTTTACAAAAAACTTAAAATAAAATTTATTTTGTCTTTTTTTTATTTTTACCTTTCTTTTTACTTTTTTATACTTTACGTAATTTCAATTTTTTCACCACCGAATGGATGCCAGTCCGTTTACGTAATTTTTTGAACCACCCATGAGAAGCCTTTAACTCTGGGGTTGCCGTTGATGTCCCCTCTCCGCCGTCGTCTTCGGCTTGGGCAATCAAATCGCCGAAAATAGCGCTGGCCTTCTGGCAGATTGCCGTCTCAGTTATCGTATCGCCATCGATTTCTTTGTCCTCGATTCATACAAGAAGCAGCCTTTCCATTTCATTAAGCACATGGCTCCTCTTGTTGGACAAAATAGTCACGCCCTTGGAAGGTGTAGCTGCTTTGATGGCTTCCTTCTGCTTAAGGATGGTGCCTATCGTCGACGGATTTCGGCCGTATTCCTTAGCGATCACACTCAACCGCAAGCCAGCTTCATACTTTTTTATTATCTCCATCTTTGTCTCCATAGAAAGCATTTTCTTCTTTCTGTGAACTTCAGCAACTTTCTTGGGACCCATGACTATATGTACTGTACGTATTTAAGTTACGTATACGTACTAATTAGGTTCTCACAACACGATAAAGTAGCACAAGGAAATCACTAACGAATTTACGTTACTAAACGAAATCGTTGGACCGAACGAATGCCGCATGGGTACGATAAAGATTCTGGTACGAGGTGGCCGGGGTAGGGACGCCACCACGTACAGGGGGTCCTCAAGTTACGACGTTGATCCGTTCTTAAGATGCGTCGTAACACGATTTTCAGCGTAAGTCGGAACATTAAAAAATACCACATGATTTAATGTAAATACCTATCAATAACAACGAGAGAACAATTCCTTACCTTTATTAATTTGATTGGCTTGCACACTGGAGAGGAAGCTGCGGTGCTGGAGAGACTGGGGGAGGGTAGTGAAGAGAAAAAGAACCTCTTTTTTTCAACGCTTCAAACAATCTTTTCGCCTTCTCCTGAATCACCATAAGGCTGACTGGGATACGCCGTTGATTTTGGTCTTCCAACCAAAGCACCAATAACCTTTCCATTTCAATTATTAGACCACTACGCTGCTTAGTTATCACTGTCGCTTTCATAGAAGCAGATCCTTTCACATGTTCAACGATGCGCTCTTTATCTTTGATAATGGTAGCAACGGTCGAACGGCTAAGGTCAAGCGAGCGGCCAATGTTTGTTGGCGTTTCTCCCTTCTCAGATCGCTTTATAATGTCCACTTTAATTTCCATGGTGATGGCCTTTCTTTTCTTCGATGCACTACCATCAGAAGAGTCCGCCTTGCGCTTGGGAGCCATAACAAAGAGCAAAAAGTTACAAAAACGATACAACACGAGGGAGAGAGAGGCAGTGTAAACAACCAAAATGGCGTATGGGCGAGGAATGAGCGTAGCGAAGCGACGCCGTCCTCTCCCCCACAAAGCGTATTCTTCCGCCGTGCGCCCGGAACTAGTTCGCGTTTGTTTACGTTGCTTACGACGCTAAACCGCGTAAGACGGAACGACGCAAAATATTATTTTTTATATTTTTATGGGGGCGCGTTCGTAACCACGAAACATCATAAGTCGAGACAGGCGTAACCCGAGGACTTACTGTACTTACGTATAAGATGCATGATGGGAGGGATGCTGTCCATTAGGAGAGAAGGATCTCATGGCTTGGCTAGCATCAGGAACCAATGGGAGAGCAGGAGGATGGTGGCGAGTCTACTAGAACTAAAATGGCGGCGCGCAGCGCGAGTTTCAAAATTGTTATCGGGCGAATCTCGGACTTTCAGAAACTTTTCGTATCTTGAAAACTTTTCGTATGTAGAGCAGTAAAATTTTTCATGTCAGCTTTCGTATCTCGAGTTTTTCGTAAGTTGAGCCTTTCGTATCTCAAGGTACCACTTTATTTGAATACACATTCCATATCCTACAAACCAGTGCAACTAAATACCAAAAGTCATTAACCTAACAGGGCCCTTGAAATATGTTTGATTGTTGAAAATCCACATGATTTGCTTGAGTCAAGAATTTAGTAGCCTAGCTCAATTCTCTTATGATATTGATCATCATGATAACATGATAAAAAATATAATTGTGATAGTATGTAGGTGCTATTAAGTGTGTACGTAATCAGTTTAACTTGCAATGTACTGGAAAACAATACTTGATATTTTTGTATGAGGTTATATTTTCTTCTGCAGATTTCTGTTTCTGAAGTCCCAGGTGGTAACTTTGTTGCCTTGTATGCTTCTGATGCTATGACATTCTCTGTCAAGTTATATGCAAATGGCATAGTGTCAGGAACAGTTGAATATTACACTGATCAAGTTAATGAGCACAAAATTGTGAATGATGTAAGTATAACATTTACTTTTGTCTATAGTATATGGTTTGTGTTTGAAATTCTGTTGTCTAGAGAACCTAGTTCTATGGTATGTATAGACCTGAAGTTTTAGTATAATTTGTGATGCTAATTTATACAGGTTGACCAACACCAATCTGGCATCATTGGGACCAGCTGGGTACTGGATTAGTGATTTTGCCAGATTACACAGTGGTTAGGTTAGAATACATTTAACTCAACAGTTAACCACCTAATCCTACCTTGAAAGTACCCTGTAAATTAGCACAAATTGGTTAATAAGGAAAAGAAATGTCAAATGAAAATCAATTGAAATTTAATGAAACACAGGAAAATAAAATGGTCCAGATAATTCTGTTTACTTACACAGGAAACTTCATCACTGCTGCTTCATAAGTGAGGACTGGAATTTGTGACTAGCTCATTTACTTGTCTTGAGGTGAAGGGCTGTCAGGATTCCTATCTTCTTCATCTTGGAATTTTTGTTTTTGTTTTACACTATTCTTATTATGTTTGTACTGTATTATCTCATTTTTTTATATTTTTACAAGCCAAGTGATAAACACAATCATGTTTGTAGGGTATTTACACACTCAGAGATTCATTTGCTGGCATCGGTGATCTTGCTACAGCTTCTTTTGGTTTGTGTCGTTACCCTTATGATTTTTTCATTTACACTTTACACTAATGACGTTTATATTTTTACTGTTTTCTTTTTTTTATTTTTATAAATTTGTACAATCCAAACGATGAATGCAGTCATGTTCAGTATGTAGGGTACGTATGAATGCACAAGCCAAAAGATAAACGCAATAATGTGCATAATTGTATGAAACCACCAACTCACTCGCTGGTGTTGATGAACTTGCTACAAGTTGTTTAGGTTAGTGTTGTTCCATTTATAATTTTTTTTTTTATTTCCATTCTTTGCTATTCTCATACTTTTACTGTATTTTCTAGTTTGTTTACTTATAAAACCCTAAAGATAAACAGTCATTTGTGTTGAGTATGTACGTACGCATGCATTCATTCGCTATCGTTGGTGAAGTTCCTACAGTTTTTTTGTTTTGTGTTGTTATGCTTATGTACATATTGCACACGCATACAGTGCTAACGGTAGTGGTCGGTTGGTGCAGTGCCATGGGAAATTTTAAATTGTACTAGCCAAAATAGTGCTGGATAAGTGATGGAACCAGATTAGCGATTGCTGGATTAGTGATGGTCAACCTGTATTATTATTGAAAAATATAAAGGGGTATAGATAATGTTCAATTTAGTGGATTGGTTAAACTTTGAAAGTAATGTCTGTATTTAATGTAACTTTGGTAAGAAGGATTTAATGTACAGTATATACAGTCCATATAATACAAAAATTGACTGTACAGTAGTCGTTTTGATGTCACCTTGTTACAACTAGTGGTTTTTTATTAATCCTGTAATGCATTCTTAAGTTTTATATTCTAGTGAACTAGCATGAAAGTTCTTTCATAGACTAAAAATTTTCAGCCCAACTCTTTCCAAATTGTGTTGGCCTAGTGCATCAGAGCAAATGTTATGGATTAAAATTCCATCGAGACCAGATAAGAAATTGATAGCTGTATTAAATCCAAAATGGTCAATGGTTTCTTTGATAATGTAAAATAAGGTATACAAGTAATTTATGAATATTGGTACTCCAAAGAACCATTGGCTACCAAATGTAATTATTTCTGGAGGAATGATTATTTTATCCAAAGTAAATGTTTTGTAAAATTCACAACCAAAATTATTTGAATATTGCACTGCATAAGTTTGTTTATACACACTCACTCTGTTTTTTTTTATGAAGGAATGGATTTATCAAAATATTTCAAGTGCAGTGTGTATTTGAATAGATTGTAGTAATTACAAGGAAAATGTGTGGAAATCACTAAAGTCTTTCTTTGTAGGTTTTAGTACATTGTAATTTTACTAATGTTTTCTTTTCTATTCTCAATGCTGTCTTGTATTGTCATCAGACTGTAAGTGAGAAGTAACATGCATGTTTTCTATTTTTATTTCTGTATTGAGAAGTAATCCATTAAAGCTGGGAATTGAAGTGATAAGACCCTGCCAACTTGTTTTAAACATATGTATCACTGATCCATATTTCCTTTGCACTCTGTGTTGCAGTAAAATCTATGGTGGGATGTTATAGCTAAAAAGTAAAATTTTTGATAAGTGTAAAATACAGTACCAGTAATTTGAGCAAAATTTAATACAAAATATATGCATGTAATCAGTTGTACTGGCTTGTTGGGATTTTATTGCTAATGAGATAACCCACTGAATATGGAAGGCCTCATTGAATAAAGGCTCTGTATTGTCCATACGTAATTTCTTCTTGTGAATCTAATAAGAGGTTAAACAAGTACATACTGCTTAAGTCAAAGTGCCAGGAAACATTTGTTTTTTAAATGAACCTTACCTCTCCATTATATAGCTTTTACTTCCATGCTAACAAAACAAGAACACTTGGTTTTCTATGAATATCTGTTTTCTATTGGTCTATTTCCCCCATTCCCTCACCAGGGAACAGTTAGGAAAAAAGACTCATAGCCCATTAGTTTACTTCTGTCACCAGTTTTGTTAGTGGGTAGACAGATTGTTAAATCTGCTGTTTTCTGTTGATTATTTTTTTTAATTTGATTTTTGAATGCTGAATTGGTAATGATTTGATTTTTGAATGCTGGTTTGGTAAGAGCGTTAAGGCAAGAGTTGTCAAAATAGGCGTTATTTCAGTTTTATTAATCCTCATATTATGTTTGTGCTGCTGAGTGAAGGAATATAATATTGATTGCAAGCAAAGAGACCTCATTAGTTTGTAGAAATAACTAAAGACAAGAGGATAGGTCTTCTATGATTTGTGTTAAAGGGATCCATGTTTTGTCTGCTTCCCCTTTTTGGAGCTTGATAGGTCCTATATGCTGCTTTGCTTTAAACTGTTACCCCAAGCTTCCCATTGATTCAGGGCATTAGATTTGATAGGATTAAGTAATTTTTTAATGTTTACTGAGTGTGAGTTTTTCACTTTTCTTCTTTTTGTGTGTGTGTGTGTGTGTGCGCGTGCGCAGGTGTGTGTGTGTGCGGGCGCGCAGGTGTGCGTTACCCTCCTGTGGGTGTCATAAGCTATGGTATTTTTCCGTGTTGGAGGTAAGACAACACCCTTACTTTTGGCTTGCCATGTCCTTGGCATATCATGTCTTACTTCCTTGGTGCCTGAAGCAACAGGGACCCAGGGTCAGAGAGTGATGCAGATCTGTGCCCGTCTTCTCTTGCTGTTCGGTCTGACATCAGTGTTGACAGTTCCAGTGTTAGCTGGTCAGTTCTGGTGCCAGAATTTGTTCTGTGATGGGATTGCTTTGAAGAGAATAAGAGGAGTTGCCCAGCATTTTTCCCTCTTTTAATCTTTTACCCTGTTTATTAGTTTGTTTTCATTTTTAATAAGAATTTTTTTGTATTTCCCTTTACCACTCATTTTCCAAATGAACACCATTTTATTTGGAAGCTTGAATTTCAAGTCAATGACCCCTGTAGGCTTGTTCCATATGAATAGTTTTCATCTGAATAATAATAGTATATTATATAATATATATACCCTAATATACTATTATTATTCAGATGAAAACTATTCATATGGAACAAGCCTACAGGGGTCATTGACTTGAAATTCAAGCTTCCAAATAAAATGGTGTTCATTTGGAAAATGAGTGGTAAAGGGAAATACAAAAAAATTCTTATTAAAAATGAAAACATAAATTAATAAACAGGGTAAAAGATTAAAAGAGGGAAAAATGCTGGGCAACTCCTCTTATTCTCTTCAAAGCAATCCCATCACAGAACAAATTCTGGCACCAGAACTGACCAGCTAACACTGGAACTGTCAACACTGATGTCAGACCGAACAGCAAGAGAAGACGGGCACAGATCTGCATCACTCGGACCCTGGGTCCCTGTTGCTCCAGGCACCAAGGAAGTAAGACATGAAATGCCAAGGACATGGCAAGCCAAAAGTAAGGGTGTTGTCTTTCCTCCAACACGGAAAAATACCATAACTTAATGACACCCATCTGGTGATGTTTAAGGTAATTTTGCCTCTTCCACCAAGCTAAAGCTGACACGTGGAGGAAAGTTTCCTTTTGCTTTTTAGAATAGTTTCACTTGAATCCTATGTAGCTAAGTATCATTTGCTGATCAAGATTTATATTAAGTATCAGTTAGTTTCAAGAGAGGAGTCTGGAGTTTTTTGCATTTTCTTGTGTATCATGGTATTCTTTGGCCAGGGTGACTGTGCTCCTTGCAGTTTTGATACACCAGTCTCCTGTACCTAGTGCAGTTTTGCGCATTTTGCTGCAATGCCATGTTTGATTTCATTATTTTTTTTTACATTTTAGTTTTTTCAAATTTTATTAAAGGACACTACAGTACTGTACTATAACTTGTTATAAAATAACCATGCACAATGCAAAAGTGAGGGAGGGAGAGAGAGAGAGCTCAACCAATACTGAGCTAGAAAACACCCTACTGTACATAGTATGTATAGCTTATAACATGTTTATGTTTATCACATTTTCTTAAAAATATAATACTAGTATTATGTTGTAATCTGTTGTAAATAATCATGCACCGAAAAAGAGAAAGAACAACCAAAATCATGAAAAAAATACCCTACAGTACATATGTACAGCTTTTTCACCTTTATTGAAGGATATTACACTTGTAATTCTCTTGGTAATCAGATGTGTAACTACTTCTGTTTAACTTATAAAGAAAAAGAAGATGGCAATCCAGATTGATTAGTACCTGCTGAGGTGTAGAACTCACACACCAATTAAGAGAAGAAAAAGAAGCAAAAAAGCTAGAAAAGAAAGGTGAATAATGAGATATTGGTTAGAATAATGGTGCTCCTGCAATATGGAGGAAATAGTAGTATATAGGGAATTTTGGAATCCTTTTAACAGTGCTGCCGATTGGTGGCTTTTCCTGTGGGTTTAGGTAACACGTGCCTCATTGTGCTACTGATCTTTATCTGTCTGATAGACAAAAGACTATATAGTCTGGGGATATTAAAAGACCATTGATATGAATATTAATGATTTTAATGTGTGTTATACTAAGATATTTAAATGAATGTTTTTCAGCAAATAATTAGTCCATTATGATTTACAGGGGTTTAAAGGGCTGCTAGATTATTAGGACTGATGAGGCTTTGCAATATTTTTTAAGGATATGTCTGTCTATTTCTAAGAAAATAAATTTTTTTTTGCTAAAATACAATGTGTGAATTTCTAAGGTACTAATTCTGAAGATTTCAGCTTGCTTGTTATAGGTGTTTTTGAATAATCTTTTGGAATGCCCAATGTAATTGAATGTGAGTTAAAGTTGCTTTATAAAGTTACCAACTTTTTATAGAATACTGCAAGTAATTTAGATGTACTATTTCAATCAATAATCCATGTGAGTTACGTTTTAGTAGTCTTAATTTAGCATTCATGCATGCAGTGTGATGGCTTTTTAGACATCATGTTGAAATATAGTACAGTAAGGCAGTCCCTGGTTATCGGGAGGGGTTCCGTTCTGACGGCTTGATGATAAGTGAAAATCTCAATTAACCGGATTTTGGGAATGATAACTGGTTAATGGTGCCTCTGTTAGGTATGTATTGGTGCCAATACATGCTCTATTTCCAGCACGGAAAATCGCCATTTTGCTGCTAGACAATCGTCATGAAACTGGACCACCGATAACCGGAACTGCCTTATGTGGTTTTTGTTATCCCTTATTTGAAAATAGAGATTTTTTGAAATGTATTTCAATCCAAATTGTTTTACATTTTTTACTATAAATTGAAATTTTCAGGATGGTAGACAACTTGAGCGTCAACTTCGTGAAAAGTTTGGATGCTCTGTCGCTAAAGTTTTACCTGCTTTGAAGAGAGCGCCTGTTATTAATCCATATTTTACATCTTCTGGTAAGTTAAATCTTTTCTAGAAATAGTTAAAAATATATATTGATGAAAAATTTCTTCAGTTTGTTTCTGGTATATTGTTTTTTTAAATGTAATAACATTACAGTAGTACGTAGTTGACATTGCTTTTATTTTCCTTGTGACTCCTGAGATCTGTATTTTTGGTGTAATGAAAAGCTGTTTATGATGATTATCTCATTATAATGGATTATATAGTAAGTTAAGCAGTGAATGTGGTAACCTACCATATATTTCCGTGTATGAGACGACCTTGAGGTAAGATGTGGTAAAAAATCATGGCAAATTTTCATGAATTTATCTCATATCTGTAGTATAAGACTACTTCTAATTTACAAAACTGAAGTGTTTTTTTGAAGAAAAGTGATTATTTGCAAAAATGAAACAGTACAACTATATTTATAATAATGATGACTTAGATAAAGATTGTTTTGCTTGTTGTATCCAATTACAGTACATATTAGTATTATCATATTATTACTGCATTACAGAATATGAACATCGTCATATATATCATTTGAATTTGATATTGTTTACATTCTCAAAATCTTGGCTGATCTGAGTATTATCAATATCTTCATTGCCATTATTTGTTAGAAGATATATAATTCGTAGATACCTTTTATCGTAAATTAATGAAGTTTGGTTGAAAACATGCTCATATTACGTACTTCATTGCATAAGCATGAGGTTTGATTTCTCCAGTTCTGAACATCACTTCCGCCTGGTTTATATTCATTTTATTCAGCCGCTGCTATAACCTGCAGCTTTAATGTACTAGTATTCTTTCTAGAGATCTCCACTGCATGAGGTATGAGCAGAAATGTATTGTATTTTTACTTATGGAAGCCACCATTGAGAATCGGCAGGGTGTTAACAACTTGACAATTTTAATGGAGCTCTTAATAAATGCTCGATAGCTATGGTAAATGACATCAACAATCAGTTGTTTCTCATTTTTTATGTCGATACACGTATACAATAATCACTTCATCCAGAATTCTAAAAACAGGAAGTTTTCAGCGTAGGATGGAGGAGTATCATTACTATTACAGTCGATGAAATGGAGAGAGCGAGAGAGACAGTAACTATGTATTGCCTTAGTTAGGTTGTTACACTGATAGATATCCACTTGCAAAAGTCGAATAATAGTTGTATTTAGAATAATGAGAATTCTAATCAAACTTGTTTTACTGTAATCATGTTGCATTTATGAACAGAGCGATGATGTGCCATTTGCAGTCTAGTTTTATTTAGTCTTAAGATAATCAGCTGATTGCATCTTACTGATATCATCAATGTCTATAGTTGCCGAATGGAACTTAATTTAGAGATAGTACTTTCCTTTCATAAATTATCAAAGCTGGGTTTATCAAAGCCAGTTCTATATCCTGTTTTTCATACAGACGTTGCCTTAAAGAGAAACCATTGTTTTGTGTATGTTTCGTCACCATTGTCAAACAACCGCTAATAGTAATACAATAATGAACGATAATTATTGTACACTGTCATTCATAAAACTGAACAGTTACAAACAGCTTTGCGTGCTGCCTCACTTGATGTTCACTCTGTTTATGTTATAAAAGCAAAGGGGAACATGAGAATAGAAAGTGCCATCAACTTATTTTTAAAAATGCCGTGGATAGCACCCAGGATGATTTGTATGATATTGACAACGAAGCCGAAGTCGACTCGCCAGACCCCAACTCATGTTGCTCCCACAAGCCTCAACTTTCTCCCCTCAAGCCTCAACTTGCTCCCCTTATGCCCTAAGCCCAAGAAGTAATAGCTGATTTTCCATTATTCTTGTCTACTAGCTACCAGTAATGAGACAAATAAACCGTAGTGGGAGTATATAATTTTTGCTGAAATACCTTGTTCATATGGCTTCAAAAAGCCCATAAAATAACTCAAAACCATCTTTGCCCCCCCCAAAAAAAAAAAAAAAAAAAAAAAACCAAAAAAAAAAAAAAAAAAAAAAAAATCTGAATCGACATCCCTTTTCTAAAAGGTTACCAAAAGATAAAGGTTGCTTTGAGCGCAGCGGTAACTCAATGTTTACATTTATCAGCTGGGATCGCATAGATAAAAGTTTTTAATTGGTTTAGAATTCTTCCTCATATAAGCTATTTGATATGAAGATATGTCAATAATATATAAGCTACACTATCAAAAAGCAGGAAAAACCTCCTATTTTTGTTGGTTGCTGTGAATTCTTGAACTCACCCATTTTCCCTTATTTAAAGGCATGGGACTGGGGTGGATATTTATTTATCCTGTACCAACCTGGTGTGTAATGAGGAAGAAAGCCGACATACATGCTGTTGTCACATCCTTGCAAATGGGCTATAGAGAAAACCAAGGCAGTCATAGGACAGGAGGTAGAGCCCTGCCGTGTTGAGTCCTTTATATTCTATCACTGTGCCAACAACACTATTCTGGCTGAGACCAGCTATAAGTGAATTCATTGTAATTGGTTGGTCTGTTTTGTGTAATCCTGGAGGGACCATAAGGTTTCTTATGGTGTTGTGCAAATGTATGTAGTTTATTACTTTGTTCGATTTCAAGGATGAATTTGGTAGAAAGGTGTATGTACTGTGAAGGTTGGTTCTGCCCCGAGACAGTTAGTATGTGATTGACCTAATTTTGCCATACCTCACGACACATTTCAGGTCCTACTAGGTAAGATTTGCTGCTCCTTCATCTGCAGACAGAAGACTCACCTCTTGCGATGCTTACCAGAAGAGTTCTTGTAGAAGACTTCTAGTGTATGTGTGAAGTGGGATGTGGAACATTAGTTTAAATTTACATAGGTGTTCATAGTAGGTTGGCATCCAAAATTCTGGCAGACTCCTTGGCCTGTGACAAATCACCATCTCCTTCCACCATAGATGTATAAGGACCGCAATCACTGCATTTATGTCCATACATCCCTTCCCTAGAGCCTAATAACCCCAGAGACAGAATTCAGAATGGCATATAAGGTCACTGCTCCTCATCTTTGATTTAGTCTTGACTCTTCATTCTAAGCGAGTCTGTTCAGACATGCCAACAGTCTTGTTGATTGCACTATGCCTTTTTCCCACATCCTGTGCCATCTTACCACTCCCTCCAGGAGCAGTGCTGCCCCATCAAGCTTTGGGCCCCTCTTTCATGGACCACATGCAGCAGCAGCAAATTGTTTTGGCAAGTTAAGCACAACTCTGGTCTGCCTTGCATCAGACATTGCTGATTTTGGCATCAGCTAGTGCTCCTCTGGCACTGCTAGCCAGCCACCTTTCACTCCAGGGTAGTACCTCTATGGTGGCTGTGGAGGTGGTGCCTTCCATCATCATTCTTAGAGGTTACTTCTAGGGCTGGTGCAATTCGTTGCCCATCAGTCTTAGAAGAGGATTTTGATGATTGGAACATTCCCTTCAGAATTTTCAGGAAGTGATTTTGCCTTAAGCCACAGTTGAGACATTGATCCTGCCTTACTCCAGGAAGAGTGTGGGCAATAGAGTTAGATGTTCTGTATCAGTCAGGGCTTCATGATCATGATCACCTGATTGATAAAAAATAGAACCTTGGATTTCTAGTCCTCCACCTCGGGAAAACACTTTCATCCTTCCTCCTGGATTGTGGCTCAGGTATCATATGATTAATGGCTGTAATGAACAAGCGACATTTTTGTTATACAAAAAGATGTTTTTCACTCATTAGTTATAAGGTACATTGCCCCTTTACCATCTCGACTCATTTGAGCCTCAGATAAGGTGAAGTGGAGTTATTGTAAATGTGGAATAGTGGGAGAAGTGTAATCAGATGAAGTGGATGCATTCTTTTCAGGATAAAGTTGGTGTTACTAGGGCAAAATCTAAATGGAAGAAGGTATTTAATGATTAATGAGTTGTATGAAAAACATGTTTTGTAAAATTGTGTTTTGTTATCTTGTATGTCTTGAGTTGCCCACAGGTACCCTGTTACCATCTAGATAGGTTCACTGGTATTAAGTAATTTCTGGTTTATTTTATCTGCATGTCCTCTTATTTATCAGATTTTATTTGTTTGTTAAATGCCAACTCCAAAGTATTATAAAGCCTGCTAAGTCTCAGGAGGTGGCTTATTCACCTTTCTTGCATTGTACACAATGTATGTAAACATGTATTGTTAGTCTCGTCTTCTTGGGATTCAGGGCAGTGTATAATTTACAGTTATTTGCCTTTGTACTGCAATAGTTGGAAACAAATATAACTTGTACTGGTATTAGATGTGTTTTGAATTTGTCAGGCAACTTTTCTAGCTTTTCTAACAAAAAAGCACTATATTTTATCTATATTGCCCGCACCTCCAAACTACAGTTTGGAGTTGTCCGCAGAAGCAGAAATGAATCAGGTGGCACGAATGATTACATATTTGCACATCTTTATTCACCACTAATTGTCTCATTGTATTTATAGCTGGGGATCAGTATTTACAGCATACGTTTTCATAAAGAAACACAGGAAACTAGTTCTGAATTTTGTAAATACCTTGAAATACAAGAAGAAGAATTTGAGACAGATCTCAGAAGTTCTCTGCATTCTCCTAGTTAGTTTTATTAGTCTTTATTTAGATACTGACAACTTGTAATGTTAATAAGTTTAAAAAGCATTTGTAGTAAACAAAGAAATTTAGCTGTTTTTAAAGCTGCAAATATATTATTTGCAAATCTTTTAGTCTAAACTTCATTAATATTAAGAGATTTTACACATGCTTTGAATAATTCTGGGCTTGAACTGTTATGCCATTGCAGTTAAAGAAATTTAGCACTGCATGTTGTAATGTTTGTTTTTCATTACTTACAGATGACCGTATCTTAGAATATGATGTTGACAAAATTGTATTTGAGAAGCAGTCAGATTTCCAGAAAGTACAAATATGCCACACATTGAGCTTTGGCAATATTCTGGTTTTGGATGAATTGCAAAGTAAGTACTATTATTCCTATAGATTCATTGAATTTGAATACAACTGCCCTGTAGTGAAATCTCAAAATATAAAAATTATTGGTAAGTTAATAGAAAACTTAAATTCATAAATTTTGAAATTAATGCAATTTACTATTCCTAGTTCATTATAATTATAGTAGATCCATTTAATGAGATAACTAAATTTCATTTCTAGGGGATAAGAATTCTTTAGCAAGTCTAATTTAACCTAACATAACTTATGAAATCCATATGAAATTTCCGCTTTTTTTATCAGTATACGTACATGGATTCCGTTACATGTGCTGTACACTTTAGTATTTCAAACCTATTACTGTAAGTGGTTAGTTAGGGCTTTGGATTTTCCAGACATGTTGGGGGTCTTTTTCCTTGTTATGCATGAATAAGTTACCAATTTTATTTCACAAATTCATCATTCATATTTAGCCTTACATTTGGGTTTCCAAATGTCCTGGCACAGCATATTTTTTTAAAAAGACGGAAGCGTAAAAGAAACCTTAAGCCCCTGCACCATTTAGATCGTAGATCTTCAGATATCCAGTGGTGGCCTTTTGCCCTCCTTTGTGGCTGCCATGCTGGTAATGCTTAGTCAGGAATTCCAGACTGTTTTCTACTATGCAACTTTGGTAATATTAATTACCATTCATTTGAATTTTTTGTCTTTTTTTAACAATTCCAATGCATTTATTCTTTTTATATCAGAATTGATAGTACTTTCCAGTTGATTTTACGGGCATTGACCTTCACTAGGAGTGGTCTAGAGTTACAAGTTCTCTTATGTTTACAAGTAATTTTGCCTGAATTTTGGGAAGTAGCATTTTTGTATCCTTCAGCAGACATCCTTGCCTTTTTGCTTCTGTTTACTATTTTGTATTAGCACTATTCTTTATTGGTGGAAGCCTTTATTTTGGTTCTTTGCATTGCTGACAACTGTGGTATTTCAAGGTAATTGAAAATATATTTCACCATGTGTGTGTATTCCATGCCTCCTACTTATTTTCTTCTCTGCTGTTTTTTTATGAGCCTCCACCAGTTTTTCTATCTTGAATAGCTCATTTCATAATTGGTTTAGTTTGGGATTTTGCAGACAAATTGCCTTAATGGCTCCAACCCTCCCTTTTTTTTAATGCTTGGAACTTGCACTTTAGTTGGATTTCCCCCCTTCCCCCCGCCCACCCAATTGCTGCGTTCTAGGCTTCTTACTAAGGGTTAATGATTTGTTTCCTTTCTCTGAATCTGAATTTTATATCGTTATTTTAATTTCTTATGTAATGGTGGCCTTGAGAACCCAAATATGTAAAGGAAAAATATTAGAGGGAAAAATGCAGAATAACTTGCTTCTAACTAACCTTAAAAAGGATTGATTTGGTTATTTTTACTCTAGAAAAGGTCACCATTAAAAACCAGCCAATTAATCTACATTATTTATTTACAAGAGGCCGTTGAATGGCCTGGAAAAAGTAAATGCAACTTGTCTGCACGTGGACCAATCCTATCTCTCACAATAGGGAAAAACTGGCCATAATCAGATTAACGTCAATGCTGGTTTCCAAAACTACTCATAGTTATCTTGCGTTAAGGAAGCACTTGTGAGCGATGAGACATGGACATGTGACTCGGCAAAGATCTGGAAGAGTTGCCAGATTAGACACAAAATAAAATAAAGACTTCTTGCACAAAGTTAGTTATTCAATTTTATCTAACACACAGGGGGAGGAACTAGTGTTTAAATGAGATATTCAATGAAGACTTTGTCTGTCTGGGACGATCACAAAAGGTGGCATGTGGCTATGAGCCAAGGAAAGGAACAAAGGGCTGTTCATTTGAGAATTAGGAGTTCAAATTGGAAAATGTGGAAGAGTTTATTTGACTCGGAGGAAAAGGAATACAAAGATCAACTGGTTCTTCTGCTTGGGGGAATTGAATTGTGGCTGGGTAAAAACTAAAGCCATTTATGATTAATCACTGAAAATCTGAGGGCATTAAAGAGATTCAACGAACATACACTTCCTGTGCGTTACATACTGTCATAACAAGAAAGTATAGATGACTGTAATGTTGTTCAAAGACTGGTTTGTTCATTGCTTTATTCCAGAAGTGAAAGATTATTGTAGGGAAAACAACATCCACTTCAAAATTCTGCTGATTCTAGACAATGCTCCCAGCCACCCTCAGCACATTGGCGATATTAACAAAAACTTAAAATTTGTGTTTCTGCCAGCAAACACAACTTCTTTCATACAACCCTTGGAGCAGGGTGCTGTGACTACATTCAAAACCTATTATCTTTGGAACATGTTTGCTCTGGCTGTTCAGGCTACGGATAATGAGAAAGATCTTAGAACTTTCTTAAATGAATTCAGTGTTCTGAACTCCATTATGAACATTGGAAAGGCATGGAAGGAGATAAAGAATGTATGAATGAGATTTGGAAAAATCTACGACAAGTTTGTCAACTCATGTATTCAATAAGGATGAAGAAGTAGTGGAAATTAATATATAGATCTTGACACTTGGGAAGAGTTTAGATTTAGAAATTGATGAGGAAGATATCCAAGAACCTATAGATGTGCAAGATGTAGAGCCAATGGCAGAAGATTTGATTGCACTTGCAGAAGAGAGAAAAAGAGCAGAAAAGGAAGAAGATATTGAGGAAGAGCCAGAGCAAAAATTTATGACAAAAGCACTGGGAGAGGTATTTGCCTTATTTGAACAGGACTGAAACTTTTAAGTAAAATGAATGGGAACATATAACGGTTTGCTAAAGTTGAGAGAGCACAAAGACGCTGTTGCATGTTACCGAGTCATTTATGAAGAATGAAAAAAACGCACTATGGAACTGACGATGGAGGAGTACTTTACAAGAACAGCTCCAGTGCCATCACCTTCCACCACTCCTCCCCCCATGTTAAAGCCTCGATCCTCTACATCTCATAACAGCTGTTTCCCTGAAGCACCTGAACTAACAGAAAAAGAAATACTATCTGAAGAGGAGCAAGTTGATGATTCTGCAGCTTTATCATCCTCCTCCTCTTCCAATTTAATAGTTATACATAGCCATGAACAGCCTGACACCATTCACGTACGCCGACAATGGACAAGCTTGGTGCATACCCCTTACATTAAAGTCTGATTCATCTTGTTATTCGATTTCTTTTTGTACTGAATAATCATAAGTCAATATACTGTGAACCTGCAGAATTAGCTGATATTAATAATTACTATACATATACTGTACTGTAGGCTAGGTTACCATGTATGAAGACTATATACCATGTGTATGCTAGGCTAACTCTTGTTAGTGTTATTCAATTTCTCTTTGTATTGAATTATTATAAGTCAATCTGCGTTCAATTTTCAAAATTAGCTCATATTAATAATTACTATACTGTATATATAGAGTATACTGTGTGGTGTAGGCTAGGCTACCATATACATATGTATAGATGGTACTGATTACCCTGGTGTAGGCTAGGCTATATTCTGGATACAAGTTTTCCAACAAACGATGGTTTCACTTATATAACTTACCCGGTGGTTACATATAGCTGTCGTCTCCTGACGTCACGGCAGAATTTGAAATTCGCGGTAGCGCTAATGGTTTGACAGGTGATCCCTCTACTCCCGCCCTCTACCGGGTACCGGGAACCATTCCAACAATAAATCAGAAGTTTCCTGCCGTCGGAACCGGTAACACGGTTCCTCTGCTGGTTAGAATTTGGATTTGATCATCTTGGTTTTCTCCTTTTGGTGATGTACCTTGAGTTTACTGATCTTTTTGCTAGCGCTATAATTATTTTGGTTTTGATATTGTTGTCCTTTTTAGGAATTATTTTGAATTCTTCACGATGTCTGACACCGGCTCTGTTCAGTATAGGGTGTGTAGTAGTGGGTGTAAGACTAGACTTCTTAAAGCTTCACTTGATCCTCATTCTACTTGTGTTAGTTGTAGGGGACGTGAATGTTCTTTGAAGGCACTGGGAAAGTATATGAGAAAGTTAGAAAAAGATAGAATCAGAAAGGCTTCACAGAGATCTTCTTCTAAGTCAGTGAGTAGCCAGGATATTCCTCTGAATTCTGTTAATCCTGTTCCTATTAACCCGTAGTGGTTGCTCCTGCCCTCGAATCTGTATCTCCCATCCCGATCCCGTGTCAGTATTACGAGCCGATATGGACTCGAAATTTGTCTCTTTCCTCACCACTATGCAGAAATGGTTGAGACAGTGCAGAAGTGGTAGTTAAGTGTGATAAATTACTTAGTGCAAGTGTAGTGGAGGAGGTGATTGTTCGGCCCGTTCGTTCTCCTAGGTCTAGGCCCCTGTCAAACTCCCCAGATCCTGGGAGGAGGCATGCCGAAAACCGAAGGGAGGCGAGCGGGATCTGCTCCCGAGCAGCCGCCCCCTCAAGCAATCCTGGTAGCCGTATCCCAGGATGCTGTCGCTCACCATTGGAAAGGTGTTGCGAGGAAGTGTTTTTCGTCAAGCGACTCTAGTTCAGATGTTTCCTCTTATAGAGGTTGGCGTAATAAGACTTCTAGACCGCTGAAAAGGTCTCGCGATGTTTCGCCTGCTGCGGTTCCCAAGAAGGTGGCGGCTGCCGAACCCTCTTGTAGTTTTTGGGAGGAGCCTGAAGCTTTTTCTCCGGCGGTTTCGATTTATCGCCCTTCTCTCATAGAAGTGGAGAAGCCGAACACGCACACTCCTTCGGAGCCTTCTCCAGAGCCTCCTCAAGCGATAACTCCTGCGGCTCCAGACGTGTTTGTGGATCATCCTTCTACGCCTCCCGCGCCTTCTACGTCGGTGGATCCTCAACCTTCGGTGTTTGAACAGATGAATGCCAAGTTAGGCAGTATCTTGGAGCTTTTTGGCAAGTCTCTTTCGTCCCCGAATGCGCTCCCGACCGCCTTACATCTTCCGCAGACTACTGTGCAGTCCTCTTCGCAGGCTCCTTTTCAGTCGCCTCTTCAGGCTCAGACTCTCTATGTGACTCCTCTTCAGACGCCTGGTCGGACTCCTTTCCTGACTCCGTCTATGGCGCCACGTCAGGCTCTCGCTCGAGTGCCAGCTCAGCCGCCAATGCAGCCGCCAGCTCAGCCGCCCGGATTCGTCTCAGTACAGGCTCAGACGTCTTCTCCTGCTTTCTCACACCCTCCTCGGACGCATCAGGGTGTGACTTCGCCGAACAGGATTCCTCTTCCGATGGAATGTTCGCCAGTTTCGTAGAAGGAAGCTTCGGATTTGGAGGAAGAAGGAGAAGTTCTTACAGAAAAAGACAAGCATTTGTCGGGGTATAAACTCCTTTTACGATCCCTCGTTGACACTTTTGGAGATTCTTTTGCGCCTTCCGTTCCAGTTTCTCCTAGTTCGCAGTGGAAAAAGGACAGTTAGCCTGACTCCTCGTCCTCGTTCACGCGTCTCGTCCTCTCGATTTCGGCTAAGAAAGCTATCAAGAAAGTTAACGCTTGGCTTTTGGAGAAGAGGGAACAGGGGAAAAATGTTTTTGTGTCTTCCCCCTTCGAGACTTTCGTCAAGGAGCCGTGTCTGGTATGACACTGGAGAAGTTTTTTCCCTGTGGGTGTGACTGCCTCCGCTCAGGGAGACTTTTCTAGTCTCGTGGACTCTTCCCGCAGAGCAGCCCTTAATACTGCTAAGATTTTCTTTCAACAAATGAACTGGAGCATCTTTGCAAGAGTGTTTTCCGTGTTTTTGAAGTTGTAAGCTTCCTGGATTGGGCCATTGCTTCGCTGGCCAGGAAAGTCAAGTCATTTGGACTTTCGGAGGAGCAGTTGAAGGATTTTGCCTCGGTACTGGATTGTATCGATAAAGGCATCTGTGATGGAGCTTCGGAGCTCGCTGCCATTTTCGCCTCTGGAGTGTTGAAGAAGAGACAGCTTTGGTGCTCCTTCTTGTCGAAAGGGGTCTCATCGAACCAGAAGTCTGCCTTGCTCTTCTCTCCTTTGGACAAGAAACACTTTTTCCGCAAGAGATTGTGAGCGAGATCGCTCAATCTTTAACACAGAAAGCGACCCAGGATCTTTTATCACAGTCAGTGGAAGAAAGCCCAGGAAGATAGCTCCGTTCTTTCTGCTTCTCGGAGTGCTCCCTCCACGGAAGCTCCTAAACCATTTCGAGGGAGAGCTCCCGTTCGATCTTTCTCCAGGTTTCGTGGGAGAGGTAGAGCCTCTTCTAAAACCACTCCCTCTTCCATCAAGAAGTAGGCCCATAGTCCTCCACACAGCAGTAGGAGCCAGATTACACCTTTTCTGGCAGACCTGGTTTCATCTCGGAGCGGATCCTTGGACGGTCCAGGTCCTGAAGGAAGGATACACCATTCCGTTCATCAAGCACCCCCCTCTCACAGAATTTCCTGTGAATTTGTCAGCTTACTCGGAGAACTCCGAAAATTTGCCGCCCTCCATCAAGAAGTTCTCGCCTTACTGGCAAAGAGGGCCATAGAGTTAGTGGACTCTCCGCAGGAACCAGGATTTTACAATCGCCTTTTCCTGGTAAAGAAGGCCACGGGGGGTTGGAGACCGGTGTTGGACGTCAGTGCCCTGAACGTCTTTGTCTTGAAGACGAAGTTTTCTATGGAAACGACCCAATCGGTATTAGCAGCGCTTCATCCTGGAGATTGGATGGTTTCCATAGACCTTCGGGACGCTTATTTTCATATTCCGATTCATTCGGAATCGAGAAGATTCCTGAGATTCGTGTTCCAGGGCCGCATTTATCAGTTCAGGGCCCTCTGCTTCGGCCTGTCGACAGCTCCACAAGTGTTCACCAGAGTTCTGTCGTCAGTAGCAAAGTGGCTTCATCTAGACGGGATACGAATATCCATGTATCTAGACGATTGGCTTCTCAGGGCAAGGTCCAGACAGAAGTGTGTGGAGGACCTACAAAAGACTTTAAGGCTGACGGAAAGCCTAGGTTTGTTAGTAAACAAGGAAAAATCATGTCTCACTCCTTCTCAGGAGATAGTTTATTTAGGAGTGAGACTGAATTTCCGTCTCTCCAAAGGATCGACTCTTGCCTGAACAAAATAGACGAATTTCTCGTCAGACAAACTTGCTCGGCGAATCAGTGGATGAGCCTTTTAGGAACCTTGGCTTCAATAGAGCAATTTGTAAGTCTGGGCAGGCTCAACATGAGACCACTTTAATTTTACTTGAAGCAGAAGTGGCAAAGGAAGAAGTTCCCAGACTCCTTCGTGTTCCCCGTCTCGGAAGGAATCAAACAGGACCTCCTTTGGTGGAAATCAGAAGGAAGGCTAGAGGAAGGCTTGTCTCTAAACCAGTTGAGCCCCAACCTTACACTTTTGTCAGACGCATCGGACAAAGGGTGGGGAGCTACTCTGGGGAGAAAGGAAGTGTCGGGACTTTGGCAGATTCATCAGAGAAGCTGGCACATAAATCTAAAAAAGTTGAAGGCGATTCATTTGGCTCTAATGCACTTCAAGACAGAGGTAAGAGGGAAAGTAGTGCTGGTTCAAGCAGACAACACCACGGCTCTCTCTTACATCAAAAACGGGGGGGACACACTCGTTCTCTCTGTGCGAGGCGGCGAGAGACCTACTCATTTGGGCGAAAGAGAACAAGGTTGTCTTGAGCACAAATCGACTAGTCGCCTTCAGACTGTCGAGCATCTCCTCAGAAAGAGAGGATTTTCAAAGAGAGCTTCAAGGGCTATTGCTAGACCCAGAAGAGAATCCTCTGATCGAGTGTACCAAGCTAAGTGGGTCCAATTCAGAGCTTGGTGCAAAGAAGAAGGAATTTCGTCTTCTAAGACCTCTATAGCTCAGTTAGCTAACTTCCTTCTTTTTCTTCGTGAGAATAAGAAGCTTTCTACCCAGACGATTAGGGGTTATAGAGCTATGTTGTCTTCTGTGTTCAGACATCGAGGATTAGACATTTCTAATAATCAAGACCTCTCAGACCTGATTCGTTCCTTTGATACGACCAAGACAAAGGAGTCAAGAACAGTAGCTTGGAACCTGGATGTAGTTCTTAAATGGCTGATGTCAGATAGATTCGAACCGATCTCCTCTAGTTCTTTTAGAGATCTGACCAGGAAGACACTTTTTCTTTGTGCTTTAGCATCAGCTAGAAGAATCAGTGAGCTGCATGCTATTGATAAGAGAGTTGGATTCGCTAAGGGCAGTGCCATTTGCTCATCAATGCTGGGGTTTTTGGCTAAGAATGAAAATCCCTCACGTCCTTGGCCTCGTTCTTTCTCTATAAAAAACATTTCGGAGTTAGTGGGGCCTAATGAGCCTGAATGTCTTCTCTGTCCAGTGAGAGCACTTAGACATTATGTGCAAAGGACCAAAGGTATAAGAGGTAAGAGTGATAACCTGTGGTGTTCAGTGAAAGATCCTTCTCGTCCTCTTTCTAAAAATGCGCTCTCCTTCTTTTTAAGGAATTTGATTTCTGAGGCACACGGACAATGTCAGGACTCAGATATCAAAGTGTTTTAAAGTCAAAGCTCATGAAATTAGAGCAGTGTCTACGTCTATGGCCTTTAGACGTAATCTGTCTTTGAAAGACATTATTAAATCTACATATTGGAGAAGCAATTCTGTCTTCGCATCTCATTATCTGACAGATTTGCAAACCACATATGAAAATTGCAGTACATTGGGGCCATTCATTGTGACTGACACGGTATTGGGTGAGGGAGAGAAGGATGTATCCCATCCTCACTAACTTTTCTCCTTGACCTTGATTATGTAGTTTTAGGTTGTCTGAAGATACAGGGAGTTTTTTTGAGTATCTTTCAGTCTTTTAATGTCTTGGTGTATTTCTTAAACGGTTGTGGTGATCCCTCGTTTTTCATTGTATTTTGTGGTGATTTGTACTGCGCCCTGAGCAGGGGCATTATAGTCTTGTCCGTTACGGTCACATCCTCAACTGCAAGTACTTATTATTGTGTCCGACGCACGGATCCATATATCCTGTCGGTACAATAAAGGCCAGCAGACTACAGAGGCAGTAACCACTGAGTCAGCGGTCTTTAAAGGTAAGGAACCTATATCTTCGGATAATTCCAACAGTTGTTATTTTAGCTGCCATTGTCCCACCACCTAAATGTGTCAGTCAGCTATATGTAACCACCGGGTAAGTTATATAAGTGAAAATGACATTTTTATAATAATATAAAGTTTCACTTATACTTACCCGGTGGTTACATAACGAAGCCCGCCCTCCTCCCCTCATATGGACAGGTAGGCATGAAACTTCTGATTTATTGTTGGAATGGTTCCCGGTATCCGGTAGAGGGCGGGAGTAGAGGGATCACCTGTCAAACCATTAGCGCTACAGCGAATTTCAAATTCTGCCGTGACGTCAGGAGACGACAGCTATATGTAACCACCGGGTAAGTATAAGTGAAACTTTATATTATTATAAAAATTTCATGTTTTTTTGGAACGTAATCATATTGTAAATGGGATAATACCTCTATTGACATTGGTAAGATGTTTAGCAGTTAATGGTGCCAATAAGCAGTTAGTGGTTCTGGTAAGTAGTTTATTGGCACTTACAATGTTGTAAATGCCATTTATTAGCATAATTTTTAGTGATTTTTGGTTATCTGTGCTTTTTAGTTGGCAGTGCTTGGCCGGGAACAGAGCTCCTGTTCTTAATTGAGGACTGCCTGTTTTTTTTTAAATAAACTCCCTTTTTCATACATTCAACTTCCCTGACAGATATATACATAGCTATAGACTCCGTCGTCCCCGACAGAAATTCGAATTTTGCGGCACACGCTGCAGGTAGGTCAGGTGATCTACCGCCCTGCCGCTGGGTGGCAGGAATAGGGACCATTCCCGTATTCTAATCAGATTTTCTCTGTCGCCTGTATTGTAAACATACGTTTTCAGTACCTCCTGACTTGATTTTTGTTTTTCATCGCCATCGATCTTCTGGGCTGTCTTTTGCAGGGAAGTACTGGGTCTTTGGTTTGGCATACGCTTTTATTAACTTTTTAATAAATTTGGTTTCGAAATTTCGAAGAATATTTTACGTGAAACTACCAAATTTTTTGGTAGACACTCACATAGTTTGCAACAAAGGGAACTATTATTATTTATTCATTAATACGTGGAATAATTGTTAGAACTGGATGGAGGAAATATTAAACTCTAACTTCCTACTTTAGGAAGTCAGAAAAGCATATAACTAGATACGCTTCCTTTAGAAGCTTTAATAGCTCTCGTGCTAATGAGCAGTTAGATATTAACAGTACTAGTAGTGTTGCATCCTCATCACCTTCTTACTCCACAGAAACTACAAATTCATATTTGCGAATTTGAAGATAATGGATGTAGCTCAAAATGCGAGCTCTTAAAAGGTAAGAAGTGAATATAGTGTTCTCAGTGCAGTGGAGGGTGCGTCTGATCAGCTCTGTCTCGCTCCCAGGCCTAGACCTCTTCCAAGCTCCCAGGCCCATAGGAGAAGGAATGTCGAAAGCCTTACGGAGGTTATGGAGAATCCCCACCGATCAGGCGTCCCCTCGGCAGGATCTGTAGTAACGTCCCAGACTGCCTAGGATAGCCATTGGAAAGGCATCCTTAAAAAGTGCGTCTCTTCTACCGATTCTTCATCTTACATCCGAAAAGACAAAGAATGGACATGTTTGGAGTTCGGACGATCTAGCGCGTTCTCTGAAAACTAAGAGAACACTGAGCGCCAACCGGGCTAGAAGCGCGAGCCGCATTCCAGCAGTCAAGCGCGAGCCACGTTCCAACAGCCAGCAGCGAGCCGCGTTCCAACAGCCAAGCGCGAGCCGCGTTCCTACATCCAAGCGCGAGCCGTGTTCCAGCAACTAGGCACGAGCCGCCTTCCAGCAACCATGCTCGAGCCGCGTTCCTCCCTCCAAGCGAGAACTAGAGTTCTGATCTCCTGTTCCGCATTCTTCCATGAAGAGTGGAGTTGTGTCCGAGGTTCCTGAGAGGGTTCCGCCTTCTCCCAAGCAACTAGCTCCTATATATGAGTGGTTTTCTTCAGAACTAGAAGAACCATCTTGGCAAGAAGCGCCAGGCAGGACAGAAGCCCTTTCCAGGCAGGAGGAACTTTCCAGGAGAGAGGAGCTTAACAGGAACTTTCTCGGCGCAAGGCGCCTTCAAAGAGAAAACAGACAGCTAAGAGCAAGGCGCCAACTAGGCGCCAGGATATTCCGAATCACCTTATGAGGGAGAGGTCAGTTGCGAGGCTCCTCTTTTGAGTTTTTAGCAGAATCAGCCTTCTCCTGGCAAAGGCGCAATATGTCGCACAGGCGGCCGTCGCTTTTGTCAGAAGGATTCTGATACTAAGAGAAGCCCTTCTCCAATATTCAGAAGACTGCTGTGACAGGCAGTTCCTCTCAATGCGGACTCTCTCCTTCATTCATACTCTTCCCTCGTTATGAAGAGGCAAGAGTTTAGGGAGTTTTCTTAATAAGAATCTCATCGGCGTTCGGGAATGATGGCGGAAAGGGAATATCAATCTTCCTTCCGTAAACCCTAGATCCGAACAGGAATCCTGTCTCTTCCGAGATTTCTGAGGAAATCACGAAGATTTAAAGAGTTGCTGGATTAACTTCCTTCCTTAGGGAGATATTATATGTATTGTCAAGTAAGTGCATAACACATAAAAAAAATATATATATATATATACTCTTTGTATCTTAATGGGTTAGTTCTCATTTACATAGATCTTAATGCATCTTATCGAGTAAGCATATACGCTCTCTTGGACAATATTCGGAGTAGCTCTTATTCATTGATTAGAGGCTCTTCCAAGTAACAGACGCGTGGAATACGTCCTTTAAGTCTTATGTCCAAGAGAATAGGAAGCTTGAGAGATTCTCTTCGATCCTCGTTTCTCACTTGGGATATTCTTCGGCTAATACTAATTCGTTCTATTAACGAAAAGAACGAAAATAGTAAATTTTCCTTTCTCTCTCTGCCTCGGCAAGGAAAGAAGGTAGTAGAGAATCTGCTGTATAAGAATACAGTACGGTCAAGTCATATGTGCATACCGTAGTTACCTCTATGGTGTGCAACTGAATTCCCTGTATCCTTCCAGGAGTTTCCTAGGAAGGACTACGCTTAAGGGATTGTTAAGACAACACCGACTCAGCTTCTGGATTTAACGAAGTCTTGTTTCGCTTAAATATGCATTAGTGAGAGCTTCCTGAGGCTTGATAATAATTTTATAATATTCCTTCATTGAATGGAGTAGCTGGCAACTCAGGAAGAATAAGGCCAGACGGCTAACGCAGACTGCTATCACTTAGACCAACACAGTACCATCTAGCTCTCGGTCATGAGCGGTCGGTTACATCTCTCTCTCCTACGGGATTGACTAGCTAACCGTATCTCTCCCCTACAATCACGGACTTAGCCTCGGATTGAAGGGATATATAAGCAAACATGAATAAACATTGTCTGCATTTTGCTAAGAAGCTTTCAATAAGAAAGATATTGTTTACCGTAAGGTAACAGAATATTAGAGGATTCTAACGCGGCAGAGCACTATATTATATAATGCTCTTATGCTTATGAAAGTATAGATTATTAGAGAACTTGCTTAGTGAGAAGATGGATGAGTCTGATGGGAACCATTTTCTTTGGGTAGAATTTGGTTTCCCTGAATGGACTATATTATGCTTGCAAAGTTTTTTCCTACTAAAAATGGAAATAATGGTAATGTTTCTGGCTTCGCCCTCATAGTAGGGTAAAATGGTTTTGTCACATTGTGGTCACGTCCCAGTTAACAAATCAGCGCACCAGCTACATAGGTCACGTCCTTGCTGGCAACTCTAGTGAAGCATATACAGCATTCAGTGTCTAAACAACACCTATATGATCTGTCACATTGTGGTAACTCTCCCCGTGACAGTTCGGTAGAGAGCAACAGCCACACTGGTCACGTCCTTGCTGGCATCTCTAGGAATGCATTACCCGAATGCGATGTCTGTAATGTAGGATCTAGTTGCATTGGTCACGTCCCAGTTGACAGATCCTCTAGAACTCAACAGCTTCACAGGTCACTACCTTGCTGGAGTCTCTAGAAAAGCAGACATACGAGAGGGTGCCGGGTACCAAGACAGAGGTACAGAAGTTCTGGCACATAGTCTAAAGAATTGCAAGCAAACTTATTGGACTTGATATTTCTCGGTATAGCAAGTGTTAACCGAAGGGTTCAGTAGCCTCTCTTACAGGAGGCTCAGTAACGTCACGGTTCGTTCCTGAGTTCATTCCCCGTCTAACTGCAGGGGGGTTCGATCTGGGACCCGCATGGCAGTTTTTCTTCCCTTTCTGAGAGAAGAATCACCTTTATATATATCTGCTATCAAAGAATACAGTACCAGGCTATACTCTGTCTCTACGTAGGGGCTTAGAGATAGCAGAGGACTAAGATCTTCGGGATCTTATACGGTACATCAATAAGACTAAGACTAGGATATCATGTGCTTCGAGTTGGGATCTTTCGTGGCCAGCAGATTCCGTGTTCCGGCAAGATGGAACTTCTCCTCATCAAACTTCTTTTAGGAATTTTATGAGGGAATTCATTGTTTCTCTTGGCCCTACCAACTACCAAGGGGACAAGTGAATTTTTGTATATTGGTATCTCGCATCAGATTCAATGGAAACTCGACGATGGGTTCTTGCCAACATAGTATGTTTGGCGAAGAACTAAATCCCTTCTAATCATGGCTCAGAACTTTGAAGTCAAGGGACTTTAACAATTGATACGGGAAGAGATAGAAGGTTTTTTCTTTGCCCAAGCAGGGTACGTAAGCTTTATCTTCAGAAGAAGAAATTGTTTAATGTTTGCCTAAAGAGTCTTTGGGGTGCGATAAGGGCTCGAAGCACTCCCCAAAAGGTACTCACAGGGACACGATAAGAGTTAAGAAAACCTGGGTTCGCCCACTTTCAGCTCGGAGTCTCCTTCGGCTTCCAGGCTCCTTCCCCTCCTTAGGGCAAGGAGATGGAAGATTCTGCAACGAGAAACCTCCTTAACATGTAGGAATAGATCTCGTTAGCCATGGAAGTACTCACGAAGGATCCTCCTCTGTTACGGACGGGTCTTGTTTGTGACTGATTCCAGGCTCTTACGCCCTTTAACATTAAATAATAAAAAAAAAATTAAATACAAATACTTATAGGAATACCTTCAGTATATATTGGTAGGTGTAAAGAAAGAAAGCTTTAAACTAAAATAATTATATTTACAATAACTTGACTTTAAATAATGATGAAAAATAAATCCTTAGAACGTTTAAGGTCGATGGAATTCGATGAATGAGGGTTTTGAATTCGTGAAGGTTGGTCAGCGCCATCGAAGTCCGTTGACTAAGGTATCCATAATAGAGCTCTGAAGAAATCCATCGTCTACTAGCAATTGGAGACGAAGCAGATGTTTGGCTGATGAATACGGAGGTCGCTATCCGCAACTGAAGTAGAGTTCAGACAATCTCTTTTAAGTTACGCCAAGGTTTTGACGGGGGTAAAAACAAATCGTATTTCGGTAGACAATACGTTTTCACTAGGGCATAAGTAAATTACCCAGTGTGCTGGCCAGCATTCTCTAGACTGCGAAACTCCAAGACTTCCCTGAAGTCGTACTTGCCATAAACTGTTCCTGAGCAATCCAGTAACATTAAATAAAAGACCATCCAACAGGTCCATCAAAGACTATCCAACAAGTCCACCAGTATCGAGGTTCGTTCCTCTCTCGCAGTCGTGTCCAAGGCTTTTTCCCCGCGGGATCATGGTTACACCACTCGAACTCACCTCACGTAGTGGGAGAAACAAATATAAATAACAGTCCTTCAACTGCTCAATTACCACTAGAACAACCCATTTGCGCTCTGCAGCACAACTACTTAACAATAATATAAAGATAAATACATATTTCCGTAACATCCTCGGAGGAAGACTCTTCTCTCTAGTCCCGTTTAGATATCCTATCGTCTACTGGATGTTAATGGCTACAAGCACCTCCCCTCTTCCTAGGCCAGAGGCTCCAGGTAGAAGGATTCCTTCCACCCTTCTCCATTCTCCTGATAAACTATTGTAGTTGGTTCAGGAGCCTCGGGCAACGAGCGCCAGCTAGGCGCCAATTGCCAAACAGGCGAAAAACGCCAGAGGCAGACAGCTCGAATGAACGAGTTTATTGTTTGATGCGGAGAAGGAACAGACCTCCAACCTGGCGCAAATGCGCTAGAGGCGAACAGATCGGACAAGTGAGAGTGTCCGATGTGGACATCGCCAGCCAGCCTAGAGACTCCACCCAAACTCGAAGCTCCAGCAAGTGGGGAGGAGCCAGCTGAGCGCCAGGCACCAAAAAGCGCCAGCCAGGAGCCAGGCGCGAAGCACCATCCAGGCGCCAGGCGCCAGAAGCACCAGCCAGACTCCAGGCGCCAAAAAGAGCCAGCCAGGCGTGAGGTGCCAGAAGCGCCAGCCAGGCGCCAGGCGCCAAAAAGAGCCAGCCAGGAGCGAGGTGCCTGCCAGCCGCGAACCGCCAGCCAGGCTCCAGGCTTCATCCAGAAAAGATCCATTTCAAAGAACACCCTGGTCTTCTTTGAAACAAGTGAGATCTCTAAAGCACTTCATGAGTGACTTGATGATTCCTTCAAACAGCTGAGAATTAAAAGCGCATGAAGTGCGAGCTTTTGTGAATTCTTGTTCTTTCCATAACAATATGTCATAAAGGACATATTAGCTGTCACATACGGAAGATGCAGCTCTGTGCTGACTTTCCGTTACCCGAAGGATGTCAAGATAACGAGAGATCCTTCTCTCTTGGTTGATACGTGTCTGCGGATACGTTGCTGGGATAGGGAGCCGATTCTGATCCTTAACTAGTGAGTTAAATTTTAATTAACGTCTTGTTTTTTTGTTTTTTTTTTCTTGGGTTGTTTGAAAGGAGTTTGGGGATAACTCTTTTCAATCTAAGCGCTAACCCTCGTGTTTGGATCAGATGATTGGGATCAGTGTTGTGCTCCTTAATTATGCCACTAGGCATAGTTGTATTGTCATGTAAGTGGATTAGCACCCATTGACAAATGCCAGTTAGGCTCTGCCGTGTAAGTGGATAAGACCCCATCGACAGACCCACAAGAACTCTTGGCCACAGATCAATATCTCGCTGAGGCTCTTGAGGCGAAGCAGACTCCTAGGCAGTAGCCATGAAGTCTTCCGCCTAATCAGGTATGAACCAAGGTCTATAAATACGTACCTACAACATATGTTGTTTACCTGTATTTCAGTAGTTAGCTGTCTCTTACCCACCACCAAAGGGTGCCAATCAGCTAAGTATATATCTGTCAGGGAAGTTGAATGTCTGAAAATGATATTGTCATGATACAATAAAGTTTCATACATACTTACCTGGCAGATATATACGATAAATGGCCCACCCAGCCTCCCCGCAGGAGACAGGTGGAAGAGAGAAAATCTGATTAGAATACGGGAATGGTTCCTATTCCTGCCACCCAGCGGCAGGGCGGTAGATCACCTGACCTACCTGCGGCGTGTGCCGCGAAATTCGAATTTCTGTCGGGGACGACGGAGTCTATAGCTAAGTATATATCTGCCAAGTAAGTATGTATGAAACTTTATTGTATCATGACAATATCATTTTTTCAAGCATTATGTGTGTTAGGACTTGATACTGGATAGTTATGTGACTATGTTTTTTCTCTATATATGTAGTAAGTTCCTTTTTTTGTTTTTTATAATCATATGGGCTTATGTTATTTTTGCTGGATGTTGTATTTTTCTTTGTAGGCCATGTTAACAAAAGAGATAACTGTCTACTTTGTATATTTTGTATTGTCTTTTTGTGGACAAATTTGTACTATTAATTGTATATATTTGTCAATAAAATAACTTAACTAACTATCTGGAAGCAACTATAGAATATGGAGAAGGCTTAGGACCCCTATAACAGCTTACTGTAAGAGAGAAATGGGGATTAGTTACAATGGAGGATGAGCTGAAAGTGGGCTGGGTAAAATAATATAAAATAGTGCTACATACAATCATTAATTAAAAGTAATGAAATAATTTTTCTGGATAGAAAAATCTTGTTAGCTTCCTTTAATATCACTATCTATATATCCCTCTGTATTTCTTTGCTGACCTTTTCTAAAATATTTTACATACGTATTTTAAATACACTGGATTTCTTTGCTTATCAGAAGTATTGAAGTAATTTGGTATGCATGCTAGATGTGAAGAATGCTGAAATGAATGCAACTAATACTTATCTGTCTAACCTTGTAAAGTGGCCTCCTCATTTCTAGGGCAACTGACCCGTCACAGCCTATTCTGTACCTGTTTTCCACTTACTTGAACTTTTGTTATGCATTTGCCTGCACTTCATATCAACTTGGCTGGGCTAGTGTTGTGCAGGTATTTGCTTGCTGAACTTTTTTTTGGGTATGCTTTTGCTAATCTGCATTTCCTCTTCTGTAGGAATGAATGTGTAATCAGACTATTGCCAAGATTATGTGATGTAAGGAATATCATGCTTATTTATATGAAGAACAATTCTTTTATCGATAGGTCTTATATTATATAGGGAGTTAATTTTCTTGTGTACCAGGGTAAATTCATCGACTACATGCCTATACACACAGTCGATAATGTCAGTGTGGACATACTTACATTATATAGTTATGTATAATTCCTAAAGCAGTATAAATGCTACTATATGCTGTATATGAAATGGGAAAGCGTTCCTAAATGTAAACAATGGACTTACAAAATGAAAGCAGAAGTATAGATTTAGAAATGATTGATGTCCTTTTAATCTTATGATTCCCATTTGACTCTGATTCAAGTTTAATATCATCCATTTCCATTTGAAGTGGAAGTTTAATTAAATTACGTTTTAGTTTAATGCATACAGAACTTTACAGATTAGAGATTAGACTTTAAAATGTTACAGTAGTACAATAGATGACTTGCCAAGAACCTGTGATTTTTTAGTGAGTAAATTAGTTTTTTTTATTGTCCATTTCAATGTGAGATGGAAATTTTATACATAAAAATGCTCATTTGTTGTATACAGAAATTTATGGTAAATGTCGGAATGTAAAGTATGTATTTCAATAACACAGTAAAGAACAAACAACAAAAGATGTTTCTGGAAAGTGTTACTCAGCCTTTCACTTCCATATTTGCTACTGCCACACTCACTTTTATGTATGTTTAATTTTGAAGTAGATTTTTGGCTTTATTAGTGACGAATGGCAACAGATGAAATATGTGTTGTGTGAGGAGTGGGTGGAATACAAATTATATTACAAAATCTTTCAAAGGCTCCGGTGGTTGGAAGAGAGTAAGCTGAAATGCTTATGAGCTTGATTGATCTAGCTACTTTTTTCTTTTAATAATCTTAACTGTTTTGTATGATAATTCTTTTCTGTTGATTTATGTACAAATAACAGTCTCTCTCTCTCTCTCTCCTCTCTCTCTCTCTCTCGTCTCTACACATTCCTCTCTCTCTCTCTCCCTCTCTCCTCTCTCTCTCTCTCTCTCTCTCTCTCTCTCTCTCTCTCTCTCTCTCTCTCTCATATGCCCAGTTCTTTTTGACAGACAGATATTCAATTGCTTATGGAACCTGCAGTTTACATGTACAGTTCTCATACTGTGTACAATACCAGCTGGTCAGAAAGCTGTTCATTATGACCGAGTAGTTGTTAAACAGGTACAGAAGGTAGTTAATTGAAGTGTCTGTACTATGTTCATAATTTTATTCCCAGAATAGTTGTGTAATATCACTTTGTCATTGACAGATCTTGCTGAAAGTGACCTGCCTTACACCCATGGACTAATGAATAAAGAAAATGAAAATTTTGAAGGAAAAGAAATCTTAATTTTAGGAGGTGGAGATGGTGCATTGCTCTGGGAGCTCTTGAAGGAAAAGCCCAAGTTTGTCACAATGATTGATGTAGGTATCTGTTTCTCCTTTTTTTATACAAGATTTTGGTGAGATCCATTGACATTAAATGTCCAAATAATACCGAAAGTGATTACATTTAATAAATCTTAGTTTTTAGTTTCTCAAAATAAGTTTGCATTATTACTGTTAACAAGGTTTGTATTATTACTGTTACATTTCTTGTTGGCATATATGACGCACAGGTTTTGATGTTTTGATTTTTTGAATATTATATATACATGCTTATAGGATTTGTGTATTTGTTTTGTAGATTGATGAGGTGGTAATGGATTCTTGTCGAAAACACATGAGGTCTGTTTGTGGAGATTGTTTGGACAATTATGATGGACCCAATTACAAAGTAAGTCATAGATGAACCTTTTTTTCAGCCAATTCAGCAGCCTTCCATCTTACATGCATTAATATTTGTAAAAGACTACCTTTTTAAGCCAAAAGAAAAAACTGCTTCTAGGAAAGTTAGAAACTACATGTGAGATATTCTCTTAACGAGGAAGTAAAAATTCAATTTTTTTTTAAAATAAAATGCAGCCACCTAGTGTTGTGAAAAGAAAAATTTGGATGCCTTGCGAGGATTAGATTTTAGTACTCTGTACCAATATTGCTGCGTGCTGGTCTCACTTAGTTTGTGGTGGTCTTTTTATGATAGATATTTCAACTCAGACCAGGATAACTTGCAGAAAAACCAGGATTCATCATGGTACGATTTTGTCTTAATATTGTTGTGCCCTCTCTCTCTCTCTCTCTCTCTCTCTCTCTCTCTCTCTCTCTCTCTCTCCTCTCTCTCTCTCTCTCTCTCTCTCTCTCTCACAATTTGGAAAGTGTAAAATGTTACAAGTAGGAACAAACAACCCTTATGCCAATTACATGCTGCTTGGTAATGACATATATAAATATTGTAGAACAAGAAGAGGACCTTGGAGTCACTATTACCAAGGACTTAGAATCCACAAAACGGCCTAAAAGCTGAAAAGAAGGCGCAGAAACTAGTGGGATTCATAACAAGGCAGTTCAAATACAGAAACAAGGAAACGGTGCTGCAGCTCTACACATCAATAGTCTTACGTATTGGTAGCCTTGAGATCCCGAATACGTAAATGGAAACTATGTGAGGGAAAAAATTGGAAATAGAGTGCTTCAGACTTACCTTAGATCATTGTAAAAGGTTAAAAGGAAGGGTCAAGGTCGCCAGGAAACTCGGCTGATTAATTTACAGTATACATTTATTTACAAGAGGCTGTAAATGGCCTGGGATAAAGTAGAAGCAACTTGTCTACACGTGGACCAATCTCTCACAATAGGGAAAAGCTGGCCATAACCAGATTAACTTCAATGCTGGTTTCCAAAATTACTCATAGTTATCTTGTGTTAAGGTAGCACTTGCGAGCTAGGAGACATGGATGCGTGACTCAGCAAAGATCTGGAAAAGTTCCCAGATTAGACACAAAATAAAATAAAGACTTCTTGCACAAATTTACAGTTACTCACTTTTATCTAACACACTGGGGGAGGAACTCTATAGTGTTTAAATGAAATATTCAATGAAGTCTTGGTTTGTCTGGGACGATCACAAAAGGTGGCATGCGGCCGCGAGGCAAGGAAAAGGAACAAAGGGCTGTTCATTTGAGATTTAGGAGTTCGAATTGGAAAATGTGGAATGGTTTACTTGAATCGGAGGAAAAGAACCTTCAATATGACTGTATCTCAAGACGTACCTGGATGCCTTATATAAGTGGACCATTGTAGAAAATGGCGTCGGCTTTGTCCGAGTTCTGGGGCGCCAGTTAGCCCCTTTTGTAGGCCTTATGGGAAGGCTGGCTTGGACATCTGTCCTAGGTCACGGACTAGAGTGGACTGAGGATGAATTCAGGTGCGAATCTTCGGTGTTGGGCAGCCTATCCTTCCTTTCTGGCTGGTCATCCTGGGAACAGAACATATCACTACCAAGAGGTTTACAGGATAAAAGATCTTAAGAGTAGGCCTAAGAAGTACCTAGCTAGCTACACACTTCCTTTTGGGATATGTCCCTAAGGCTTACAGGAGTCATTATCCCCCCGCAACTAACGGCTGGTGCCGTACATGGCTATCTGGCCTTAGTTTTCCCTCCTACAGTCAGCTGATTAGGAGGAAAATGGCTGCTCTGCTAGAACTGAATAAAAATGAATTATATTTTGAAGGCGAGGGGGTCAATAAACATAATAAGAGTTAGACCTCATCTTAAATATGCATTGATATTAGACCTCATCTTGAATATGCAGTACAATTTTGGTCACCAACACAAAGAAAGGACATAAATAGATTAGAAGGGGTACAAGCAAAAGCCACAAAGTTAATTCCATGCACCGGGCAAATAGATTACCATTGACGACTAGAGAGCCTGGACATGTATGGCTTAGAAAAACGATGATTGCGAGGGCAACTAATAGAAGCATTCAAAATACTGAAAGGCAACAAAAGCAGACAGTAACCTATTTACGTTGAACAAAAAACCAACAAGAAACAATGGATAGAAACTAGAACTGAAGAGATACAACACGTCTCATTGTGTAAATTTCTTTGCGTACAAGATATGTGACGTTCAAAGATATGGCGGTTACTATTAACTCGAACAATAGAAGACTGTTGTAGGAGGAAGTACATCTCAGGCGGTCCTTAAAATACATTTATTGCAACGTTTCAAAACAAAAAGGTTTTATTTTCAAGCTGTAAAGACAGAAAACAATAAAATTATTTATAGCAGAACCAACCATCAAGAGATAAAGGACAGAAGTCAGAAGGAACAAAACAGAAATGACCAGCAACAGTTCAGGTAAAGTAAAGAGTTGTTGAGGCAGGCTGCATGTTCAATTGAGGAACAAGCTGTTTAATAAACAAGGACTCCAGAATTGTCAGTAGTTTGCCACTTGGTGCCCGCCCCAATATTTCAAAATCTTTGTATTGTATATTATGTTTGCATTTATTGGCATCTGATGTTAGAAAATTCTGGATTAGCAAGTTTGTTACCAGTTCTATAGGGCATTAGCTATAGAACTGGTAACAAACTTGCTGATGTTAGAAAATTCAGGTTTAGTAAGTTTGTTACTATTTCTATAGGGCATTAGCTATAGAACTGGAAAAAAACTTTTTAATCCCGAGTGGCAAACTACTGACAATTCTGGAGTCCTTGTTTATTTAACAGTTTGTTCCTCAACTGAACACACAGTCTTCCTCAACAACTCTACTTTTTGTGAGCTGTTGCCAGTCATTTCTGGTTTGTTCCTTCTGACTTCTGTCCTTCCATTCTCTCTTGATGATTAGTTCTGCTACAATCAGTTTTCATTTTTTTTATCTTGTTTATAATGTATTATGTCTTGTATATTTGTATTTTAGCATTTTTAATGTTAATTTTATTGTTTTCTGTCTTTAAAGCTTGAAAATGAAACCTTTGTGTTTTGAAATGTTGCAATAAATGTATCTTAAGGACCACCTGAGATATACTTCCTCCGACAACAGTCTTCCAAAATATGTTTCACAGAATAAACTGCCACCAGAAGTTGTAAACAGCAGCAGTGTGGAAGAGTTTAAAAGAAAGCTTGACAAAATCATTAGGACACTGTGAATGAACAGTAAAACCTTCTCCAAGAGATAAGTGAGTACATGGTGTCTCCTCGGATGCGCTAACAAGTCCTTGAGACATCCTAATCCTTGTAATTCTCTCTCTCTCTCTCTCTCTCTCTCTCTCTCTCTCTCTCTCTCTCTCTCTCTCTCTCTCTCTCTCTCTCTCTCTCTCTGAACCCATTTCTTCTAAGTAACTTAGAAGTATGGCTGCAAATTTCCTAGATACTTCATTCCCAATTCTGACTATTGGGATCTTCTGGTTGGCAGTTTTGTGCATGTGCTTCATGGATCCTTAGGTTCCATCAGATAGCTTGGATCCATCTTACTTTCCATCTTCTACTAACAATTGTTTTATAATGCAATAGTGAGGTTTTCCTCCTGTTAAATCTTGGAAACCTTCTTGACTCTCCGTTTCCCTTTCAGCACTGAATGACCTTATAGGTCCCAGCATTTAGCCTTTAGCCTAAATTTTATGTTCCACTTTTAGTATTCCTACTACAAACTTGGGAGCTACCTAAGTTGTCTCTGACTGCCTCTGTGAACTGAAAGTTTGTCGGTTAGGTAGATTCTACCAGGAAGAAATTGATTAAGTTGGTCAAGTCTTGGTGGTGTATGCTGGCAGGGTGCTCCCAGAGAAAACCCTACCAGCATACAAGAGCTTTTGTCACTAGTAGAAAAGAACATGGTAAGAAATGAAGAATTGGTCCCTGAGATCGAGATAGGTGCAAGATTAGCCAATTTTGGGTCTGTCTGGAAGAAATAAGGTGCTTTGAAGTGTTGCATTAAAGTTTGAAAGGAAGCATTAGCAAGCTCCAATATGTCACTCTCAATGTAATATCCCTGTGACATTCTTCTCCTTTCTGTTGGGACCTTTTTTAAGTTTGTCACACAACTTATTGAATGAACTTGACAACAGAATTGTGCAATAGTATATGTGGTCTTCTTGGAAAAGAGAAATCTGAGAAGAAATTCTCTCGAGAGTTATCTCTTCTTAAACCTAAGAAAGCTTACTTTGACTCGGAGCCACACAAGCCTCTAGTCACTACTAAAGGATCCTTCCATCCAACAACAAAGGGGACAACAATAGCAACAGCACCCCTTCAAAGCAATGATGCTCCTACCAGGGAAAAGGAAATTCAAATAGACTGTATTGAAGGCAAGGTGAGAAGTAATTTGTTGTCATAAGTTCATAATATTGATTTAATGTAGTACATATATTGCTTTTTGCAGCCACATTTAGTGTAAAATTTCATGTGTTTACTGCATAATATACTCAAATAATCGGCTCTCTGAAACCAATTGTAATCTAATTTTAGGGGTTGCATCATACACAAGATATAAAATGTGTGTGTGTGTGTGTGTGTGTATGAACTGTTAGCCCCAATTACTGTGGTACAATGGCAGTATCATTTGCAGAATTCAAATAGTAGAGTTGTACTTAAAATAATAATAATTTTAATCAAACTAATATTTTACTTACTGTATCCAATTATATCGGGTTCTGCCTATTGAAAATTAATTTAAAATATTGACCCACCAATTTCCAATAATTTTAGCTAGTAGATTAATGCTTCATGATTAACACAGAGGCTAAACTATAATGTAGACTGATCATGCATGGCTCTGCACCTGCATCAAGAGCACTCTGCATTATTATTATTAATAGGTGTTAGTTTTTCCAGACCTCTGAGTCTCAAGTAGACTCTTCTCGGGCTGGTTCTCAGGGATCAATCCTGAGAAAAAAAAAAAAAAATTTAGACTTTATTTGAGAAACCCGTCTTATTTAAAAAATTTATGATTTTATTAATTGAAAAATCCCTGCTTTCCGCAAGAATATTTTTCATTTCTGAACTCCGCAGATAAATAGATCTTTGCTGGGTCCAATCCGGGCACTCAACAAGCAAATGCTGCACTGTCATGGGTGTTTGACATCTGTTACATTTCACTGGGTCAGCATGTGGTGTTGACATCTGTTACTTTCACTGGGTCTGCACGTGGTGTTGAAATCAAGTGACCATGTGAGAATCTTGTGTCCTATACGTAGCCTTGCTAGGATCACCTCTTTTGTTCTTTCCTCTTGTGAGGATGTCCTCCATGCATAGACTTCAGTTTTTATATTTTTAAGTTTGTTTGTTGTTGGCACCGAGGCCCATTCTTCTTTCCAATCCTGGTAAATTAATGTTTTAACTGATTTTACCCAGTCTGACACTGGGGCATATGAAATTGTTGGAGGGATAGTGCAGGCTAATTTGGCAGCAGAGTCTGCATATTCATTTCCCTTTATTCCCACGTGTGCTGGGATCCAACAATATTTCCATTGATATTCCTGATTGGAGGAGTTGATGAATTTTTATTTGAATTTCCTGTACTATTTGGTTTCCTGATTTATACTGTCCTATTGCATCTATAGCGCTACGTGAGTCACTGAAAATTACAGAGACACTTGCTTTTGGCCTCAGATATCATATCTAGAGCCATCTGTAATGGCTGTTGACTTCAGCAGTAAATACTGATGATATTGAAGGTAGGCTTTTTTTACTTAACATATTTTTCGAATATGCAGATGCTCCTACTCCAACATTATTTTTGGAGCCGTCTGTATATATCATAAATTTGTCGCCTTTTTTCTTCTAATGTGCTCCAAAGCATGTTGGCGGTACATTTCCGTACTTGTCATTTGTTTTTTGAGTAGGTAAGACAGGGAGGTACATATCTTTACTCTATTTAAAATTCCATGGTGGTGGCAATTCCATTGGTGGGTGAAAAATTGGATTCATATTATGTATGTTCATTATGTATCTAGCTCTTTTTGGGAAAGAGCTAGTACTATTAACTGCTGTTACTTGATTACAGTTTTGGAAGCAGTAAGTTGCAGGAGACGATCCCGCTTGCATTGAAAGACCTCTTTGTATTGTTATTAAATTACGGTGATGTTTTAAGGGCAAAATACCTGCCTCCACCAAAGTGAGTTTGTTGGGGATGATCGGAAAGCTCCTGTGCACAATCGCACGCCTCATGGTGCACTGCATCGAGAGATTTTAATGCAGATTCTGAGGCGGATGAATATATTGGACAGCAGTAATCTATTATGGATAAGACTGTTGCCTTATATATCATTAATAAAATGTCTCGCTTTGCCTCCCAATTAGTGTGTGATAACTTTTTTAATATGGCAAGGGCTTTGATGCCCTTGGCTTTAATGTATTTGATGTGCTCTTTCCAATTTAAATGTTGATCAAATATTACTCCTAGATACTTGATTTTTGTACAAAATTGTATTTCAGTGCTATAAAGATGCAGTTTGATTGTTTGGTTCTTCATCCACCTTTTGTCTTTGTAGAAGACGATTGCTTTTGTTTTATCAGTTTGAAAATTTAAATCCAACTGAATTGCCCAACTACATATATTTGAAATGGCAGTACTGAGAACTCTCTGAGCGTGTCTCAGATTACTACTCGTATAGTAAATGACAAAAGTCCATCAACATATCAAACTGTTTTTTGTTTTAAACCACCAATTCGGTAAATTTATAGTAACGTCATTGATTGCTAAAGCAAACTGAAGTACAGCTCAAGTACATACCTTTGAGGGATTCCTTCTTCCAGTTATAGGTTACTGAGTAGGGAATTTTCTACTCTTACTTGAAAAGTTCTGTTTGTTAAGAAGTTCTTAAATAAATATTGGTAAGTGGCCCTCTTAGTCCCTTGGAGTGGAGTTTTTGCATGATGTTATGTTTCCATGTGTATCGTATGCTTTTTCTATATCAAAAAATAAAGCTACTGTTAATTTCTTTTGTTCAAAGCCTTTTTTGATATGATCTTCTAAATGTGTTAAGGGATCTAGGGTTGATCTGCCAGCTATTGAACCAGATTGTGTTGGTGTTAAAATGGATTCTTTGGTTATTACATACGTTAATCGTGCATTAACCATTTTTTCTAAGATTTGCATAGGCAACTTGTTAGAGATATCGGTCTATAATTGGATGGATTACTTGCATCCTTTCCTGGTTTGTTTATTGGAATAATTATGGCATGTTTCCATTTATCAGGAGACACGTTTTAGCCAGATACTATTGTAAAATTTTTAATAAATATGATTAGCTATAGGAGCTAATTTTTCTATCATTTCAAATGATATTTTATCATATCCTGGTGCAGAGGGATGACAAGAGTTGATGGCATTATCTAGTTCATCCATGTTAAAAATATAGCTTTATATTCCAGGTCTTCAAGAGTTTCAAAATTGAGTATTATATTTTCTTTTTTGTTTTTTTTCCTGATACTTTGAAATGTGTATCTAGGCTGGAGTAAGCAACTGATGTTTTCAAAATGTTTCCCAATTATGTTTGATATTTCATAAGTATCATGGTTTATTTTTTTTCCATTTAAATGTATTGCACTTCTTGGAGGTCTTATATGTTTTCCATTGATTTTCCTTATCTTTTGCCAGACATCCCTTGTGGATGTGTTTGAAGATATGTTTGAGACATATTCCTTCCATGATGCGATTTTTTCAGCTATTACCGTTTTTTCTAAATTTGGCTGTATTTTGTTATATAGTGGTTTAATGTGGTTAATTGTTATGTTTGTTATAACTATTTTGTTTAATATGTTATACATATAGGGCATTTTGTTGAGTGATTTAAGGGCGAGTTTTGAGTCTGTTTAGAATTGCGACTCAATATATGTTTTATTTTTTACTTAATGTTGTTAATGTTGGATTCCACCATGGGACAGGGGATTTTGTGGAATGTGTTTTGGTTTTTGGAATAACTTTTATCTGCAGCATTTATTATGAAGTTTGAGAAGGATTCACATGTAGTATTTGTGATCTTCATTATGTGGGAATGGTGGTATGTTTCGTGTGTATAGGAAAAATATTTATCCCAGTTAGCTTTTTTTGGATTTATAAATCTTGTAGGTGGCAATATTTTGACATTACTTAAGTAGTTCAGAATGATTGGGAAATGGTCACTTGTGTATGAATCGTTCTAGGATCGTTCCATTCAAATTTCTCCGCTACATCATTTGAACATAATGAAATGTCAATTGAAGAAAAGGTTAGGTGTGTATTTGAAAAATATGTTGGAACTTCACTTTCATTGAGACAATACAGGTTGTGTTTCATTATAGTATTCTCTATGTTGATTCCGGATGTGTCAGTGGGGTTATTAATATCCCATAATGGATTATGTGCATTAAAATCTCCTACTATAAGTAGTGGTTCCTGTATACTTTTGCTAATAAGTTCAGAAAAATCACTGAAATTTGCATTGAAATTTGGTTGGTTTATATAAACCTTACAAATAGTAATTTTACTTTTATCAGGCATATACAGTTTAATTGATGTTATTTGATATGGCATAGATGGTATGTCAACAGGTTCATATGTAATGCTATTATGACGTATATGGCTGTGCCTAATTTTCCACCGTCAGTTGGTGAATAACAGGAACAATTTTATAGTGTTGGATATTTGTAGGGTTACCTCCTATATGTTGTAGACATATGCACATTGGGTTGTGGTCTCGTATGATTCTTTTGTAATTCACCAGACGTAGTCGGGTTAAGAGACCATTATATTCCTTGAATTGATTTTATATTCCATTATTGGGAGGAATTGGTGTTAAATTCTGTAAATTGATTGCTGATTTTTACTTTATCTCGTAGTTTATATGCATTTGAATTTATTTTGTGGTTTTTTTAATCGTTGTATTTGTGTATGTTGGTTATAGATTCTGCAAGTTGTTTGTTTTTTCATAGTTGAATATTAATAAGTCTATTTTTGATTTTATAATTTCCTTTTTGTATTTTAAGGATTCAGAACATAATTCGTTCTCATGTTGGTGTGTTAAAGGGCACCTCCTTAATTTGGTAAATTGTCAATACAATTTCGTACTGTGTCCTCTGTCTTGTGAGTTAGTTGGTTATATGTACTTACAAAGCATTCATTACAACCACAAGATGAAGCATGTTTGGTAATGTTAATTATTGGTTTCAGAAGTTTTTGGTCTAGCTTTAGAAATTTCTGGTTTTGTAATTCTATTGTTCCTTTTCTGTAGTGATAAGGACTGTTGGTTTGAGGGGTTTATTGTTTTGTTGTTGTTAATGGGATATTTCGGTCTTGTGGATGGTTGGGGGTGATAGTTTATATTTTTGGTTTGGTTTAATGGTATGATTTTCATTAGTATTATTTGATGGAACTTGTAAAGAGTGATCTTTACTGTCAGATGTTGGCTGTTTGATTGAGATTGAGGGTAATTGTGTATTTCCACTTGTGATGAGGTTAGTTTAATATCCTTTTTAAAATGTTCTCCTGGTGTAGTTGGAGTCTCTCTGGATTGATTGTAATTTTCAATATTTACCTTTTTTCCCTTAGGTGGGGTTCTTTCTAGAATTCTTTTCTTTTTGCCAGTTCGATTATCATCATTATTTAATTCTTCTTCTATTGGAAGTTCTTTTCCATGGATAACTGAATCATCTATGTTAGTGGTGGTATTGGTAGTTGTAATATCACTTTATTTTGTGTTTCAGTATTATTGGTATGAAATCCAGTTTTCCCTGTTTATACTATCTTGTTTGTCATTGTGCTGTTTGATGTCTTGATTTTTAGTCACATTTGAAAAGGTGGGGGTTTTGGATGGATTGTTAACGCCTCTTACTTTTAGCTCAAGTCTGGCTTCCATGACTGACATTCCTGTCCTATTTTATTAACAACTGAAGTTTCTGTGTTTATATTGGTAAAATGAACACTCCTTAGATTTTGCGTGATGGGCTAGTCCACAATTAATACATTTTGATTGATTACAGTTCCAATTAGTGGTATGGTCATCTGATGCCACAGACTGCACATATAGCTTTATTACGGCATCTTTTGTATGTGTCCATACCTTGAGCACTGTGTACATTGTAATGGTTTAGGAACAAAAGGACAACTTCTCTATTTTGTCCAAGAATTTTTTATTTTTTTTTAAATGGTAAGTCTTGGCCTGTAAATTTTATTTTGGCAATGTTGATATTTTTACTTTTATCTTTCCTACTTGAAATAGAGTATATTTCTAAATCGTGGATATTGTATATCTCAATTTTAGGGAGTCTAGCAATAGTTGTTTTGAAGGAAGCTCCTGCTCGCTATTGGGTAGGATGACTGTACCCTGTACATAATTCAATGTTTCGTGCTTGTAATTATTATTTACCTTTATATATTTATTTCTGTTATACTTAAAAAGGCAGTGGACTGCTTTTTATTGGTTACTTGGATAAGCATTCATTGTCCTTGATGTGTCTGCATTCCATGTCTTGTGTTGGATATATGTTAAGTAATTTGTTTTCTAGCATCGCTGCTGAGATTTTGTTGTCAGCTTTGAGGACTAGAAATCTTGACCAATTATCTGGTCCAAAAGAGGTCATCAAAATGTACAATGTGGGATTAAGTCGGTAATTTTTGTTTCTTTTTTGGTCCTTGTTTTATGTATGTTGCTTGTCTATTGTGATTTTTATATTTTTCTGTATTGCTGGGAGGATTGTGATCAGTGTGTGGTAAGAGTGTATACGTGGTATGATGGAGAATTTTGCCTCAACATCGGGATCGTCTACCGCTTCGAAGAGGAGACAAAGGAAATGCCCAGGAGTCGTGCTTCCCTTGTTTTCTAGGTTCCTAACCTCGGTGTCGACGGATCCTCATCCAACGTGTAGTAGGTGCAAGGGAAAACGTATGTACGGTTACTAATCCGTGTTCTGTTTGTCGCGGTTTGTCGTGGAACAGTGGAAGAAGTTCTATGGGAAAAGCCAATACAAAAGTAAAGGGGTGACGCCATCTTTGGATGACCAAACCTTACCGGCTTCTTTTGTATCGGTAATAAACCAGGCTGCTCCATATGTTTCTCCACCTGCTTTTGAATTGTCTCATACCCCTTCGGTTTCTCCTAGTCGGTTCTGTATCGGAAACGTCAGGAGGGGCCTCCCCTTGGGTAATTTTATGATAATTTGCACTCTCCTTTGTTCCCAGCAAGTAGAGGGGGAGATCGCCATCTTTGTTCCAGGCTCCTGCTACGCAAGGCGCATAGGTTAGATGGTACGTGGTCAGCGCTAGGCCTACCAGGCGTAACCAACCTTGGATGGTCTGCTTGCGCATTATATGACGTCACGGTTCCGGAGCAGGGGCCGGCAGCGCTGAATGTTCCTCATCCCCCCCGGGCTTGCAATTTATGGGAATTAATGCCGCTGCTTCTCCATCCCACTCAGTATTTACAGCGATGCAGAACGTGGGAGGTAATTTGGCAGCAAACGTGCGGTTACCAGCAGAAACCTCTCAGTCTCTCCCTACGAAGAGCGATGACGTCACAACATACGTCACACTCTGAGATGGCAGGCGTGATGACGTCACAGACCGATTCTCGCCTTTTTCGCTGCACCCAGACGCTAATACGCCTTCTGATCCGTCAATGCAAACTGTAATGCAGAAGTTACAGGATATAGAGGAGAGAATGAATAAGAGAGACAAAAAGAAAAAGTGTGATTCGCCTTCTTCGTCTTCTTCCTCTAGTTCGGCGTCATCGCTAAGTCCGATAACGTCACGGCGAGCGCCAGTCAAGCGTTGGAGGAGGATTCGGGAGTCCTAGCGGATCCTCGGGCCAAGAGGAGAAGAATCAATTCTTCCTCTCCTTCGGACGAAGACCGTCATTTCCAAGTCAGCAAGAAGGTCGGAAAACAAAAATCAGTGGCTATTAAGCACAAGGTTGCCAGACGAAGCCGGTTCGCAAGAGTCCGAACAAGCGAGAGAGGTGACGGCCGGCGAGCTAGCGGCCGAGGCGGAGTGCCAGTTCGGATCGCAAAAACTGCGATACCTCTGGTAAAATCGACGTTGGCGGCGAAAGGTGCAGCAGAGGATGGAATGCAGATCCCAGTTTCGCCGTAAGGCCGTTCAAAATACGTACGAAGGACGATAAGGCTCCTATTAAAAGTACAAAAAAATAGAGAGTTGGCAACCTCGGCGGATACGTTCGTGGAAGGCAGTGTCCGTCTGGATAGAAGGCCGAGGCCTGGCTCGCCGACGCTCGAAAACGATGCCAATGCTAATAAAGACGAACTTACCTCTGTCTTAAGGGAGCCTTCATCTTGGAGATCTAGACGAGATTCTCGCTCTAGATCCGTGAGCAGAGAAAGAGTGAGACGTTTCTCGTTCCCCTGCTGACTATCTGGGATCGAGCCAACAGCGGCCAGCAAAGATCAAAGAGGCCGCGGCCGTAGGGGCAGGCGGCCGTGGAATTCCGGGCCGTCTGTCGAAGAATAGAGGCGAGACAACATCTCTCGTGACGGAGAGTGGTACACTAAGAGCCGGAGGAAGGAGAAAACCAAGAGTTTCTGGCCTCGTATGCAGGTGTTATTGATTTGATTCGTCAATTCAATAGCCTTTCGGAGAAGACAGAAACACCGGCCAGTATGCTTCCTCCTGGAATTGACATGGCGTTTGACTAAAGAGGGATACCAAGGTGTCGTATGAATTGCCTTGCTCGAGTCATGCGGAATCGGTCTTGCAACACGTAAACGCAAAGATTGCAGGGAGGGATAATTCCTTAAGATCTAATAGATCATTTAAATTTATTCCCCCTCCAATGATAAAGCAAAGGAAATATTATACGACACCGAAGGTCCCTTTGCTGTCTAGACAAATGAACCCTAATGTTGTAAGGTTAAGGCCTGGATTAACCTTGGATCAGGTTAAAATGGAGTGCCCTTCGATGACGTACCAAGAGGCTGCCACGTTAGAAGCAACAGCTTCTTCTGTCTTTCAGGCTGCGTCCTGGTTAGACCTTTGGTCAACAGCAGTGGCGAAAATTGCATCTCGGAAGCAACAAGGAAAGTAGTAGATGAACCATTGTTCATTAGATTACTACAGTCAGGGTCCAAGGCGATTGCGTACCTGACAAACGTAAGTGCCAATGTTTGGGCAAATATCCTGCTAATGAGGAGAGATGCAGCATTGGCTAGACTAAGCCGCAATGTGGATTTGGATTCCCTGTTAGCAATGAGGAATGGGGATATCTTGGAATCGCAACTACTGTTGCCAGAGGTCATACTGGAAGAAGCGATAGATAGAAGAAGGATGGACACTAACGATAGGTTGGTGCACAGGCAGTTAGGAAAACCTCTAACAGTCAAACTATTCCTTTGGAGGGAAGACAACAGCAGATGTCTCGAAAGAAACCAGTGAGACATAGCATCCCTAATAGAGTCACAAGACCCTCTTCCCCAAAGAGGATAACTCATCGGCCCTTTCACAATAGAAACAACAGAGGAAGGGGCAATAGGGGAAGGAAGGGGGAGAGGCTCAAGAAGATAGGATGGGCGCCTCCATCACTCGGCCACACCAGTGGGGGGTTGCCTGGCAAATCACTGGAAGGTGTGGCAGGAACTAGGGCAGAGCAGTGGGTGGTGGATGTTTCTCAGGATCGTGTATTTGATTCCGTTCGAGGTAACCCGCCCCTGACAGATCAACCATTACCCCATGTCACTTATGCCCACAGATCTCAGAAGGCCACTATTCTGCAGGACGAAGTGAAGAAGATGATGGAAAAAGGAGCTGTGCAACAAGTATGCAGTCCACAAAAAGGCTTCTACAGCAGGATTTTCCTGGTACCCAAATCCAACGGGGAGTGGAGGACAGTAATAGACCTGTCAACGCTGAATCTGTTTATAAGGAAAACCAGTTTCAAGATGGAAACTCCGAAAACGGTTCTACAAGCAGTCAGAATCGGAGACTTTATGCTGACAGTCGATCTAAAGGACGCATACTTTCAGATACCAGTCCATCAGTCTTCAAGGAAATTTCTCGCTTCAGTCTTGCAGGGAAAGCTTTCGAGTTCAAGGTCCTGTGCTTCGGATTGACAACGTCTCCTCAAGTTTTTACAAGAGTGTTCACCCATCGTGTCGGCATGGGCGCACGCTCAGGGGATCAGGCTGATAAGATATCTGGACGATTGGCTGGTGATAGCAAAGTCCAGGGAGAAAATTACTCAGGGACAGGGCGACCCTCCTGCAGCTTTGTCACAGCCTAGGTATTGTGGTGAATCAGCAGAAGTCGCAGCTGGATCCAAGTCAACGTTTGGAATATCTGGGAATGGTGATAACACAACACAAGCCAAGTATTCCCGACGACCAAGAGAGTACAGAAATGCAAACAAGTGGTGAATGCCTTTCTGGGAAAGCAGACACAGCCAGCAAGACAGTGGCAGGTGGTGCTGGGAATCCTAACCTCCCTGGAGAAGCTAGTACCACAAGGAAGGCTACACCTTCGGTCCCTACAATGGAGGATGAAGGAGTTTGGTCACCAACAGTAGATCACCCGTACGAGCAAATTCCCTTGTCGGCAGAAGTGAGGAAAGACTTGCTGGTGGTGTGGACGACGACAATCTGACAGTGGGTGTCCCCCGTTCTTCAACAATCCTCCCCAGACCTCTTGCTGTTCTCGGATGCATCACTAGAAGGCTGGGGAGCCCATATGGAGGAGTTGATGGTGTCAGCAAAATGGAGTTGCAAGGACAGAGAACTCCATATAAACGTGCTGGAGTTGAAAGCAGCTTTCCTGGCTCTACAAGAATTCAGGGAGAGTAAAGGGACACTCGGTGGTATTGATGTCAGAGACACCACAGTAGTAGCTTATATAAACAAGCAAGGAGGCCTAGTTTCTCGGCAGTTACATGTGATGACAGTTCAACTTCACAGTGGGCTATAGAGAACCTGGTAGACATCAGGCCAGGTATATTCCGGGAAAAAGAAACATAGTGGCCGACAAGTTGAGCCGCAGGGATCAGATTCTGGGAACGGAGTGGTCCCTACACCACAGGTAGTGACAGGATGCTCATGTGTGGGAAGGACCGATCATACGACCTATTCGCAACCAGGTACAACAAAAAGTTGGAAGTGTATTGTTCAGTATCCCTTGGACGCAGAGGCAGCAGCAGAAGATGCTACAACACCCCTGGGACAATCTGGACGTGTACGCATTTCCTCCATTTTGTCTAATCCGTCAGGTTCTGAACAGGGTAATGCGGTCTCAGAACCTCAAGATGACCTGGTAGCCCCGTTTATGGCCGAAAGCAGAGTGGTTTCCAGACCTACTGGAACTCCTAGTAGATGTGCCAAGAGAGTTACCTCCATGGAGCAACCTTCTGTGTCAGCCTCACGTGAGAGGTACCACCATCGGTGAAGTCCCTATCGCTTCACGGGTGGAGACTGTCAAGTATCTCCTCCGAGAGCGAGGGTTTTTCGCAGAAAGCAGCAACTCAGATGGCATGGTAATATCAGAAAAATCATCTGCGACAGTATACCAAGGGAAGTGGTCAGCATACTGTGATTGGTGTCGTAGGGGGAACGTGTCTCCACTCGGTACCACTATTCAGCAGTTAGCGGACTTTCTGATATATCTCAGAACAGAAAAAACATATGTCTGTATCTGCAGTGAAAGGGGTACAGGGCTGCTCTAGCCTCAGTCTTACGAATGAAAGGAGTGGACATATCGTCTTCATGGGAGTTGGCATGCTGATGAGGAGCTTTGAACAGTCATGCCCACCAAAGGAGCTAAAAACCCCAGATTGGGATCTGACCAAGGTACTGAGTGTCTGACAAAACCCCCTTACGAACCACTAAGGCAGTCCACGGATAGGAGCCTGACCCTGAAGACAGTCTTCTTATTGGCCCTGGCTTCAACCAAAAGGGTGGGGGAGCTACATGGCCTCTCATATCTCATAAAGCACTCGAGAGGTTGGAGATCAATGGTGTGTGAGTTTGTCCCAGAATTCGTGGCAAAGACCCAAAATCCAACAATAGTAGACGGCAGATTCGACTCTTTACCATACCTTCCTTGCAGACTTTGTAGACAACGACAAAGCTGAAATTGCTCCTGTGCCCCGTCAGGGCACTAAGGGAGTACTTAAAGAGAACAGGCACCTCAGGCCGGGGTGCCAGAGGTTGTTCGTAAGTACAGGACGGAACAAGAAGGAAGTGTCCAAGAATACAATATCATTTTGGCTAAGGAGACAATCAGAAATGCTTATACTGCAGAAGACAGAGGGTCAGATAGCCAGGTGGGAGCTAGAGCTCATGACATCAGGGGTGTGAGTGCTTCCCTAGCATTTAAGAGAACATGTCTGTGGATAAAATTCTGAAAGCTGGCGTGTGGAAGCGCCAAACAACTTTCACCTCATTTTATTTGAAAGATGTTGGCCCCTAGATCCTTGGACACCTTTTCCTTGGGTCCAGTGGTGGCGGCCCAACAAGTGATATAGTTCATCCAGTGCCCCTGGCGGGTCAGTTTGCGTCTAGTCTAAGATGAAGGTATGAAAGTAGAATGAATGGATGACTGGTCTTTTTTCTTTACTACTTTCTTCCTACTCCTTTAACTACGGCAATATGAGGAGAGTACCGTCATGTGCTGGAACGGACTAGATGCAGGTGAGATGGTCAGCCATACTGTGAAGCTATCTTAGCTGATGATATACTTTTCAGTAGCGACACACCCCTCTGGATAATAAGGAAAGAGGGGTGAAGGTCGATCCAGTCGCAAGGGACAAGAGTAAACAGTAGAATGGTATCTACACCCAGTGGGAGGAAACCATAGATCCGCTTATATCTTTGGTCCTAGGTTCATTGTCCATTCTCTAGAATTTCCCTATATATTCGGAAATGGATAAGGTGGCAAACTTCCAGTCAGTTGTAGAGACTTACCTCCCTCCAATAGTAAGTCTATCCTAATGTTTAAGACCGAAGGTTTGTTTCGTGTAATACAAATACCAAATTTGTAACTAATTTTGTATTTTTTCATAACTAACAAACCTGATTCTTAACAGTTAAAGGCCCCCTCGAACCACCCCTCTATCATCTAAACTGGGTTAGAAATATAATCGTGGGTCACAGGTAGCCGTTGTGGCATTCTGGGTATACATGCCCCGTGACCTGGTATAGATGCCATTAGTCCCTGATCTCACAAGTGTATTTAATTCTACGCGTTTCCAGCTTGGCGCTAGTAACCCTAATGTTAAGACCTCGGTTTGTTAGTTATGAAAAATACAAATTAGTTACAATTTGGTATTTGATTGTTCTCTATGAAGTGTTTCCATTGTTACGATATTGGAGTTTCCATTTATTTTGTTTGTTTCTTTTTATTTATGCACTCTATTTGGTTTTCTGGCTCTGCTGCTTTAATTTGGAACAGGGTGTTCCTTTGTATCTTTTTTTATAGTACTTTCACTACTTGTGGCAGTACTAGGAAATTCGGGAGTGACGTGCCAATGGTCATCAACTGTGCCGTAGTTTTTCCATCATGGGGCCCAGGGGTACTCAAATCATTTATTTCACAGTTCATAAATTTTTAGTTTTTACAAAAAAAAAAAAAAAAAAAATTCTTGAAAAGATATCATTGGCCCTTCGCGAAGTTAAATCTTCTGCCAAAGGCACAAGTGAGAAAGGACTCCCAAATGTCCGCATCCCTACCCTACCCCAAAAGGGGATGGGCATAACATGATTAGTATGGCCCAAGTGTAAGCAGAACCCGCTTTCTAGGACTAAGAGTATTATGTTAATACAATTATCCCCATCCTAATCACATTATGGGCAAACTGGATAGAATGCCGAGAGTTCTATTCCTAGAACCAGGCCCCCCCTGGAATCCGTGGTCCAGCTCCACAGAATAGTTCCGCCTGAAAAACAGGTCCGAACATTGTCGGGTAGATGATGGATCTACCACAGTTCTCACTATTTAGCTTCGGATTTAACTCCACGTTAAGCCATGATATGTTTTACATCATTATTTGCTTTTAAAAATTTTGGCAAAAAATGGAAAAGTCCACATAAGTTTACTCGAAAATATATAATGTCATATGGGACTCTTGGGTTCGAACCTGGGAAGAGATTCCTGAGGTTCGAGAGCCCCCTCACCACGTCAAGGTGGTCCCAAAATGAGGGGGAGAGCACTCTGCAAGATGGTAGATTTTGACAACAGTGAATCACAAGTACAAGGCTTTACAGAGCCCAAACTGTAATACTGTTAGCAGATTATTATCTAAAAACAACAAAGAGTTCTTGAAAACCTTAGATAAAACAGGTAATGGAAATGTGACCACATTCAGAGGGACATACATATGGACTTAGTCCCTTAGATAATGCCACAATTTTTCATTCCTCCAAACAGAAGGAAAATTGGAAGTCCAAGTAATTTTCTGAAAAAGTAATCTTAGGAGCAATGAAATCAGCAGTTTTTTTATAAAAGATGGGAAAGATCATCTTATTGTCTGTGTCAAGGTCTGGAAGCCAAGTTTTATTTCTCTAGACCTGGTGACTGAACATAAATTAGGCTCTGGAAAGCATGTCTAAGGCAACACCACAGACTCATCACACTGATCACAAAGACTTGAGTCAAAAGTTCTGCTTTATATTTATGGCATCATACAGCAGTTCCATCAGCTCCTACAAGGGCAGACATGTGTGAATCAACTCCAAAGAGTGATAACTTGAGTGTTGACCACCACTAATATTCATCACCACTGGAGTGCATGCAAGGTCTTTTTACACCTTTATTATGAGCTCTCTCGTAGACAACCGAAGCTCAATGAAATTATGCCATTACAAAGTCTGATCGGTCATTCCTCAACAAATAATAAGCTGCTTGTTTTTCATGGTAGACAAGTGTAACATGCTGCATTCAATCATGGCTTGTCTTTAAGACAAAGATTGATGATATTTGATGATTTTAAGAGGAATTCTTGCCTTTGTAGTAGTCTTAAGGTGATCATGTAAACAATAATATGGGGACTTCTATAAATATTGCTCCATCTGAGCGCAATAAAATCATGGTGAATACCGTTGCTATTGGCCTGGAATTTCAAGTATACCTTTCTTGAAATGCTAACATCAGGAATAACCTAGTCAATCAACACATGAGCCTTAATCAAACAGTAATCAGATGAACCCACTGACTAACCTGTTGCGAGTTATAGGAACCCATATTTGGATGACTATTTATGGCTGCTTCCTTACCAATTTGGGAGCAGTTCAAGAAGCTGATGAGAAGGCTTGTTTCATTTTCATTAGTAATTACAGTGCACATCACACTGATTGGCTCAGTTCAGTTACTGCCACATATAATCATTATGTTGCACATCACACTGATTGGCTCAGTTCAGTTACTGCCACATATAATCATTATGTTGCTACTCTAGATTATTCCACTATTTCTGGTTATGAGCAATTAGTAAATGAACCATCCACCAATCTAACAACCATCTTAGACCTTGTATTCACACATGTTACAAGTACAGTTATCGCTTGATAATGTCCTGTGGATCAGGAGGAAACGTCGCGTTGGAGAGAGAGAGAGAGAGAGAGAGAGAGAATTGTATAAGCAATAATAAATCAAATGACTCAACCGAATTTGACCATGCCCTTTGGTGCATTGCTCGCCAGTCTAAGCAACAACGAGAAATCCGTCATCAGAAAGATAGAGAAGACTCTTTACAAGATTAATAGTGCTGAAGCAGCAGTCATTTTTAACAAAACATGCCTGCGAGAGGGTCTCCTTCCGAAATATACAAACATCAGGCTGCACGACCCCACAACAAGAAATGAAGAAAGGACCAGGGACTTCAGAACGTCCCTCCTTCAGCGGCAACTACGGGAGAAGACTGCCGATATGAAGACCCTGAAGGAGGAACATCACCGCCGGCGAGAAGAATGGGCGGAAATACGTGCTGAAGCTGTACGCCCTGATCCTGATGACAATACCAGTTACAACATTCCTACAAGAGACCACCACCACCAACCAGACGACCGAGCGGAGACCAGTGCGAGCCTCCTACCTATGAAGATATTAATGCACGCCTTACCTGCCTAAGCGATGAAGACATGTGTAACTTGGTTAGGGGCGTAACCCGCAAACTTGTCGCCCTCAACTGCGGTAAGCTATGCATCCAAGAAAAGATGCAGAGGTATATCAACCTCACTGCATACCAGCCCACCCCTGAACAAAATGACATATTAAACCTCGGTCTGAACTGCCACTTCATGTCAAAACCGAAGAAACTCGGAAAACCCCTGAAGATCGAGATGCTCCTTGACTCGATTCAGCAGTTGGAAGCCAAGAAGATCCTGACAACAACGGACGCCCTTCAACCTCTTCTGCTAGCAGAGGCTCTTACGGACAGGGGATCATACTCGAGCGGTATTTACACCAAAGAGATGAAGGAGGCAGCCGCAGATCTGAAGAAGAGGGAGGACATCACCGTAAGGCGTGCAGACAAGACAGCTGTGTTCGTGCTCATCAGCACCTCGGAATACTTCAAGAAACTCGACGCCACCTTGTCTGATTCTCCAAGTTCGACAGACTTACGAAGAACCCGATGGAAGACATCAAACGTGACGCCAACCGGGTCATTACGGCCGTGAATGCCGCTACGAATGCCACACACCTCCCGCCCATCCAAGGTGACTACAGCCTTGGCTACCTATATGGGAACGTGAAGACCCACAAGGAAGGCAACCCCCTACGCCCGATCATCAGCCAAACGCCCGCCCCAACTTACGCTCTGGCCAAACGCCTTAATAAAATTCTAACTCCATATATCCCCTCCAGGTACTGCCTCACCTCATCGGTGGAATTTTTGGAGAAGATCCGCGACTCCTCCAGTGCGGGAACCATGGCGTCCTTAGACGTTGAGTCCCTATTCACCAACGTCCCAGTCGACGAGACGATAGGGATCATCATGGAGCGGGTATGTAGGAATCCCGATATGAGACCCCCTAACATCCCAGAAGACTTTAAGATCCCTGCTGGATATCTGTACGAAGAGAGCCCCTTTCACCACCCACCGAGGACAGATGTACCGTCAAAAGGATGGCGTAGCGATGGGGTCCCCCTTAGGAGTCCTCTTCGCTAACTTCTACGTGGGTGAAGTGGAAGAAAGGGTCTTCTCGCAACATAGATGTCCCTGCACATATGGACACTATATCAATGACATCTTCGTGCAAGCCGACTGCGAGGATGAGGTAGAAGCCCTTCTGCAGCAGTTCCTGCAGCACAGCGCACTCAACTTCACCGTCGAGTACAGCAGCAACGATCGGCTCCCCTTCCTCGACATCCTTGTCACTAAGACGAATCAGAAGTTGGCGACTACAGTTTACACCAAAGCTACGAACCTTGGACTTTGTCTAAATGGAGATAGCAAGTGTCCTGCGCGGTTCAAGACCACCACCGTCAGGAGGGCCCTCTCGCACTGTTCGACGTGGCAGGACACACACCTCGAACTCGACCGAGCATCCTAGATGCTAATTAACAATGGGTACTCAAATAAACTTGTAAACCGAGAAACACGAACCGCCTTTGACAAGTGGTACATGATGGAGGAAGAGAGAAGGAACATTCCACCCCCAGAGGATATCAAACTTTTCATGCACCACCAATACAAGGAGGACGAAGCAGCCATGAAGAAAATAATAAGAGGATCACGTCTGCCCCATGGAGGAAGGAAAGAGAGTGTCCCTCATTATTTACTACAAGAATCATCGTACGAAGGACCTCCTGATGAAGAACAACCCCTCCCTGCCCGTAGGAGACCCCCTAAAGCAGTCCAACATTGTCTACCGATATGTATGCCCTGCCCAAGGATGCCCTGGGATTTACATTGGCATGACGACAATGCGCCTGTCAAAAAGGATCTCCTGCCACGCCCAGGAGGGCGCCATTAGGCAGCACGCCCTTGCAGTACACCAGAGAAACATCACGAGAGAGGACATCGTCAGGAATATTAAGATCATCGGGAAAGCACCTGACCCACGACGTCTGCATCTCCTAGAAGCGCTGCTTATCCTCGAGCAAAAGCCTCCCCTTAATACCACCCAAGAAGCGTTCCTGATACCGACGTGTGTGAGGAGGACCACACCCCTCCCCCCCAACGAAAGTACCAGCGCGCATGAAACAAACACTGGACATGAGAATATTACCAGGGGTGATGTCACTCAGGTAGAAGCCAATCAAGAGGCTCCCGTTGTTACCCCCCACCTGAGAAGGTCTGCAAAGCTCGTAAACGCCCGCCGTATGAGTCACCTTCCCAGGAACCAATGAAAACCCGACCTGCCAGAGAGGTGCTCTGACTGTACTCAAGAGCCAGCAACATCACAATATAAGGAGATGGACTCACCACTGGAATTCAGTCCCTCAGCAGTTATCGCTTGATAATGTCCTGTGGATCAGGAGGAAACGTCGCGTTGGAGAGAGAGAGAGAGAGAGAGAGAGAGAGAATTGTATAAGCAATAAATCAAATGACTCAACTGAATTTTACCATGCCCTTTGGTGTGTTGCTCGCCAGTCTAAGCAACAACGAGAAAGCCGTCATCAGAAAGATAGAGAAGAATCTTTACAAGATTAATAGTACTGAGGCAGCAGTCATTTTTAACAAAACATGCCTACGAGAGGGTCTCCTTCCGAAGTACAGTCCCTGTAACATTTGTGAATACAAGGTCAAGGTTGTTGTATTGGTGGATGGTTCATTCATTAACTGCTCACAACCGGAAATAGTGGAGAAATCTAGAGTAGCAACATAATGATTATATGTGGCAGTTACTGAGCTGAGCCAATCACTGTGATAAGCATTGTAATCACTAATGAAAATGAAACAAGCCTTGGCATCAGCTTCTTGAACTGCTTCCATTATGGTAAGCAAGCAGCCATTAATAGTCATCCAAATATGGGTTCTTATAGCTAGTCACAAGAAAAAGGTTTATTAGTCTTACAAATACTTAACCACATGTCTCTTGACATCTACACATACAGGGGCCTATGAGATGCTGAGAATCCCTCTTTAATATACAGCACCATTCCACAGGCCCTTGGTATGGCATTATTGCTTAATAAAATGGGCTTAAACCCTGAAATCAACAGCTCTGAAGTATGTTGCAAATCAAACAAGAGTTACACAACAAAAATTAGAAGCAGCTATATCCAAGTTCTTTTTTTTTATGTAATCCACACATTGCTGTATAAAATACATTTCATGGTCGATTCTATGGACCAGGGTTAAGTTAATATTGCCAGAAATAAAAACATGTAAAATCAGTATTGGAAGTGTATCCTGGCATACTCAGCAAGGACAAATGAAACTCCAGATTTGCCAGACAGGGAAGGAAGGACAGTAGTGGTTGTTTTGAAAGTGAATTCATGGGTAATAATGAAGAAAAAATAGGGGTAAGGCAACTTCTTGCTAAAGCACTAAGTATTCTACTAAGCTGCCCCAAACAGGGAATTGTTTTAGTATTTTCAAATGCCACCAAATCCAAAAATACAATAGAACCTCTCAATAATAGGCCTAGAACAGGACTTTTCAGTTGCAGGGTTCAACTACCTGATGCTAATGTTTCATCTCCATCTGTACTTTTTAATTGTAATGTCTGTTGCTGGAGGTTCCACACACCATTCATCATTATTATAGTGTCCAGTGCCTTGGTGGAATTCCACCTCATACCTTTCCTGTCCTTTAACTTCCATAAATCACCCATCTTATAGCTGTCCTCCAAGTAGGTAGAGTCTTTCATCAACTCATCTGGTGCCCGGAGGATTCCGGCTGACTATCACATATTGTTCTCTTCCGAGTAGCTTGAAAGACACATCCAGGCCACCCCTATCTTTAATCAGTACAGTTACTACCCTACATACAAATGAGTTATGTTCCAAATGGCTGTTCATAGCTTGAATTGTTTGTAATTTGGTCTTATCCCTGGTTAAGTACAGTATATTATAAAGTAAATAGAGTATTGAATGTTTTTTCATCCTAAAATACTGTACAGTACTGTATGCTGTACATACAGTTCTACTGTATTTTATAGAGTACAGTACTTTATTAATATGAAATGATACAGAAAACCTAAATAAATTGAGATGATAATGTATGGGTGGCAAAGGGGAGCGCTGCGAACACAATCTTAATTTACGATCACATTTATTCACATCTCGGAATTTTCATAACTTGAATGTTTATAAGTAGGGTAGTGTCTGTATCTCATCCACATATGGAAGTGTAATTTAATTTTTGGTGTTATTCTTCAGTCTGACCTGTCATCTAACTCTTGATAGTCTTCTTCAAGCATTATTCTCAGATATAATCTTTTTAGGCATAGTTTCACTGTCTTACCATGATTCTTGTCCATATAGCAATATGGACTGTACTAGACTAATGTATAATAATGTAATTTCGGTTTATATGATTTTCCATGGTTAGTCTTGCACAAAATATAAACTCAAGAGAGTCTGGATTTCATATTACTGTAATCTTTATTATTTGAAGGCCTCTTCCTCATTAATCCTTCCTCCTAGTGTTCTGTCATCCCTTTCTCTGTCTTGGTTATATGTTTTTCTTAGTAATCATAAGTCCCATATAAGTATACACAGTCTTTGAAGCAAGGATTGCCAGTCTTGCAGTATTTTGATGATTTAAATAGTATCTGTACTTTTAAGTCTGTTAATTATCTGTCATTACTTCTATCTCCAACCACTTTTTCCATGATAATATGAGAAGGTTATACAGCAAAGGTGACAGGACATTTGCCTTATTTCATTTGATGGACACCATACATAGATAAGCTGTCTTAATTCTCAGTTGGACATAGATTGTTAGTGACAGGTGACATGCTTGTGTTTGAGTACCTCAGCACCATAACTAGATAACAGAAAGAAATACTTGTTGAGGTCACATATCTTCAAGGAACATGTGAGAGTTACCTGGGTAGAGACCTTCCTTCTTAGTAAATGTTCAACCCAAGAACAAACAGAAGGTATGTAATTCATATGATAGCAAAATTCTAGATCATTTGTATACTAAATGGTTATGTTTTTGTATGGAACACCCTTCTTTCCAATCCCTTTGATAAGCATACATCTGATTTACAGGTTGGCAAGAAAATAAGAGTGAAACCAAATTATGGTTATATCTTACTATGACAAAATGTCACATACCTAGCTGGTAACTGGGTGACACTTAGTTTACCAGTCTATAACCAGCATTTAAACATTACAGAAAGTAATTTGTATTAAAGAAAAATAAATTTTTTCATATCTTCCTTCCTGGCAATGGAGTGCTGGTAACCCATTGAAGCTTTAGAAACTGGTTATATTTTATTTTTCACAAGTTACTGTTATCATTTGTTAGATTATTCCAGCTTACAAATCACCAGTGGTCAGTGTTCATCTGCTTTATTCATAAGATATTCTAATGTTATTGGTTGCAATTAATTTGTGGCATGTTTCTCCTGTATTCCAGATTATTGTTGGGGATGCTATTGCATACATGAAAGATTACATTGAACAAAATAAATCATTTGACTATGTTTTTGGAGATCTCACAGACATCCCAATTTCTTCATCTCCTCGAGGGGAATTATGGGACTTTATTCGTAATATCATAAATCTTGGAACAAAACTGCTAAAACCAGGAACAGGAAAGTACATGACTCATGTAAGTAATTTTTTTTATTATGTTTTTAACATAATTTAGTGAATTTCTGAGTCTTATTTTTTGGAATCTTGAAAATGTCCCTCAAAGACTGCCTGTAATAAGATGCTAATCATACTGATTTTGAGTAATTGTTAAAATTTTAATTAAGTGTACGTACTTTGAAATATTTTAGCTTCAACTGTTTTGGCTTTCATTTAGGGCCTAGTTTATTTCAGTAGAAATGTGCTGTACCTCTTCAAAACATAAGTTGTAATTTTGTTTTATGTTTGCACCTATTGCAACTTGCCCAGGTTGCATATGTTCATAGAATAGAAAGTAAAAAAAAAAAAGTCAAATGCATATACAAGATTGCAATCTTGTATACGCAGTATAACAGTTTGGTAAAATGGGGCCATATCTGTTTTTGTCAAGAATTTTAATTTAATTTTTATTTTAATTGCTCAACTGTTCAAGTTTTTAGTATGATTTATACAATATTAGTATGAAGAGGCAGTATCTGAATATTTTGCCTAAGGATTTAATTTTTTTTTTTTCGGGTGATAAATTTCTTTTTAAAGCAGAGTCGAAACTTAGAGCATTATTTGCACTGTAACAGTTATGTCAGAAAACGGCATACCTGTCTAAGTAAGGATTTTAATCTAAAAAATGGCCTCTCTGACACACTTTTTGAGTATGGCTTACACTAATATTTAGGTATTTATGGTAAAAAAAAAGCCAAGCCTGTATGTTATGACTAAGGCTCTTAGTCTTAAATTGTAATTTTTTCATTACAAACCTATTGATATTACTGTGCAAAGCACACTGAGCTGTAGGTCCCGTTGCTAGGTGACCAATTGGTTCCTAGCCGCGTAAAAATATCTAATCCTTTGGGCCAGCCCTAGGAGAGCTGTTAATCAGCTCGGTGGTCTGGTAAAACTAAGATATACTTAACTTATCTGTGCAAAGCAACTGCTGTCTGTTCTAGATTTTTGGATGTCACATATGCAGTTCAGCGTCAGAAACAACTTAGAAGTCTGGATCAGTTATAAAGGGTTTTATAGTACTTCTGAAATTGCTAAACATTGCAAAATTTGTACAGTGTTTTATCTTTTATCATTTTAATGGTTGATCCTACTGCATATGATTCTGTTGTGAAAACAAAAGGTGGAAGGCAGGGGAAGTTGGAATGTTTTCTTGGGTTGAGAGGCAGTGACTGACTACTGAGCTATCCAAATAACTAAAGTGGTCAAACCAGGCACTGTTAAAATCCTGGGGTATATAGTACATACTTTTGTATAAATATTTCAAGTGAACAAGATTGTATCTCCTGTACATCCAAAGAGAAGGTAGTTTTAGATTTATATTTGTAAATATATAATTTGCATTGGTGCTACTAAATCTTTCCCCATGTCTCTTATCCAGGTGGTGAACCCCCTCTAACTTTTCATCTTGGTTTAGTAATAATACCTAGTGCAGTAAAAATACAAGGAGTAATTCACCAACAAAAAAGTTTTTGATTATAAACCATCACTCATCATCGTTCCCAATTAGAGGTAGTAGACTGTTTGAGTCACAAATATAAACGTAAAATTTCCTCCAGTAAAAAAGAATTATACCTCCTTGGGTGTAAAGAAGATACAAACTTGTACATACTTTAAAGATTTTAAAACGGCATATACTGTAGGATTTGAATGGTTGCCTGATTTGACCACAGAGTAACGATGATAGCTTACTGATCAAGATCACTGTCTATTGTTGTTTCAAAACCAAGCAATATTTTGAATCTTGCACATGGAATATCATAATATGCAGTAGAATATACAAACTGTAATATACACTGATGGGTCAAAATCTTAATCTGGCATGGAATTTGCAGCCATGTCACCCAAAAAAAGAACAATTTCCCTTGCCTTCCAGTATTTCTGTTTTCACAGCAGAATCATTTGCAGCAGGATCCATCATTACTAAACATATAACATCGCAGAAATGTTGTAATGTTTAGTGACTCAAGAAGTGCTATAAAATCTTTAAAATCCTAATGCAAAAAATAGCCCTATGCAGCAGATTAAATTTTCACTTAACCAATTACTATAAGAAGATGGAAAAATGTAGAAAAATTTTGGATTCCAGCACATTTAGGAATTAATGGAAATGAAGCTGTAAAGCAGCCAAAGCTGCTCTATTATGACATCACACACACATAGTATTCCTAATAGTGTTCAAATCTCTCATTTGACCCATGTGGATATTTGATGATGAACTCCTATGATCCAGTCACTGTATTGACAGACTAGTGCGACACATAACAATAACAAGTTTTTGGGCGATTGACAAGTTTTCAAAACAAATGAGTTAAAGAAATTTCATCACGTTCTCCATCATTGTCAGTAAGCCCAATTAAATTTGTAAGGTACAGTAATTTAGTAAATAGAATTAAACTATTTATCATTAAAGACAAATCCTTCATGTAAGAAATAGATTAGGGCAGTGGTCTGGTTAAACTTATTACTTAAGGACATAATTGCTGATGAATATGATTTCTGAATTTGCACGTGATGATAGTAAAGCGAAGTTTCCTCATTAGTAGGCTCTTCTGATTGATCTGTGATGACATCACATACATCGTATACCTCAGATGACTTGGAGGAGGCCACACACAGCACGCATGGCAGGCAGCTTTTGCCAGTTTTGGCTGATCATCAGCAAAATCATCGAGCAAAATCATCGACATAGGGCACCTTCAAAGTATACTGTAGCCTGGATGCTTTTTATCCTCCTACAATATTTGGTGCCCTGGGTCTCCTGTGTCCTCGTCCAACGAAGCCAGGATAACACATTCATCGACATTGTCACCCACCCAATCAAAACTAGACTCTAAAGCCACTGGACTCAAAGCCAGATAAGTCTTGCATCCATTTAACAGATTCCAACAGTTTCTTCCATGCATTTGTCACCAGCACATTCAAAGACAGAGTAAAGTTTTGCATTCCTTATAGTATTTTTTCTGATGGCTTCCTCCATATGTTGCTCAGTGTTTTCTGTTTGTGTGTGTTCCAACCTTCAGTCAAGTTGAGGAGCCAAGCAGAGAGATTGTAAAGGTTTAACAACTTGACTACGTATTCTCTTACTTTTGATGTCACACTCATCCTTTTCATCCTTCTGGACCAACATCTCTTCAGACAGGTGTTTTGTTAGGTACAGCCTCTTGGCAACATAGATCTCACTGTGATTCTTAGGCTGAATCAAGGGCATGTTGTTCAGCAGAAATGTTCTGGATTTTGCCATATGCTCTCATGAGTTCCGACAGACCATGCTGTCCTTTATGGCTTTTGTATGGCTGGTTACTTCCAGTAATTTGTTGCGTAACATGATGTGTGGCATTTGCATTGGTGGTGCATACCAGGCATATGCTGCTGTGTTTATTTATAGGGGTTTTCTCCATAAGGTCAGACAACCGCTCACTTTCTTTCTTCCCACGAACATCATGTCCCTTAGAACCAGTTGTGTATTTTTTGGGACAGACATTAAATTTAGACACTAAGGACAAGATCAGGCTTTGTTTTTTATTATATTCGGTTTTTTAAGATCTCAAGTCTCCTTCAGAGGACTCACTGCTTCAACAGCTATCTTATTTTAGTTGCCATGCAAATAGTATGCATTTTGTATATTCTGAGGTTTCTGTCTTGGTGATATTTGTAGCCACCATGTTTACATTGTAACCCCTTGAATAACACGAGCACCTTTTTGTTGCACAAATCTGCAATACACAGCATTATCATCTTCATTTTAATTCTATACTATGGTATTTATTTTTATGCTTCCCATTAGTTTTGTCTTTTGAATCACATACACTAGTGTATTTCTTGGCAAAGTCACATAATTTTTGTTTTGCATAATATCTCGCTGTCTGCCTCTTCACTACCAAAGGAATCACAATGTTTGGCACTAGGCACATGGGGCATAGGGCTGTATACACTTAATGCAATATCACAGAAGGTTTACATTACCCAAACATCTTGCATTGTGGTCACAAGACAATTGGGGAACTAATATAACTGGAGATGTTGATACAGTGAACGACAAGACAGACCAATGATGTTGTGTCATGCATGGAATACTAGGTCCGGCTGTGCTGTGACTCTTGCAACCCCAGCATGTTTACACAGAATTGAAATCTTGCATTTGTTATGCTCTTTCGGTTTAACATATATGTCTGTTAACTTCCATAGTTGCTAAACATATGGAGACACTTTTTATCTGGGCTAGACCAGTAATTATCAAAACTGCTCAGCATTGGGCAGTAAATGCATAAGAAAACATTAGTTTTTCTCTATTGTCAACACAGCAAGAATATTATGAGCTGATTTAACGGATGGAAAATATAGAACATTTTTTAGAGTAATTTCTATTTTTTGTAGGTATACAAACCAGAGCCTTTTACATTAGGAGTATCCTAACTAGTGGAGATGATGGGTGAGATCACTTGCACTAATCCCACCACTCACTCTTTCCTTTGGCTGCATGGTCAGAGTAGGGAGGTTGAGAGGGGGCACAATCGAAATAATAGACCCTTGTTTGCATACCTATGAAAAATACAAATTGTTTTAAAATTTTCCTATTGCAATACACTCCCTGAACACCTGAATTAGCCCTGGTCACTGACCAGGCCGAACTATATCCTCACATACCTACCCACTAAGTGGGTAATTTTAACTGTCGGCGTTACCAACGCTGCAGGTAAAATCTAGTCAACTGAGTTACCTGTGTTACCATTGACAACGCTGCTGCAAATACCAGTCACCAGAGGCTTGTCCCCTCTATTGTTATTCGTTCGCGTGGCGAGCCGGACCTGGTCCTGCTACCAGCGAACTTTTGGTCATGTAGCCCGACCCTCACAGTGTTTTACCAAGGCCTTGATTGGGTTTTGATATCCTTGCCTTTCGTTTACGTCTCTTCCGATTTTCCCCGATTTGGATCGTATTTCGATTGTTTTTGGAACTTCTCTGCTGTCGTCGGGAGAGGGTCGAGCCTCGCCAACAAATCCTTACTTCAATCTCTGCTTCATCAGCCTCGCCTCCAACAGTTGCGGGTTGAGATGTCGGCATACTTCATTCCTGTACTAGTGCAACAAAGGATGAGTACCCTCAAATGACAGACATTCCTTTTGTTCAAGCTGTAGGGAAGTGTAATTTATGTCATACAGAGGTGTATAGAATGTAAGGATTAGTTCATTAGATCACTTAGGACTACCAAGAGTATATAGAAGATAGCAGCAAAATCGTGAGAGTTAAGCCAAGAAGAGCTACAGTAGGAATGGTTCAGAATTGGAGGATAGAAAATGCCTAAATTGTTTGCTATTTCATGACAAAGCTAATTGAAATAAAGATAGCAACAGTAGCGTAGGTTACTAATTTTTCTCTTTCAGCTCCCCTGCCTGTTCCAGAACCAGCCCTAACGGGTGCCGGGGGTTATGGAGAACCGCAAGCACAGAGTGTAGGATCTGCCGGCCCCCCCAGCGTGGAGCAGGCAGTGTTAAGCAGCCGATTCCCCCTTGAGGTGTAAGTTCTAAGGTTAATGTAAAGTTAGGCCAGGGACAAATAAGTATCGGTAATAGGTTAAGTAGTGTTCGAGAAGAGAATAGCAGGTTAGGTTCTCTAGGGTTCAGACTCCCTTGTAGTGTCTAGTTTGAAGGTTCGTCTTTAGAACCACCCTTGGTTTACTTCCCGCTTCAAGTTCTTTGCAACAGAAGCATCTAGTCTGTGGTTGATCATTTGGATGTGGTTTCTGTCTCAAAAGTTTTGCATAGCGCACCGTGGTCTTCGAAAGTACATAATTCTGTCTGTGGGTAAATTTGGTTAGTCTTGCAGTAGTGGCAATCCTGTTGATCAGGTCTATTTCACTATTCGTATACAGCACGGTAATTATTATATCAGTTAATCTCTAGACAATGCATATGGTCTTTTGATAATTCAGTACAAGAGAAACTGCATAAAATTAACACAGTAGTCCAGCCCAAAGTATCCTCTATACTACATGGCTCTTTAGTAATTACAGGTATTGGCCAATCCGGGAGATAAATGCATTCTGACTTATGATGATTCGCTACCTGAGTAATTGAACACGAAACGAGAATCGAATCATATAATATTCGGTACAAGAATGTAATTGAACGAGAACGAGAATCAAATTCAATTGTACTTCAGCATTGTTGGACTGTGTAAGCTTGCCAGCTGCCTAATCCAATATTGTATGTATCCTCATATTATCATATTGTCAATACGGTAGATCTATATTACTATTCCGCGGCTGCCTATACTATGGCAGGTGCGGTTTTTTCTATACAGTTTTACCTCTTGAACAAGAATTTTAAGTAATATTTATTCGGACGACTGTACTAATAACCCCCAGGGGCTCATACTAAACACGGCGAAATACATTTGACGCACCAATTCCTGGTGACTTTCGTATTCGCGGGGACAAACGATGCTGAATGCTTATAGAGAAATACCCCTTTTTTAACTCATTCTTGGCTGAAGAAATTTGAAGAAGTATAGCTATTCCCAAAGCGCTTCTTGGCCCTGATTGGCTGGCTCGGTCTGATGTAACTAAGCTCCTCTCCCACCTATTCCTTGCTTTCGCCTTGCAGTGGTCAAGCGGTAAGGCGGTCTTTTAACTATGACATAGCTGATAATGGTGTCATGTATCATATAAATCAGAAATCATAAGAATTTGTACATTTCACTACTTTCTAAGAATGTTCCTTCTGGTAACGGAATTAGGTAGTATGACGTTTTCATCAACTTAGCAGACGAATTTCCGTCGGTAATTACACAATGCCTCATGCCAATTACAGTTACGAATATAATTACCAGTTGCATCATCAAAATTACATGTAAAATTTGATGATAGGTTAAGATTTAAACTTAAATTACCTTGAAAATGTGTAATTGATTACAATTCAATGGAATTACAATTACAAGTTGCCGTTAACGCATAGCCCTGCTTGTTTTTTTTTTTTTTTTTGGGGGGGGGCGGGGTAAGACACGCGTCCCGGACAGGCAGAGATGCCGACTAGTCAATTCCTTCACTCCAGAAAGAAATTATATTAGAACGAAGTCATAGTGTTCGTCTCACGACATAATTTCAAGTACAAATTTGACTAATACGTCTTATTGCAACTACTATTTTCCCCTCTGTTGAGAGGTTGCGTAATTTTCAGTGATTCCGTTCGTTTTCTCTCTTTTTCTCATCGATATTATGAGCTTTACGTAATTTATCTTTGTCAGTGTGAAAACAACAGTAATGAGCTCTTTCATGCTAGTAGTTTTCTTTTTACCACAACTGTGTTTTGAATTCACATAAAGCTTGGAGAATTTTATTCATGTTGCCGAAGCCCGTAATATTACCTTAACAGCTTCAGCTACATTTGTAGCATAAATACTGTAAGTGTTTACTGTCGTACTTGGTTTGAATACAATAACGGATGTTGCTAGGATTCCATCGTATTAGCAAACAGTGTCTCATTCGGTTGTTCATGGCTGTACGCAGTTATATACATATATATCATTAAGATAATATTGGTTAACTTAAAGATGGTGTAAAGTTATGGCTCTCTCTCTCTCTCTCTCTCTCTCTCTCTCTCTCTCTCTCGTCTCTCTGCTCTCTCTCTCTCTCTCGTCTCTCTCTCTCTCTCTCTCTCTCTCTCTCTCTCTCTCTCCATTTAATTTTCATATTCTCTTTCTTCATCTTACTTTCCACCATCTAACACTTGATTCATAGTGCAACAGAGAGGTTTCTCCTCCTGTTACACCTTTTACTGTCAATTTCCTTTTCAGCGCCGAGACTGGAAAGATTTGAAAGGTGTAACAGGAAAAAAAAACTCTCAGTTGCACTATAAAACAATTGTTAGGACAAGGTGGATAGCAAGAGGGAAGAAAGAGACTTTGAATGAAGGTACAGTAAAAGGAATGAAAGGGCTTGCAGCTAGGGGCCAAAGGGATATTGCAAAGAATCTTTAGTAATGCCTACGTTGCATCACATCCAGTGCATTAATGGCACTATCCCCCTATGGGGCGTGACCCTGTGACCCCAACACAGTAATGTCCACTAGTGAGTGCAGGTGAGAACACAGTGGTTGAAATAGGCTAACTCGGGTCAAGGGTGAGATAACTAGGTTCTGAAAGCTATGGTTTGTATACCTATGAAAAATACAATTGTTCACATACAAAGCAAACCTTCGGTCTTAACATTAGGATAATCTTCTAGCGCCAGCTTGAAATCCGGTAACATTAATAAAAAACTTTCTCACAGGGTATTGGTAGTCCCACAATGCCTTGGGCATCCCGTAAGCTCATTAGTTACTCTCTTATCACCATTGAGAGAGGACGTGGTCCTCACCCAACGTGCAGAGAAAACTTGTGTACAACAACTAATCCATGTTCAATTTGTTGTTGAAGGTTAGTACAAAAGAAAGGAGACGCTGCCATCTTTGGATGACCGAGCGTCTTCAGCTTCTTTTGTTCCAAAAAATGCTTCGTTCTGTTCCATGTGTTTCTTCACCTGGATTTGATGCTTCCCACACCCCTTCAGTTTCTTCTAACGATTCGTTGTTGCATCAGGAGTGGTTTTGGGAGGTTTTGTACTTAATTACACTCCTTCCTTCCCTGCGGGGAGAGGGGGAGCATCGCCATCTTTGTTGTATGTTTTAGCCCCCAACATGCAGAGGATGGAGGGAATGTGGTTGGCATTAAGCCTATCAGGGATACCAACCTTGGATGGATTGTTGTCTTACTATATGACATCACGCTTCCCTCCGGGTCTTCCGACTATGAGTGTCCCTTCTCCCCCTGGCCTGCAGTATATGGGGGCGAACGCTAAGTCAGCTGCAGCAGTGCATATGTTTCCAACTTCACAGAATTTGGGAATTAACTTGGCAGCCCATGCAGGGTTACCAGCAGTATTCCCACAGCATCTTCCATCAAGCATGGGGATATCACAAGCTGACATAGCGTCTACCATGACGTCACAATCTGCTTCTACTCACATCCTCGGTGCCGGTAGATGCACCTACACTTTCAGACTTAGTAGCACACACGTTTGTGAAAATGTCAAGCTTTGGAAGAGAAGATAAATAAAAAAGGCGAGAAGAAGACATGAATTGCCGTATTGCTCTTCTAGTTCGACATCAGTGCGTAACCAGTCAAGCGTTGGAGAATAAGGGACTTCGTGGCTGATCCTTGTGCCAAGAGAAGATAAAGTTGTTATTCATCTTCGACCCAGGACTGTCACATTCCTATCAAAAACAAAGTGCTGCTGATGTCAGAAGGGGAAATGGCAGCCATCATTTAGATATGGCATCACGGCCGAAGGGATCAACGGAGACTGGGATGGAAGTGGCTGGGACTAAGATGCCAATTGTGATGGGAAAGACATTTGGAGATATGCAGTGTGATGCTGTCAGTATCTGTGCTCTTGCTGTGGTTTTGTTGAGTTGTAGTTAGTATTCCTTATGCTGTTGCCACTTTAGTTTTTACAGAGATTTAACAGGACCAACACTTATGAGGTTTATGGATAACAAGGTACAGGCAAAGTAAAGAGGCGCACAGAACCATCTTGGTATGTTCCCAAGAGCACATAGTATGATGGCAAAAAGGTGGGGTCCTTTTGTCCAAGTGGGCACCTGTGCAAGCAAGAGCCTTACCAGAAGTAGGATAATCACAAGGTGATCTGGCACCTCTACTCTCCTGCCATGAGGAAAAGTGAGTATAAGCAGTCTTCTTGGGACTCCCTTATTCTTTTTTTCTCCTTTTCACTTGACACTTCTCGCTTGCCTTCACCTCCAAAGGTCTAGTCGAGGCTTGGATGGGATAAGGAAGCATCTCCCAGAGGGTCTGCCACAGGCAAAGCTAATGCAACTGGAGAATCCCCTTCCTTTACAGCAGTAGATGAAAAACCCATGGGAACTGTAGAACAGCAGCAGCTGGCTTGCCCTTCCTCTTTTCTCTGTGTCAAGAAAGGCATCCAGCAGAGACATCAGATTCCTTGTCCTCAATGGTGACTCTCAAAAGAAACCAGGGAATGCTTCTTGTCCTTCTTTCTCCTCTTACCTTACTTTTTCCTTTAAGGAAAGGACCAGGAAGTGCATTCATCCTAGGGCAATAATCTTGAGCAATAGGAAATCTCATGTGGGTCCACCCATAGGGAAGACATGATCAACTCGCCATCCACGGCATTAGTCATGTTTTTCTCCATCTCGAAAAACTGGGCCTGAGGGCACATTTAAGCAAAATACAGGCACAGGGCACAAAAATCTGAGGAAGAACAGGGGTTGCAGGCAATATTTTTTCCACAATCCAAAATCCATCAAGTAAATGAAGGATGAAGAAAACTCTGAAGCAGGTTAGGGCAAATTGAGTTAACCGCCCCTTCCCCTCCATCTCCACAAGTCAACTACCTTGTTACCATGATTCAGTGATTTGTATCAGGAGAATCCCTTAGAACAAGCTAGAACAGAGGCAGTGGTTGTATCCAAATTTGGGGAAAGAAAAAAAAAATTTGACATGCTAATATAGTAACTAAAATATTTTGTAGCTAAAATATTTTACAGGGTGGGAAAGAGATATAGAAATAATACCCCTACGGTTAACAATCCTTTTTTGTAAATTTTTTGGGTTGCCACTTCAACTCGGTGTACTGTGACAACATAAGGCAATGGTTTGTCTGTACACGAACTTATACAAAAACTTAACATTATTTCATTTACAGGCAATTGGCAGTGGTTGTGAAAATGCGCTGAAGATGTTTGAGCGTCAGTTTTCAGCGGTTGAGGTGCCAGTGTCAATCAATCGCACCAGTAATTTTGTACCTTCTTTCATGGAAGATTGGTGTTTTTACCAAGCAACCCGGAAAAGCTAAAATATAAAGTATATTCCCAAAGAAAGTAAGAGAGCTCTGAAAAATCACTTCCCTAAAAATTCTTGTACAAAAATTTAGTAATATCAGGGCAAAAATAAAAAGTACACTAAAAAGCACACATCGTTTATTTATTAAACATAGTGATGAAATTACATTGATCTCCATAAAAAAAAGATGTCACTCATGTTAAGTGGTAATAATGACAATAACAATTATCAAACTACATATCATATACAAACATATTTTAACCTACTTCATGTCCAAGTGCGTCATGTAAACACTATGTATGACAAAGATAGCTTTTAAACAAAATAAATGATCATGGAATATATCTATACATATTTACTTCAAATAAATTGGTACTGGAGTTTGTTATAGCAATAGGGGACTATTATGACCCATCCATTCAGCAAAATTAAGATTAAAATGATGTAAGCAACATAGAGATTAAGGCATATTTAACATTTACAGTCTATTAAATTCACAATTGTTTTTGATAGCATAATCAACATGGCATGAGGTAAGTGGTCCTAAACTCCATTAGCTTTTCCTCTATTAATTGTCATCCATAAAACATCAGAAGGTAAAAAAACATTAATTTGGTAAAGCCAAAGCAAACTATATTGTGATTATAAATCATGACAATTTTGCAGCAAAAATTACAATGGGTTACAAAGACCCTAAATATAATAGAAAAACCAAGCTTTTGTGGCACAACAATACATGTACTTCCTGTCTTTTTTAATGCCCAGTGTTTCACAAAATCTGATTTTAACATACATTCATATCTTATGACTGGAAATCTAGTAAAATGGCACTATTAAAAAGAAAATTTTCCAGTCTAAATGATTAGAATTTCTAAATTTTTACGAGATTAAAATCTTGTTCACTTTCATTTTAGTAGTATTATAGTTCACATAAATGATGTCTTTCTTACACCTTCATCCTCCTTTTTTTCTGAATAAAATTTACCTGGTGTACTTAAACACTGCAAAACAACTGCATGGCTACCAGAGCTTAAAAGATAACTGGATCATAAAGATGTGATGCAATGTTCACCTGTTGTTCCAATTAAAAACTACAGTACGTACAAGGCTTTCAATCTCTATATAAAAAAACTATTTTTCAGCAAAACATACATTAATGGTTTGCCTTTTTAAAATATGTTGATTTAGCCTTCATGTTATATTTTTAATTATGGACAAAATTCCAATTTTACAAATAAACTTATCATAAGAGATTGTTCCTTTATTCCTTTATTAAAAAAATAAAAGTAAAGGTATACAGTACCCAACAACCCAACTGCAAGAAAATGTATCCTCTCTGCAACACTGCTTGACAGTTTCACAAGCTTAGTAACCTGCAGCTAATTGGTGCATATACACAATTATTTTTGATGTCCACAGGAAAATTAATTTATCTCCAATGCCACACTTTTGAAATGCAAATTATAATTGTGACTTCAACATTCGATTTAGAACTAATATACTGTAGACCATCATTTCCCATGCATGGCCCCTTCATTTTACTGGTTCAAGTATATGATAAACCACAGTCAACTAATCAAAGTAGTGCAAAACTTGGATACATTTAAAAATAGGTAATAGATTCCATGTCCTTTTCTTTTCTTCCCTTCCAAAAAGACATTAGAAAATACACAGATGATATAACAATGTTACCTGCATGAGCTCCTGATATTCAAGAAAAATGGATTATGCACAAAGTCACACAGTAAGATAAAATAATATTAAAGATTAAGCTTTAAAAATCTTTGGTCCTTACAAGTCTTTGGAATGATAAAAATATAAGTTTGAAATATGAATTGCTGAAATGGTATGGCATTATGTTATCCTTAAAACTTCAAATACGATACAACTTATTTCCAAGAACAAAAGATGTGAAATAAAAATTAAAATTTTTCATACATAAATATACATAATCTGGGTCCCAAACTATATTCCTTTATATGTAATACTGAATCTTTTATCAAGAGTGAAAAGAAAGGGGTCTCTGCTTAAACATCACAATCTTAAATAGGTACTCAGAATAAGAAATATTACATAACAGCTGTAACTATCCCCCCTCCCAATGTATAAAATGTGAAAGGATAACAACCGACTAAAAGGAAATATACTTAATGCTACATGACACAGTGCACACAGCTAAATGTTTAACATGAATGCATCTTTCTTCACACTGTGAGTCTGTAAGTATTGTTTTAAAAACTGTCCTCCTTGGCTTACACACATACACTATATAAACGTTACATTAGGGAATGCAGATTTCTCTATATAAGAACATCAAATGCACTCCATTTTGAAAAATTTAATTATCCTTATAATAAAAAAAAATCTCCACAATAAAAAAAGGCTGTATTGGTAACTGTAGCAACAGCTTAAAACGCTGTAAATCCAGGATTGAACCAAAACAGCAATTAAATCACTGAAATATAACAAAACCCAGGTTTACATTTGCCAAGATTTCATATCACATCAGCACACTAAATATATCCAAATATACTTCCAGAATTCACCAATAAGTGATAAAACTAATTGATGAACTAAAAAGATTATGATTACCTGTACTTATGGCAGATGGAAGATAAAAGACCATTTCCATGCAAAAGTGCCAAGGGGATTCAATATCAATGATTAGAAATCATAAATTATACTCCAAGGCAAGTCCTATCATTACAAGAATACAAAAAGTATGGAAACTTCTTCAACAAATTGTAAATAAAGTGTATGAATACTTCTTGGTAAACAGATAATCACAAATGGCTACCAAAAAGCTAACTGGAGAGTGCCTTGGTGTTTATATGGCAAAATCATTCATTTTAAAACTTAAAAAAATAAAAAAGAAGACATGAATAAACAATCATGTCCTCTCCAACCTGAGAGCCAAGACTTATTTTTCAGTAACAGTACAACCATATAACTATAAAAAAAAACAAAAGAAAAAAGTAAATTCCGCTTACTATACCCATATGAATGTGTGGGAGCCCAGACTGAGCAACTGCTATTGTATGGGTATAGTTTCTTTTAATGCTAAGTTCATATACAATTCTTGTACCACAATATTATTAAATCAAATGACAAGAATATGAAAAAGCTTATAGAACCTCATTTTGTTTCTTTCATAAATGCATGAATAAAGGAATGATATTAGACTTTAGGCATAGTGCCTTATAGTGAACACAAAAGTCAGTAATAAAATTTTTATACCTTATTAAAAATGTCAACTTTATATTAAAGAAAATATAAATGGTGTCACTACCAATATGATGATTCTATGAAACATACATGAGTTGTATCCTAATGAAATAGCTGTGTTTTCTACATGAGTGTATCAGGTGGATTTGCAAAGTCCATGAAGACTTGCTCATCCTTTGTAAAGTATCCAGTGTTCCGTTCCTCCAGTCATTGTAAGACATTTTCAGAGCACCACAATTCTCATCACAATTATAATGTCATCTACCAGCAAGACCATTCCACTATTTTCTTTGTTTTGAAATGTCAATAAAACACTTAATGAATACATCAAAACTGCCTCACTATAAATAATTCCACTGAACTTTTTTCCACATGCCTTATCCAGTATAACAGATTATCAGCATAAACTCACTAAGGCCTAACTTCAGAGTCAACAGTAGACTGGGCTCCTTATCCAGGCCATGCAACAATAACAACAACAAAATGTTGTCAAAAGTCAGTCTGTCAGCCAGCCCCTTTATCAATATCACTTTGATACTTATCAATCATAACAAGGGTACTTCTATTATAAATACAAACTTTCTATTGCCACCTTCTTCACCCTTCCTTGGAACATCAGTCATTTGTTTACTTTCAACATTTGACAGTACACTGTAGTTCTTTGATTAATTCATGATTGTGATAACTCCTGACCACTTGTATACCATATCCAATTCCATACTATGACCAGTCAATCTGAACTGAAACCTACATCTATTAAAAAGGTTAACTAAATCCTACCCTAAACCTTCTACATCTAAACACTATCTAAAGCTTCAGCAACCAGGCTTCTAGCCCAATTGATACCTCAGCTCTAAAGATTACCTAAAACTTGAGCCTTCTTAAATTGTTGTGTGATATGAGTTTTTAAAATTTTTGGTTGATCTACCCTAAAAACTAGCCTATCTGACATGACACACACGATAGTAAGAAAACTGGATAGGTACTGGGCCAAATTAATGTTGTTCTTTATGTTGGGGACAGAGTACAAGGGGACACGTTGGCAGCACTGAGGAAGGCTGAGTATAGAGCCCCACAGGGTGGCCACTTATACCAATATTATCACAAGGTCACTCCAGTGGTGGGGCTGAAGCTGAAATGATACAAGTAAAAATGAGAAAATGCACAGATCATAAGTTAAGGCTTACATCATACTCTTCTAAATAAAAGAGCCATCATACCAATGATGGGGAATTTTATGATTACATGTATTAAAAACTGCTGAAAAGAGATGAGGGAGGGGATTTCAAAGACTTCACTTTAGCGTCTTCAATTTGTCAAACTTATTCTCCAACTATGAAAGAAAGACAACTAATTAATCAAAAAAGAATACTAAAATAATAGTGAAATTTACATTAAATTACAAAAATTAGAAAGTCTTATCTGTAATAAAAGATAAATATTTAAATTAATTTACCGACTTTCTAACACCTCTAAGACAAGCTAACATGCATGCAGACCTCAATGTGAATTATCAACTTCAAGAATAGGAGCTTAATTTTTTTTCATTCTATCATTCACTCGCCAATTATTTCAAATGAGAATATTCCATATCAGTGCCTCAGTGGCGTGATCGGTATGGTCTTGGCCTGCCACCTTGGTGGCCGTGAGTTCGATTCTAAGGCATTCCACTGTTTATTTCTGGTGATAGAAGTTCACTCTTGACGTGGTTCGGAAGTCACGTAAAACCAAGGTCTTTACTCAGGGATTGTGTCCAATAAAAAAACTCCTCAAATAGCAATGGTCCAACAAAAATGAATAAGTATTCATTGTATCGCATTAAAATGGACAAGTAACTTAGAGCAAATTCTAATAAAAAATTGCAAATGTAAAATTTTATACTGTAATAATTTATTAAAGGGATGTTTCAATATGAAAACTGCTACTGTATGTCTCTGTAAGCTACAAATTTATAAATTTAAAAATTTCCGACCTATAACCTACAGGGAGTTACCACCAGGTGTCTTGAATCGTACAAGGTAGCTGGACTGCAGTTTTTCAAAGCACATCTTGTTTTCTTCAGCCAAGTCCTATTCAGCAGTCCAATTTCTTTAACTTTACCTTGAACAAATTTTATAATATCATTTCATGGCAAATCCTTCAAAATAGCCTCATGAGATTCTGAATATGATTTGGCCTTTGACTAATTTTATAATAATATGTAACAGATCATTTATTCAACATAAGCAATCAATTCCAGTACAAATATACTGCTGTATATTAAGTAGGTAAATTATCTGTCAAGGTAACACAGATGAAACAAAATACCATTTCTTGTTTGCTGGTATCTTTACTCACTTTTTAAGACTTGTGCTCTCAAATTTTATAGCTACCCAATTTCTAACAAACTTTTTGTAATTGTTTTTTCTTCCTTTTAAATTTCCTGACTTTCACATTATACAATCTACTTACAACAGGTTTTTGCTATTGATAAATATCTGTTTATTCACTGATCCCTAATTAGTAGAATTACAGGCTTAATTCATTACCTAACCTTGCTCCATGCTCCCAATCAAAGTCTAGCCATTGTTGAACACAGTGTTTGAGAACACTTTGTATTACCTTTGACTTCAAGGGTTCTCCAAGTCTGGCCATTGTGTTCAAAATTCCATTTAAACACATTTGAGAATACTTGGTATTACCTTGGACTTTGAGGGCTTCTCCAAGTCTGGCCATTGTGCTCAAATTTCTATTAGAACACAATGTTTAAGAATACTCGACATCACCTTGGACTCTGAGGGTTACTCAAAGTCTGGCCATTGTATTAAGTTTCCATCTGAACACAATGTTTGAGAATGCTTATTATCACCTTCATCTTCAAGGGCTTTGAGGAATTTCTCCAAGTCTAGCCATTGTGTTCAAATTTACATCTGAACATAATACTTGGTCTTGTCTAGCCATTGTGTTCAAATTTACTTTTGAACATAATAGTACTTGATATTACTAATTCAAAACATGTACATTAAAAAAATCAGCACTAATCACAGAATATACCAGTCTCACATCAAGAGATATTTCTTTCTCTGACAAATGCAAAAAAAATATATGGAAAGCTAACAATACACACTTGATAAATCATATCATTATTATTCATCCACAAACCTTAAGCACAAAAATACTACTATATATAAAAATACTCAAAGTAAAATCATGAGTAAAAATTAAGAATGTCAAGAATTCCTTTCCAAACTTCACTGGTGAATTTTAACATTTAAGATTTATTAGTAATAGCCAATCTGAATGATGAACCAAACTAATTTAAAACAGAATGACACTTAGGCTCTTTATCACAATACTGAATAAAATCCCTCTTTAAAAATAAGACCTGATAATGAAACGGTAAAGTGCTCAATCGTGAGTGCATGGCCAGACACCACTACAGCTAAATCAGTAAGGGTATATCTATTACATCAAGTAAGATGTCTATAAAAGGGAATTCTACAGATTACATAATGAATTTTCGTATAAAGAAATAGATATATCCTTTTTAAAGTAACTTCAGCAAGCAAGGTGCAACACAAGCATAACATACCTTACACTATACAGCAGAATTCTCGTGTCGTCTGCCGCCTGCAATATGTTAACACATAGCAATTGAAGTTTAATGGGACAAAACAACTGACCACCAGTGCATTGTCTTTGCAAAAGTGATCAAGCAAATTCAAGTCTAGTCTTGTCTACTAAGAATAATGATAAAATTGGCTTATTTCAAATTACAAAGGCAAAATTCTCAAACTACCAAATACTCTAAAAGGAATGTTATTTATCCAAGAAAATCCAACTCTTTAATTGATTAGAATAGTAAGTAAGGTAGACATTTTCTCTATCTTAGTCAGTAAGCCATTCCAGACAGGACAACATTTAAAATAGAGGCAAAACAGTACTAATCAATCAGAGCCTTGCTCTTCAAAGTAATTTTTGCGGAGATGACTTCGTATATAAATTATATTTCGTTGAGGTACGTATTCTGAAGATCATAATAAAATACTAATACATAATTGAAAATGGCAAGTTTGCTGTCATAACCTAATTAAATTAATGCAAAATCTAACAAATATTTCAAGGCTATTATGTAGAGTTTAGCATTAAATTTCAAACACACAAATGATTGAAATGCACCAACTACCCTTTTATTCCTCCAGTAAAAATTTGTCCCCTCATACCTTGCCTTTTCATCAAACATCTGGAGTTTCCTCAATACTCTCCCAACAAGAAACTTATAAATGCATTGTAAAGTATATAATCATAACATGAAATTATAAATGAAAATCACTAAATGCTAATTCATGACTACAAAACAGCCATATAAATAACTAAATTTTAAATATAAAATGTAAAGCCAACAGCTAATATTTTTCTGAATTTCATTTAATTACCCAACCTTTCTGAAACTAGACAAACCAGTTTATACATTATATAGTAACTGCTGTAGTTAAATTCATAACATGTGAATCTGCACTTGGTTGGTGAAATTCAAAATACTAATACTACAGAAAGAAACTTAAAGACCTCTCTCTTCAAACATTTCAACAGTGACTCAATACAGTGCTATATTAAAGGCTTTCAGTTTTACAAACTATTCTTCAGGAAAATTTAATAGGATTCATAACTTATGAAAGTTCATGAGATATTAAATGGTTTCAGAAATATCAAATTAATGATGTAGTACACTGTACTATTAATAAAATCCCAACTAGAACATAAATAAAGATATAGGGACTTCTACAATAAAATTAAAATAGTGAAATAGACCATTATGATTGTACATAACCTCACTTTGAGTTTCTGGATTACAACTAATGTAGTGACAATACCTTACCTATTCTGATTAAAATGAAACGGCAACAATTATTCGGCCATATAAAATTTTTCAAGTTGAGAATAAAATTATACTGTTAATATCATGTGGTTATTTTACTAATCCTGGGTGGTTCTAAACTATGATATCAAAATGAATGCTCACAAATATTTAAATATTAATTACCGAGTTCCTACCTGGAAATAAAAATAATACAGCACTATGAATTGCTGTTCTGAATTTATCAACAAATATGAAAAAAAGACAGTGATGACAGAAATTTTACACATTAAAATATATTCTGCTGGAATATTCACCCATACAAACAAATCATGCAAATATTTTTTTTTATGTGAAAACAAATTCAAGCTTAATAATGAAAGAGTGTACTGTATTGCTAAAATAAACAGCACGAAACTACATAAAAAATTTCATTTCATAGTGATCATAATAAATATATAAATAAACTTAGCTAACATTACATTCAGGTGAGTTCCTTTTTCAAGTGATAGAGCCTAGAATCAAATCAAACTCTTTCTAGCCATATCAAAATATAACATTATTATTCACTGAGATCTCTTCATATTTCCACGATGCATCTAAACTGTATAGCAAAAAAATAAAAAATGAGCAAACTATTACTACCAGTTATAAATTCAGAAAAGTCTAAATCTACCATAATTTATGGATAAAAATTCTTACATATGATATTACATTGATAAAACCACAGTAAGCGCAGAGTATGAAGTACTGAAGTTTCTACATTGTTACTGAGGTTAGCTGAATCAATAATAAAAAAAAAAATAGTCAAGACTTTGAATAAACCCACCTGCTTTCCAGCATTTGATAATTCCTATTTATTCAACATTCATTATTTATGGCACATTTTCTTATACTATTTACTACCATTAGTGGCAATTAGTGAAAAATTTTAATCTCAAAATCCTTGAGTTCTTATATAATATCACCCTGTAAAGGGTTACCACTTACATTGTACATTGCACAGTACACGATAGATGGCACTGAAAATTCTTTGCACCATCTTAAGATTCCAGATACATAACTGTTTGCTTCTTACTTTCGGAAACATCTGTTCCATTTGGCCTCTTCCCACTAAGCTGTCCAACTTTTCCTTGATTCATCTTTCACCTCTGATTTACAGACAAATCCTCAAAACAAGCCCTATGAGTGACTAGAAAAATGGTTCATCTGTCTAAACTAATTCTTGAATATCGAGACAATCATGTAACTGATATGCAATGCCTAAGAGAAACAATCAGAAGCATAAAAAAGAAAATACCTGTATCCTGAACAACCAAAATAATCCCAGGTAAAATTTATCTTGGGAATAAGAAAATTGACAGATTTTAAACGAATATACCTGACAAAGTTGTCACAATAAAAAAAAATATTCCACATTATCATCTGTGCACATTTATACCACTAGGGTTATAAAAATGAAAACTTACTCCGCAAATTATTTAAAAACCTGGATAACCAAACAGTCCAAAGGCTAAAGAAACACCTACTACATCACAAAAAAGTGCCTTTGAAGTGTAGGCTCAGTAACACCAGGAAACTGGCAACAGACAAACTGAATTCCAGACCTTTACAGCTACTTTTTTCAGGAAATGATAAACATACAAACAATCAAAAGAAAGCTTGGCTTTCCACTTTAGGTGCACCCACTGAATCTATAATAAAAGATTTGCAAAATATGTGGAGTTTCTGATTCTAAAAGGAGCAATGATCCAAATCGACTATATTTCAAAATTTTCACAGAAATGGAGTAGATGTTGAAGGGAACCTTGAGGAAACAAAGAGCTGACAGAAGTAATCAAGCAATACTATTTTATCTTTTCATTCTAATCATGAAATGGAAGTGTCAACATCATCTAAACTGAAGGAAATGTTACTTTTTCATGGTATTAAATATCCAAGTTCGATTATTATTCGAACGATGACTAGAAAAATTAACAGTGCATCAAAATACTTCAGTCTCATTACCAGCATTCTGAGACACTGGTTCTTTGAACTGAAGCATTAATGACTTATATCCACAGTTACACCATAAAAGAACAACCCAATCAAAAGGACATTGAAAATTCACCTTTTGAAAAAGCTAAAGTGGCTAAATTAAGGAAGATATCTTTCAAGAATTACTTACAAACCTTCAACAAATAAACATTCTTGTTTTGTTAAACAGAATAACCACTCTCATTTTTTACAACATAGTTCTTGGTAGAAAAACACTGTAGAAGTAGCACCAAAAATGGCACTGGGTAAATTAAATCCATGCCTAGATTTCCTGCACACAAATTGGCCTGCTTGCAAACTTATCTAATATCTAAAATACCAAACTGTTCTTCCTACCTTCCTTTAATTACAGTTGGTTATGTGCTGAAAAATTACCTACATTGTAATATACTAAGGATACTAAAGTGAATAGTATAAACACAAAAATATGAAAAGATGTAGATGAAAAGCATTCAAAGAAAAGTAAATTTAAGCAGATTCCAAAAATTAATTCATCCATTACATGCATGCATCAGAAGCAATCTTATGAATGCATTTTTTAAACATAATACTACATAAGCCTATACAGTACATGTATTTGGGTCCAATATATTCCCAGTTCACCAGCCTTTTGTCTGTCAGACATGAAAAGGCAGTCTCACTATTCATGCATCACCTGGATCATTAGCCATGTTTCAATCATCACAATTACCTTACCTTTGTTGCAAAATACATCTGGGGCAACTAGATTCACGGTGCTGGGAGATGACCACTCATTGTACGTAAATAGTACTAATGATTAATAACTTTGTAAGACAAGTTTATTCAATAACATTTGTATTAATCATAAGCCATAAGATCCAACTGAACATAATATGGAGACTGTAATGAGCCATCAGGGGGAGACTATAATAAATCATTTGGAGCCAAGACAGTGCTGACCCAAAAGTGTCTCCATGGCATGTGAAGCAATGTGGTTGTATCAATCTAGTTCAGATTTGGCGAAGAAGTACACCTACCATCACCCTGAGATATTGCAGCCAAAACCCCAAAAGTCATGTCTCTTGACACCACCATTAATGAGAGGTGACGATGTGTCATAACCAAATTGAAAATGATGACATCCCAACTTCTTTTCCCTAGAGTAAAATGCAGCCCAAGGCATCAAAGGTCCTGTCACAGGTAGATTAAGTAGATGTGTGCTCTGATTTGGATGCAATGTGTTGTAATCATCAATATCTCCCAGAACATGGGGATCAGTAAGAGTTACACCTGTGTGGAACTATAATCTAACAAATTCAAGAAGGAACTCAGGCTATTTCCTCAGGGTCAATTTATTATAACTTTTTCCTCATCCTTTGAAATTCTAACCCTGTCAAGAGGAGCTTTTACTTTCAAGAACATTCAAATATATTCTTAAACAGATTTTGGAAATCAATTAAAAACAAATCTATATATTTACCTTGACAAACTTCTCTTGTATCATATTTTTAGCCCCTGGCATGCTTTACAGAAACCAAGTTCTCTACTGATTTAGAGTCTATAGCCTCTTTGACCAGATTATTCATTTATGCCTTTCTTAATTTTCCTTGTGCCCATATCTGTTCATTGGCATTATATAATGATTTGGAAGCTGACAAACCATTTGGTGTCCATGGTATCTTGAAAGTCTGTCAACTACATAATTATTACCTATACATGAACAAGTGCTCCATTTTGCCACGGGTGCAAGTAACGACTAAGGGAGTAGTTGCCAGGGCAAAAACAACAATTCGTAACTGGAATTATCACTTAATAATACTGTTAGCTATCATGCTGTACCTTCCTGGAATGAGTCCATGCACTAGACAGACCTTGTCTGTTTCTGCCCACACAGTTTTGATAGCCAGCAGACAAAAAGCCTTAGATCATATGCAGCCCTGATTCTGTAACTATACCACCATCATCAAGCCAGCTATCACACCTGTTTTTCCTGCCAGGAATTGATGATCCAGTAGCTGGACACAGCAATCTTGACCTAATATGTCTGTGGCAATGGAACTCCTAATATAGGGTGAACAGGCTCCTCTCAATACTTAAAAGTCCTTCAAAACATTCTCCAAAGCAACAATCAGGTAGTCTTATTGGACAGTCACAGCCAAATATGATTTTTTAAGGCTGCAGCTGAAAGAACCACAATATGAAGCTAGAAATGCTGAATCATGAACGCTAACTTCCTGATCCCTTTCTCTTTCAGGTGAATTAGTTTTTCTTTTGTGTCCATGACCATACCCAGATACATGGCTCTTGTTGAGAACAGTAGGGTTAATATTATTTTAATTAATACTACATCACTGAGGATAAGAAGATAACCTGCTCTTGCTATTATCATCCTTACCCCAAGAGCTTTAGGTGTCATGATCCCTGAGTCTTCTTGGGACAGTGCCAAGTCACTACTGACATCCTTGCCTAAAGAGAAATGGAGATGATCACCAATCTTGCCATGACCATAGCACAATCTTAGACATGCTTTCAACTGCAAGAGAAATCACAGTTGTTGTTACAGTTGGAGACATAACTTAGCCAATGATGGTCATGGCCTTGGTGTCTGCTGGCATGAAAGCTGACACATCTTACTCAAGGGGATGAATTGTGACAAAAACCCAAGTAAAAGATGTCTATCCTTACGTATCCCTTAAAGAATGGTGACCAGTGTTGAGGGGTGAGGAGGGAGCTACTTACTTGAGCATGGAAGCAGAATAGCTTTGAGCCAAAGCAGTGGTACTGCAGCAAACACAGATGTATAACATCAGAAGCATAAATAGTTGGTGCAGAAAATACTGCAGGAGTCAGTCACTGGAAAGAAAGTAGTCACTCCTGGTAGCACCTAACAGACATAACATACACCAATTCTATACCGAGTAAAAATATGAAAAAAAAATAAAAAAAACAAGACAAATTTTCTAAGACAATTTATATTTTTCATAGCTACAAACCCGAGGTCTTAACAATAGGATAATTTCTAGTGCCTAGCTGGATCCAGTTAAAAAGCAGATGAAAGCAAGGAATCTTGTGATATCTGGCAACGCATGCGTAGCTCGGGTGAGGAGTGGTCAAGGACCACACCGCTTCGCCAGTCTTTCTTTGACCGCCTGGGTGAGAGTCATGTTAACCTCTCTTGGCCTTTTCCCGGTTCATTGCCTGTTTCGTTTGTGTTTAGTGTGTGTGTGTGTGTGTTTGGCTGATATTATGGTTTATTCTGCTCCTTCTCGGCTTCAACGTATGTGCCCCGGAGTTCCAGGTTTTCCGTGTTCTCGTTTTTTGGCTTCGGCAGCAACTGAACCTCACATCACATGCAGTAGGTGTCGTTCTAATTTTTATACTATAACGAATCCTTGCACGGAATGCCGGGCATGGCCTAAAGAGCAGTGGAAGTCGTTTTATGGCAAGAGAGAACATCGGAGGGTTTCGAATCTTCCTACTTGGGAGGGTTTTTTGCCTCTTCCCAATGCTTCATCTCCTGCAGTAGTCAACCCCTATAGTAGCGTTGTTCCTGTGTCTCCTTCCTTTTCTTCCATTGATTCGTCGCTGGAAGTACCGCGAGGCCACAAGGCTGATGTTTGTAATGTAGCCCCTTCTTCCTCGGGAGTTAATTTGATTCCCAAGAAGGGGGAGGCTTTTTCATCAATCTCTTTTCTTCCAGAGTCAGAGGAGTCCAAAATGGCGGCGATTTGGAAGACGCTCGAGCTAGGGGGTCTCGCGTCCTTGGAGGGGTTGCTAGCGCATTTTGTGGAGGCTCACAACCCCCTCCCCGGACTGGCCAGGCCATCCCCCCTCCTCCCGGCCTCGTCTTCGTGGGTAGCCGAGGTCGGCCTTCTTGTATTGCTATGCCAGTGACTGCTGCCGCTTCTTCAAGTCGGAGAGATGCATTGGCATCAGCCCTGTTGATGATGTCACGGGACCCATCTTTGTGTATTCCTCCGCCAGCAGTGTCTGATTCCCTTGGTGCGCCGTGACGTCATCACCACTTGTGACGTACTCCCATCGATGACGTCTCTCCCAGTCGTCTCCTCTGATCTGCCTCTCTCAGCCGTGACGTCATCCCTGCCACCCAATTCACTACATCTCCCTCCCTTGTCATCGGAACCTTCTCTGGCACATCAGTCTGAGGTCATATGCCAGGCAGTGCTTCAGAGGTTGGATTCTCTTTTGGCTGCCTTATCGATTGGGAGGACTGGTAGGAAACATGTTGCTTGGTCCCCGCCTCCTGAGAAGAGTTCGCATAAGAAACCAGTGCTGTTTTCCTCTCCCTCTTCCCCCTCTACGCCCAGTCGGCATATCAAGCGTTGGAAGGCTAAGGACTGCCCTTTCTTCGCCTACGAGGGAGGAACAAAGCAGACGTGTTCCCGAGAATGCTGGTGTTTCGGGCAGTGTTAGTGTTCCTTCCCTTGTGCAATCTGCAGGGGATGCTTCGTCCTCTGCTTCGAATCACAGGCATGTTACACCCCCATTCCCCCGTCCGTGCGCATTGCCAGCGTGTTGCAACCTCCCTCGTCCATGCACATTGCGAGCACGTAGCAACCTCCCCTGCCCATGCACATGATGTAAGTGCTCCTTCTTCTCCAAGGCCTATTCGTCGCCGTGAGGATCTCAAGGCGCCTGTCAAGAGGTCGAAGGTAGTGAGCGTGGAGTTGGTGCAGCAGGAGTGTTTGCCTGCCTCTCTCACTGGTGCTTCCAAGAGTTTGACTCTAGGGGATTTTACTTCGATCTCGAGTGTTTGGGATTCCCCCCCATCTCACATTCATACGTCCGCCACGCCCGTGACCATTCATGGACATGTTAACGAGTCATCTGTTGGGGTAAGTGATGTTCCTAGTGTTATAGTGGGTTCGTCTTGAAAGCCAATGCATGACCCAGCCCAGTTAGGTTAGTTGGGGTTTCGGGCTGTTTGGCTGCTAACCCTTCCATTAATTTTAGTGGGGAAGGTACCTTAGAGGAGCCTGCACATCCTTCTCGTTGTCAGTCTTAGGTTGCCGGAGCAGGAGGGAGACACGCAAGAGTTTTTGTCTTCCTTTTCGGAAGTTGATCTCATTTGTGGGTTTAACAATTTGGAAAGTAGGACTCAGGCTCGGTCGTCTTACACTCCTTCTTGCTTGGAAGCCTTAGTGGGAGCTACTCAGGACCCCAAAATCATCTCTTCAGCTTCCTTTGTCGGGGCACGTTCAGTTAGTCTTGCAGAAGGTTAACGTCTCTGTTTCGCACTGGGACAGACAGCTCTGCTTTATGAACCATGTGATCTAATAGACTACACCAGGGACTTAACTATCTACCTGGTAAATGAAGAATTCTCCCAAAACTTTAATTCAACCGCAAAAAGGAAACTGTAACTCTAGAAAATAAAGTTGATAAAGTACTAAGATCTGATGGTGGGACAGGAAAAGAATCCCAAAATTACATTATGTATCAGTTGAATGGTTGGACAACAAGACTAAAAAAGGCAACAGGATTAGGTAAAGTAAAAGACTACAAAGTTTGTGCAGCTAGAGACCAAAGGGATGCTGCAAACACCCACTAGTAATGTCTACAGTGCACCATGTGATTGATGAAAAGAAATGAAAAATAAATTATAAATAAGCACTGAGCTGGCAATCCTCTGTCCAAGTAAATACCAAGGAAGCAGTTCACAGTTAATAACCTTACTGCACATTCATGAAAAGTGCAGTTGATGACTTTGACATTCAGTACTTGATGACCTAAAGAGTACATGAGTAGTGAGACTACCTTCTTCTAACAAACAAGACTGGGGAACCTAGTAACACTTTGGATGAAAGTACTATAGGCATTTATGTACATGATTAATGGAGCTAATCAGGCCAACTAAGTATTACTAGTAACTACTATTAAAACATCAAAGTAGGAGTGCTTAAATCTTTTCAGTCTAGTAAATGGTCACAGAGATCATAACCAGTGATAGACATTGCATATCATGCTAATATTGCACAACCATTCAGCATTAAAATAGATAATTTGTAAATTAAGATTTTCTGATTTATTTAATCTCGATAAATAGTGTGTGTCTATATATATATATATATATATATATTATATATATAATATATATATATATATATATAGATATATATAGATAGATATATCTAATATATAGATTATATATATATATATATATAATATCTTTTTTTAAAAAATAAAATTTTGAATATATATATTATATATATATATATATAATTATAATTAATAATTATAAATTATATTCATATATAATATTTATTATATATTATATATTATAATATTATTATATTATCTATATATTAATATATATATTATTATATATATATATTATTATATAATATTATTTTAATTATATATTATATATTATATATATATATATGTATATATATATATATTAATATATATATATATAATATATATATATATCTATATGGCATGAAAAGTAAAATCCTTAAAATGACATGGTTAACCGTCACCATTGTGTTAGATCTGACAGTGTAATAACATCCTTTCATGTCATAGGGTATTGTACTTGCTGGATTATTATTACTAGCTCAATTAGCAAATCAGTAATCATCCATACATAATTCAATTATCTATGCTATTTTGTGCACATTTGTGGCACATAAAAAATCTATTAAGGAGCTTTTAAACAAGAATGATGACGGTATATGCAACAAATACTATTAAACAGAAATAAAGACAAACTGGCAATTTACAACAGTAATAGATACAATACAGTAATAAAGTACTTACAGTCATGCAACAATTAACATCATAGTTTAAAATAAACAAATATTACTTAACTGCTAAAACAACTTTAATAAATAATATAATGGAACACATGCCAAACCACTATGATTTATGAAATAAAAGTGTGCAATGAATAAAATATGAACACCAATCTACCTGGAAAGGACACTCAGCACATCACCCCAGTCATATGAGATGCAGCATTTCCAACTACTGAGCAAAACATGAATGATTAATGCATTAAAAGTTTATAAAACTTAGATTATTTTAAGTTCACTGACAAATCAGCTGGACTTCTGAGAATTAATCGATGATGATGTTAGAGAAATTACTATGATTTTAATGGGAAGGTACTCAAAATGACTTAATGTTTCTCAGTATATCAAGTGAGGTTATCTAAACCCTTTGCTTATAGTATATACCAATCTCTATACATCAGTACTCGACTGTTCATCATTATTGCCTCCAATACCATGCAATGCAAAGGGGTTCTTGAAATTCCTCCATTCCTGTCTTTCCTGTGCTCTACACAAACCTACACTTACCTCCTGCCTCCTGTCTCAGTTTTCATTTAAGTAGTTCTGGGTATTCCTAATCTTGTGGTGCCCACAGGTGCCCAGCTGACACTATCACATACTATTTTCCCCAGGGTGACACAATAGACATGTTCAAGTCATTCCCCCTGCTCTTCATCATAACCCCACCAACATATAAAACTTGCATAATTTCCCTTATGGTAACATTTCTCAAAATCTTGCTAGAATAAATCCTGATACTTTTATCTTCTAATCAACAAAATCTTTTACATACACAATATTTTCACTGTCAATCCATGATTCACATCCATATGGAAATAGTATCTTACTTTTCTATGTAATTTTAATCTATTTGTCTTCCAAATCAGCCTGACCACTGCTCAATTTGTCTTTTTTAGTCTTCCACTACATTCAAACTGAAGAGAACCTAAATTGAATATCAATGTTCCTATGTGTTTCCAACGATTTATTCTTAACAATCCTTTCTTCCCTTCAATGTTATTTCATTCCTCTGTCCATAATCTATCCCCACAGCTTATAATTTCTTTAGATTTATTTAGTCCCTTTTCTCTCAAAAACATGATTTATCTTATTAAGAAACCTAAGTAGTATAGCTTGTGGAGTTATGCTGATTATAACAGCTTCATCTGCATATTCTTAGTCTGTAAACTTTCTACTATTACTCCCACCTCAGCCTTGTCTTCCATCTCCAAACCACTTTTTTCATTATAAAATCTTTGAGAATGGCAAACAACAAAGGTCATATGTGTAATGTTACCGTGTAGTAACCCACATTTTACTTCTAATTTTCTTGAAAAGACATCTTTATTGACATTATATGTACATAGTTATAAATATTAAATCTTACTTATTACCCAAAACAAAAAGTAAATACAGTTTAATATATGAAAACTGATGGGCCACACCAGAAAGTATATCACTTTTTCTTCCCTAATATCTACATCATCATCATGGAGTATAACAACATTAATGAAATATGAAAGTTGATTTCATCTATGCACAGATTAAATATTTTATTACAGTAAAATCTATTATGACAGTATTTTTTTATTGTAACAGGTGATAACATCAAAACCAGAGAGAGAGAGAGAGAGAGAGAGAGAGAGAGAGAGAGAGAGAATAAAATCATCCACAGAATACTAGCTGGGAACATACTGTACAAAACTGTGTAACATATTCATCAGCTATGCTTTGGCATTTCAAAAATATGTGTGTGTGAACTGTACATAGAAACCATGTTACATGTGGGGTCTGTGAATAGTTTCCTACAAAACAGTTTCTGCTAGCGGCTACAGGATGTAAAATATATCTACTGCAGATAAGAGGATGTTTCAGAATTCACATCCTAATGAGGGGATACATGGTGAAGTGGAAAAAGTAAAAACATCTGTCTGATTCCTTTCAAAATAAGTTGCATTCACCAACTAGCTATTATGTCATAAATAGTTTACTACGACAACAAAACTTGCACAAATGCAGTAGTTTGCTTAGTGAAAACAGTGTACTTTTATTGCTGGAAACTGAATATAAAACCTTGCAATACCAAAATGCTTAAGTGTTTTCACGGTGCTTAACATTTGAAATGTGTCAATATTAACGGTGCTTTTATAGCTGCTCATTGACTATTACCTAATTCTTTTCATTTGAGTTGGCTAAAGTTACCACCTACATACTTTTATCAGTTATCAGTGTACAAAGAACAAATGCAAAAAAGTTAAAAGTGTGTGCAAGGAACAAATTGAAGTGTACTGACATCAGTTTAGTGTAGTAACATGAGGATTAGCAAAACAACAATTATGCTATAGTATAAGATAAATCCTGAATATTGAATTTGAGGATCTGATGGCTCAAAAGAAACAAGAGTACTGTAATACCTCATAGTACTTCCTTTTCAAGATACACCTTATCTATTACTGTCCTTTATTCAGATCAAATGGTACTGTTTAAAAAAATCAATGGGGAAAAGTATTTCTTCAATTTTCTATGAGAATTGTGAACTTTTTTCTGATATTATTCATGTTAACTGAACATATGTACAGCCTTTACTGCACAGATAGGAAAAACAAGATACATTAGATGTACCAAGTTTTCATTTTAAAAGTACACTGTACACATTACTATAAGCATTGACTATAATTACAACTTAATTTTTTAATATACCAGCGCTCACAGTATTTTGTTTGGTCTTAAATATCTACTATTGCTTCCTGGAGAGAAAGAGAGAGGAACTATTTATTCTAGTATTTAACAATCTGCATTTGCAGATTTATTTACAGTACACCACCCCTCATACTAAAACAACACAGTAACATCTTTGTGTTCAGAGATGAACAAATGAAAATGATGGAAAAATGCATATTGTACAATATATTACAGTATATATCACTACATATTTTTATAATGAAGTTTATATACGGTATGAAACACTTTACTGTAAACATCTGTACTCTACATATATGAACACGTACCTAATGGTTTTTCCTTATTGCTGTATACATACAGCACTCCTGATCTGTATACTGGCTTATTCATATATTTGGGTAACCTCTATAAAACCAGCATGGTGTACAAAATTTCATTCAATATACTAGTACTATAACATTACTACTTTACATAGAGGATTTTAATGAGAGGTCAAACTATACGCTGTACATTATTATGTACTTCACACTAACCCTGGCTTCTTTGTTTATAGGCTCATATGACTGGCTATACACTGCAGCACTAACTCTTGCCTAATTAAAAAGATAACTATCCTGACTTTTTAAAATTCTCTTATTTCAGTTCTGTAAGAATAAAGAAAAATGTCTTTGAGTTTTACTGATTTATACAGTGTTTGTACTATAGACAATGGGTGTACTACACTGTAGGATAGAAATGGGAAGATTAGGATAGAAAATAGGAATATTGTTTTTTAAATAGCCTAGAATAGGGATTGATATTCTATTATTATTATTACCATTATTATTATTATTATTATTATTATTATTATTATTATTATTATTATTATTATTATTTATAATTATTATTGTTACAGTATTTGGATTATCCAAAACACAAAGCTTAATGACTAACTCTTACAGGGCTGGTTGAAAAACTTCTCTGAATTTGATATACGTACTATTAAATTACAGCTACAGTATTCAGAAATTCATAATTGAGGTAACTGAAAATGACAGATTCTGGCAAAAAATTTCTTTAACTGATTAGTTACTTAAAACTTTATATAATTCTACAGTATAACCCTGCAGGGATTGGATCATGTGGGATATTCATCAATTATCTGTATGTCAAACCAGTGACAAATTATAACATCAAAATTACTTGTAATTGTAAATATTGATAAAATTAATTTTATATTGTGACAATGGTTTTGTTTTAATTTATTAGCATCATCTTCACTGTTTCATTTAGTCTGCCATTTAATGATGATATAATGTGTTTCTGAGATGATGTTTAATAACTCTCATATCTGATAGCATAGTAGCACAAAATTTGGCTGCTTTATTGGCTTCACTTTCATTAATGGATATGTGAGCCGAAATCCAACATATTTCTACAATTTTACAACCTCGTATATAATTAGTGATGTGAAAACTACTTTTCTGTGCATGTGTATTTTTTTTATTATACTTCAGAAACGTTTCTGTAGCAATTCTACAACTGCCATTAATTAAAAATTTCTGCAATAGTAAATCTTCAATGATTTTAATAGCTGATCTACAGCACATAATTTTGCTTTTTTCTTTTCTTAAATTTCAGCTGAAAACCCTTTTGGAGAGTCAATACACTAAAAATCCAAGAGGGCTCCAAAAGGAAATCAGGTTGCAAAAAGAGACTATTATAATAAAAGGTAATAAATAAATGGGATAAATAAAAATAACAAAGAAAATAAAACCAATAAATCTGAAATACACATGTCAGCAGAGAACAGGAATAAATTCGCTACTTGCTTAAATAGTCAGAAATCAGAAGATTCCCCAATTGTACTAGGTAAACTATTCCACATTTTAGTTGCAGCCATTATAAAACTCCTAGCAAACTGAGAAGTACTACATCTGTTGTTAGAATATCTGTTGTTAGAATAAGACACACTGTCTGCAGCAGCAACATGCTGTGAAAACAGAACCACTGCAGGTAAGAGAGAACTGATATGTTTTGTTTGGACACAGGGTTGCAAATCCTACCCTTGATGAAGATTTAGAGCCATCAGTGTACTATGTTGCATAGCATGGACCTTTATATCTTATATGTTTTCCTACATGTTTATCTTCAGAGGTACATGCATAGTTTTCAGATAAGTATTCCAAGGGTGTAAATGTTTATGTTTTATGCATAGTCTAAAGGGACTAAAAAATTATATTTTAACATTAATATGTTTGGCTCACAAAGTCTATTAGCTCTAATTTGGAGAAGCGGTAAGTGATTGTACCATAAATGAGCAGTAGCCTACAGCTACAATTTTTGTGTCTGTTTAGTATGTGTTTGTCTTTTTCATTTACTGTATACTGTTAACTCTTACTTCAGAGCATTACCAATATTGTCACGAGTGGTTTAACATTCATTGCCAAGTCTACTGTGGTGATACTTCATCAATATTGACTGACAGTACTCTGTCAAAACAACAGTCTCAATCAAAATATTGACTAATAGTACAGCAACATATGTTTCAGCAAGGACTTTTGAAAGTTATGGTAATAATAAGACCTTGGATTCCCTTGGAGAAACAGTTCCAATCATAACTGAAGGCTGAAAATAAAGTTTGGATTGACAAATATGCAATTGTTTGGTATGAAAATGGAATTCGGGACTAACAAATGTGTAACTGTAATTGTAGAGAAAAGAAGACTTTCCAGGCTGAGATAAAACAATTCCCAGATGACAGAGTAATCAAGGATATAGGAGACTACCTACAAATACCAAGGAATCCTGGAGGAAGACAAGATCAAACTATGAAATTAATGTAAACATCAGAAGAGAATACTTCAAGGATTAGGGTGATACTACAGTTCAAGTTCAATGGTAAAAATATTGCATAAGTAGTCGATACTTGAAGGAATGGTAGATTGGACAAATGAAAACCATAAAAAAATAAAATAAATAAATAAAAAAACTGAAGACCATCATTAAGGTTCTACACCTAAGGGTAGCAAGGCTCTATGTAACAAGAAGAAAAAATGGAGAAAATGGAGATGAATACAAAATGTGCAGAACTAAATCAACACTGAGAAACAAATACGTAGTTGGGGCAGAACCTTTAGCAGTGAGGATGAGTGGCTGATAACAGCTTGGAATGAAAAACTCCTCTCTCAAAAAAGAGACTGAGAAGTTTAAGGAAAGGATCCCAAGTCAAAGGAAGGTGAAATGGGAAAACTTACAAATGAAAAGTCAATATCAAAGGCAGACTAAGGATACAACTTTACATGGCAGTTGGCAATGGGTGATGATGGAAGAACTTAGGAAGTGAATATGAAGGCATGGTGACAGCAGCATAAAACCAAGCACAAGTACATGATGTACAAAATAAAATATCAGCATCACCTATGCGATGCAGTGGAAACAGTTTAGAGACCATCAACTACTACAAAAGTGAATACCCATCAGTAGCTCATGTTGAATACAAGGGAAGGCATGACTCAAGTGCCTAGTCCAAAAAACTGGGAGATCTACAATGACAATAGCCCATCACATTCAGCCAAGTGGCAAAACCACAGGCATGGAAATGAAATGGAAAATGGAAAAATCAAGGTACTCTGGGACTAAGATGTATGGAATAACCATGTGATACAGGCTTGAGGACACACCTAATCCTGGAGTGAGAGAAAAAATAAGTACCTATGATTGATGTAGCTATACCATGAGGCACAAGAGTTAATAAGAGGAAAATAACAGAAATGTACCAAGATCTAAAAATTGAAATAAGACTGGCAAGCTGAAATGGGTGTAGTACCTGTCACCCTGGGAGCACTAAGAGTAATGCAAGACCTCAGGATGAACATGAAAATGAATGGATGTACAAACCTTGGACAAGAAATATGTACTGCTGGCCACAGAATGGCCCATTATGAATGTTTGCAACCTAATGAAACAGGGTAGTGGGGTCATATCCTCTAGACTTGGAGATACTTATTATTTCTGAGTACTAATATAAGCATAAGAATCTAAGTTCACACAAGATTTGGATTTACTGTTTTCTATGTTGTGGGATATATAAATATTGGCCATTTTTTACGCAGGGAACTGGCCGTCAAAGAAAAAAAAGGTTACTTTCTATTGAGCCATTTTACTCTTTTACAATTCCTGAATAAAATATGAGTAAACAAACCTTTGCCTCAGCCAGCATCAAATGACAGTGATGGGAAATTTTTCCAATGCCATATACAACAAATATGAAATTAAGTTAGTGATCTTCATACACCTATTCACCATATCACAGCTACCTATTCGGAATACGTACGTACTGCTAATCTGGGAGAAGAGTGACATGAAACAGTCAGGCTTTATATAAACATCTGACATCTATCTACTAAGTTTTTATTTAAATAAGCACATACTTCATCTTAATTTCTTTGTACCTTTACACATATTTGTACAACATACCTACTATTTGCTGACAGCACAACTTCAAGAAATCTATTATTTCTTTAAAATCATAATACAATTGTACCTAATAACCTACACACAAAATACATTTCTAAAAGGACTAATTCCTCATGTCTTAAATGCCTTTTTAAATGCTAACCACACAAGGATAAAAGTAATCTTGAATCAACAGCAAGTTACTAAATTTTTAGTATCTTATGCATAACTTATTTATATACATAACTATAATCATTATGAAAGAATGCTATGTTCCCAAATATATTCCTATAATAAAAACACTAATAACCTAGTTACCATAATGTTCCCAGATTAGATTAACCCTAACCAGCTGGTCAGCGTCATGCTAAAACTTGTCTCATTCCAGAGGAATGTCAGACCGAAAAATTACATTTGGATCTGCTATTAATGTTATTTCAAGGAATCTGATTTGTATATAACTTACTTGAAGAAAAGCATCTGGGTCACCATCCTTCATACGATACTGATAGCAAGACCATCAGTGCTAGCAACTAAGTAAAGAAATGACATGCAAAAACTAATCTCATGCCTAATGAATAGCAGTTACAAATTATCCTGACATACACTGCAAAGCAATGAAAATGATGGCACAAAGCAGTGGAGGTGAAAAATCATGCAAATCATTTCAAGAATTCATACCATACAGCTGGACATAACAGTTCAGTACTAAGTACCGAAACACTTTGGTGAATGAATACAATCAAGATTAACAAAAAGGAAAGTTGCAAAATTAAATCTCTGGTAATACTACTAACCTTTGGGCCTATTATAGTGCCCTCGTCCCTCCCCATAACCATGCCGGGTTGGTCCAGCCCGTGAGCTTGGAGCTATGGAACTTCCTGGAGTTGATGGTTGTCTGGGATTTCCAGGATAAGGGGGAGGAGGGTCATCACTGTATGCCCTGCTTGAACGTTTGGATGCAGCGGCCTTTGGACGTTCTCCTTCTCTGCTCCCTCCTGGTCTGGAAGGACCTGGCTGATTATGGTGGTGGTGGTGGTGGTGATGACTTGGACCAGGAAGTTGATTGCCACTGGGGCCTGGTCCCTGCCGGTGCCGCTGGTTAAGAGATAATTTACATTAATAAACTCTTTAGCTCAAATAACATCAAGAATCTTAAATCTGATTTGCAAAACAAAACAGAACAGAACATCAGAAGTCACTTCATGTGCAATCCAAACGATATTCTGATTATGAAAAGAACCTTTACATTGAAGATTACTAAAATTCTATCTATAATTTTTCATACAAAAAGAAATTCCATATTACATGAAATACTAACTTTAACTCTTCTCAAAGTATTGACAGGCCTGCGTAATGTTTCTGTTATGGACCTTGCTGGTGGTTTTCGTGGATTGCTGGATGGGGTGTGCACAGCACAACATTTTATGAATACACCCATGAAGACAACAAAACCTACTCCAAGGAGCAGAACTCCATACCAATATTGCTGAAATGTAAATATCATTAATATCATTTGTCATAAAACATACAAATTCCAACTACACTTACAATTTTTATAGCCACAGTACAGCATATTAATTAATACTCATTAATAAATTTCACATACCCATCATGAATTAGCTAATGACTTCAGCTACTAACACACATGAAATCCAAACCAAAATTCATATAAATTTTCATTAACAGGAAACAGCCTGACACACATCACAGATTTTTTTTCTGTCCAATGATAAAGCAGAACTAAGGTAAAATATTATTATTGAACTTAATGGAAATAAATCAAGCAAAATATAAAATTGTCAGTCCTAAAACCACACTCACACAAGGAAAAATATTTGTATAAACCTACTCCACCACTTATAGACGAACATAAAAAGTTCTTGCACTGTTAATAAACAAAGTCACTCCAAGTCTAATTAAATTATATATTACAACAATATTCATTAGATACTTATGTATATCAGTTCCATGTACAATACAACATTTACTTATGCAACCACTTAAAGTAAAAATAAAACAGCATTGGAGAGATTAAAAGTTGATATTTACTAATTTCAGAAGCTAGTATGAAAGCAAGACAAAATTCAGTATAATTATATAAAAGCTTTGGCTTACTAATTCTTGAACAATATACTATTACTGTTTGACCTTCAGAGAATTCTACCCTTTCTATAGGGACTTGAATGGGGCTATGTCTTTTCAAAATATTATGATCCATCCTAAAATGAGAAATACAGTCCTACTGAGATAGCTTGCTCGTTTAAAGTCCAATAGAAAAGCATCTTACCGTGATCCACTCTGCAACACTGTTTAATGTATCTTGATTAAAAAGCAAGTTTTTGAGACGGGCTAAAGGTCCTTCAGCATCAACTGCTCTGCATTTTTGGAAGACATCACAGTATCCCTGAAAAAATGTATGCACGTTAAAAAACAGTTAACAAAAGTAACTAGCAGTTTCCTTGTACAAAGGTTTAGCTAAAATCAAGACCTTAGGAACATTTTAAGGCTTCTCCATCTACTTTTACTGATAACATCAGATCAACTGATTACACCAACATTTTATTGAGAAAATGCATTTGACCATTTACACTAATTGTCACACTATGTCATGGTAAATGGATATCATACATCATCATACTTCAAATTAAGTACCACTGTATTCACTGTATTGCACTGCACTTGTCAATCAAATCCATAATTATTCAATATATATATTGCAATTTAAACCAGGTAACCACAAGGTAGATACAATTAAAACTTATACTGTGCAGTACCTGGAAGTTGTTGCAAGGTGCTCCTGGCCTCATAAAGACTGGTTCACTAAAAAGATGCTGAAGCTCTGATGTCGATTTGCAAGTGGATGTGTCATTACCCACTTGGCATGCTATCTCACAGAGTTTCTTCTTATCCTGAACTCTATCTGATGTAAGGAAGCATTCAGTCATGCCCTGTGCCAGACATATAGAGCCCGTACATTTTCCTTTCAGGCACACCTGTCAGTAAAAAAAATTGGTATAATTTTGATACTTATTTGCCCTTTCTAATTCTTATACATTACACCTTTAAAAAACTTTTCTTTTAAAACACAAGACATTTTATTATTTTTACTATAGTAAAAGAGAGCACTACAATACAAGATAATTAATTACAAACCTTTGTTCCCTCATTACATTCCTTGTGGTCTTCTTTCTTCTTAGGTGTTGGGCAAGTGGGCATCCTCCCATTACACTTCACTGAGAATTCACAGTCCGTGTCTGAATGACACTGTTTTCCCTGTACATAAGTGCAGGTGTTCCTATCACAGCATGGTCCTTGGCTTGGACTGAAGGAAAGAATTTAGACTTAAAATAAAGGATTACAGTTCTACCATGCCTAGAATCTATGACACAACAAATTATCTTATAAAGCATAATTACAAGATATTTAAAATACAATTAACTAAATAAACATAATTCCCTTAACTCAGAAGCAAAAAATCAAAATTAATCACTACTGCAAATATGCCTACTATAAAATACACTCATCAAAAATTTTGAAATTACCTGCACTGAGTGTTATTTCGTCTTGTGCACTGTTTGGCAGAACTATTAAGGTACTTGTCATGGTTAGAGATTTTCAGAGGGTAGCAACAAGACTCCTCACACTCATCATCATCATAACCACAATCACATTCCTCTCCTTCCTCTACAATCTTGTTGCCACAGAAAGCACCATTGTTAGTGGAGAAGCAGTTTGTCCTTCTCTTTTCTGATATTGCATCTAAAACAAGGGATATATTTCGAACGGAACATGGAGAGAATTTGTCGTTATTCAGACGATCTCCACTTGTGGCTGAGGAAAACATAATAAAGTTTCCTTGTAAGCCACCTGGCTTGCAGATTTCAGGAAAGTCATGAGGAGATCCAAAATTATGTCCAATCTCATGAGCCAAAGTCAACTGTGATACCTTTGGTGGGACCCGTGAATTGTAATTTAAAAATGTGATGATGCCAGTATTTAAAGACCTCTTTTCTGAATGACGGAATCCACCAAGATTTTCAGTATACGTTTTATACTTTTCACAGATACCTCCAGATGCCCCTGTTAAAAAAAATTATAAAAAACAATCAATTCATTAAACTGCAACTAAATCATTAGTTATATCATACATACATTCTAAAATATACTATACAGTACTTAATAGTAATACCACAAACAAAAATCTAACCCATATATGATAATACTAAAATTTAAAAGTTTTCTTGAAAACAGTGCAAATAAAAAATGGCTGTTCCTAAATGAAGAAAATCATATATAAATAATGAAATGGAGATTTAACTTCTTATGAACTGCTCAACTGACAAGCATATACCTTGAAAAAGCTAGGCAACAAACACCAGATTATAAAGAGCTGGAGAATATTAGACTAATTAATGACTGGTCAATGTGAAGACTAACAAAAACATTGTACTGTAAAACCAAGTCACTACCTCTTACCAATCCCAAAATAGTTCTCAGTAACAGACTTACCTGATGGTGATGCCACCCATGCCAATCCAAGAGTTCCACCAGTAAAGTCACGAAACGTGAACACATATGCTAAGCAAAACTCATCATGTTTCTTCTGGGAATGTAGATTAAGGAAGTTGCTTACATCAACATTGGCCTTACAAAATTTGTTTGACTCTCCCTGATAATGAGGACGACATGGTTCATCATCATCAATCTGCAAGACAAGTCAGTTTTCAGATCAAGAGGAGTACATTCCAAAAATTATGATTATGAAGGGTTGCAAAGATCAACTTAAAAGTTCTTTTTACAGTTACATCTTACACCTCACAACATGACATGTAACATTCACATTATAAATCAAGTTCCAATACTACTCTGTTACTAGAAGCCACTGTTGCCACATTTCCACACCACAGACTTCCACGCTCACCTATATTTTATATTTATTCAACAATCAGTAAAATCCAACGTATACATAATATATGCTTTCCTTTACTGTCTACAGATCATTTGCCAAAAACATATATTAACCGGAAAACCTAAATGTTTCTCATTACATGGGGGTCTTGACATACTACAGCATAAACTGATAAAGAGACTATTACATACATGTAGATCTAAACATTAAATGCATTTACAATATAATTTTGCAAATAATTTCCCTTTTCAAGTTAATCACTTTTTATATTTATTAAAACAATTCTAAGTAGATTTAAATTACCTTAATTAGACGGAAACCTAAAGCTGTCACTCTGTTATCGTCTGCATTCTATGTATCAATCAAGACACCGCTTGATTAACTTCTACTGCTTCAAGAATTGACGCGCTAACAACCATTCTTTGATACTTCTTTATTCAGTCGTTATGAACATACATATAAATATGCAAATGACCGAGAATATAGGTTAAAGAATAACATGACAGAGTATAAAAAAATAATACCATATATTTCACCATAATGAACCCCTAAAAAATATGGAAATTTTTTCCAAACTTGGTATGGTAAATCATAAAATGAAGATGCCACTTCTGCACCTGATCATCTCGTGCATGAAAACTTCTACACGGGAGAGCACATTTCTACATTTCGGCTACACTGCTTGAAGCCTCTTTTTGATAATATCACATAAAATCAGTATATCAATATTATGTCATGTAAGTGATGTAGACATAAAAATAATCAATAGTCTCTTTAAACACTTACGTCAGCATCTGTGATCCATAGAGGATGAAATACACACATCTAACTACATACAAATATTCTCCCCAGTGATATTCATATCCTTCAAAGCTCAATCAAATCTTAAAAATTCAGGAGAATAAAATCATAGACAAAAAACTCACCTTTATTCTCTGAACTTCAAATCTGATGTTCCTATGTTTGTACTTTCCGTTGAACTTGACATTGGCATATATATTGTTGATTGCTTTTATGTGCTGTGATATCATAGCTGTGATCTCATCTCTTGTTTTAATGGGATCATTTTCCTCCTGAGGAAGTAAGGAACACCAAGGTCAAATAACATAGGGACTGTATTTTCATAATCATTGTAATAAACACAAATCCAACAGCAGATCTAGACACTATGCAACACTTTGAATTCTGTGCTTTAATGTGGCACTGTTTCCAAATTCATGTCAAAGTACCAAAATCTTCAAAGGCAGAGAATTCTTTATTGAAACAACTGATCCCCCAGAGACAACTACCAAGGTGACTTTCCAGTCTTGCAGTCTGGTTAAGGAAGGAAATGCAGATTACTATCAATCTGCATGGGCATAAATCAGTAATATGGCAACTTATGTATATTGAGTCAATGAATTTTACAATACTTTTCAATTGATTACCATAAACACTGAATTAATAAAAATTGCTACCATCACCCTACAATATGACCTGACACTTTAATTTGGCAGATGTGGGTATTTTTCTTTGCAAAATTTCCAACATTCAGATACAGTATTTCCATTTAGTTTTTATTTATTAGGTGTTATGAGACAATGGTACTACATTTTTAATGTAAAGGTTAAACTCAAATCTTATAAGGGCTAATAATGTAAAACGTACACTTAGTGCAACATAATTTACCAGGTGACCTCCAAACTAACAGCAAAATCAGATTGGCTATGGGACATATACAATATCTTTTTGTAAATAGACAACCTTAAAAACAAAAAACAAAAAACAAAAAAAAAAGACAAACATAAATGCAATATTTGTTTAACAGATGTCTAGAGAAACACAATGTAATGAAAAGTAGTATGTATTCTCAAAAGTCCTGAATATGGTAAAAATTAAGTTACTGTAAACTGAAGTTTTAAAATGCCAGACAATCTTACTAAAATCAATAAAAAAAACTTGGGAATTTACTGTATACTAAATAGTCAAGCCTAAGGAAATCAAATTACAATGCAATTTAAACCCCATATCTGTTACAAGGAAAACACAAGGTCAACATTAATGGACAACTGCTTAAATGAGTCTTAGAAAGCTTCTCATTATCAGTTTCGCCCAATGACGCCTGAGACGAAGAATCATCGCTACCAAGGAACTGACGGAGTCATCTAAACCATGGCTGGGAAACAATGACCATATACGACTGTTTTTCTCAAAAGTAAAACTACCATAACCAACAAAGAAATTAATTTAATGAAAACTAAAAGATGATACAGTCCATTAATTATGAAAACTGAAAAATACTCTGACAACTCTCAAGAGAATAAAAAATCAGACAGCACAAACCTGAGACTATCAAACAACAAACAAAATTACTATAATATGCTATAAAATATCAGTAAACTCTCAAGTGTTTGATCAAATAAGTTGCATGCACATCAGGACAAATTCTTGACATATCTCTAGTAGTTATGCTAACATGGAAAAACTATCAAGATCAATGCCAAAACTCTTTAATATTGCATATATAAGGTAACTGTTCCAGGCAAAACGACACACCCAGTGTAAAATCCGGGAACTGGAGTCTCTCAGCATAAATGTATTTATTCTGTTAGAATAGTACTCAGTTTAAAAACAATAATAGCTAGTGTGTAAGGAAATTTCACCCAGTTACATCCATCATTAAACTGTTAACAAAAACTAAGTAGTACTGTAGAGTGCTCACATTTTTAAAGCTATAAACATCAACTAGAATCTATTAGCCTTAAATAGAAGTAAATCCATAAATTATAGGGGAATGAAATGATAAAAATCAATCACTAAATAAACATTTGCAAGCTTTGTAACTTTACAGCACAAAAAGATGAAGCCAAGTTAAACTCTTCCTTACTCAATGTTCATTCTAAACTGTATGGGAAACATATAAATAAAGATGTATGCAGAAAAAGAGGAAAATTTCTCCAACTCCTAAATTCTGCTTTATATTCACTAGCACTAACAAGTCACCATAAGAAAATATAAAAATTCCAAATACTACACTAAGGAATATTCATCTCTCAGAGTCAATAGTCTGTTAACTGAGAATCTTCAGATAAAATAATGATCTGATCTTGGCACCTAATATTTAATTAATAAACTTATTTTCAACATACCCACTGATGATGGGTCAAGTGTCATACCTGTTTATAAATATGATGCCAAAGCATTGGGTCAGTCTGGATAGAAAGAGAACAGGTCCCCTTATTATCCTCACCAACCCCGAGGCCAATAGCTCTCTTACTGCGGTGTTGATTGGCTTCTTCGCTATACTTATTGTGGTAGTCCTCCATCAGATGAAATGCACTGCCAAAATCATGCTCTTCAGCGGTCTTATACTCATCATTGCTATCCAGCCATTGTTTGTACTTGTACTGACTACGAAGATGGGCAGGGGTTTGTAGAAAGCGTCTTGCGGCCTCTTCCATCTCCTCCTTTGGGTCTGCAGAATTTTGAACGCTGTCCATCCAGGCAGCCACATCATCCGTCACACCACAACCAGATTTATGGCCTGTGCGTAATCGTGCATAAGGGTCTTCCACGTGCCTGTCATGGTAGATCAAGGAGTGGAAGCCCGACCTAGTGGCATTGTGGCCCTTGAAATACTTGTGGGCACGTTCCACATAATAAGTGCCATCATGGTCACTTTCAATCACACCCTCAAAAACCCCATCTCGGATGCTCCCCCAAACACGTGAATTGGGGTCATCTGAAAAAATTACTCAAGATAATAAATGTCCCAACACATAGACCTTTTTAACAAAATCACCATTTTAATTCAAAAGATATGATGACTATAACCATTACATTTCCCTAAATACATTGACAGCAACTGTTATTTCATTACACTGTGGTTTAACTTACATGACAACTTTCCACTTATTTTAAAAAATGTTCCAATAATGATGATATTTTATAGTAATTAAAATAAAAATTCTTACTTCAATTACTGTACTATAGGATACTTTGAATAATAATGTCTAATCATATGACTATAAAAAAAATAAAATGACACTATCACAGTAAAATTTTCACCTGCTAGGGTTCCTTCATAAACGTGACTAAAATCTAGTCCAGCTTCAATCTTGGCTGGAACTTCTACTTTGACTATTGGACTTATAGTCTGCGTATCTCTCTTCAAACGCAGGTGGAAAGATCGTCCATGTGACGCGAATGATATGGTTAGCTGTTGAAAAAAGGATACATTATACTAAATTCATAGAGTAAACTCAAAACATGAAATGAACTCTAACTCCAAAACTCCATTTATAACAAAGATATATAATTCATCAAGTGGAAATGAAAATGCAGCATAGGAGGACCCTTCTCTAGAAGCAAACTTTGCTACACACATCGTTCTCTCCAATTATTTTGAAGTAATATAGACAAGCCAAGTATTGACAGGAAAGTGAGTTGAACACCTTCATCATCAACAACAATAGACGACGAATTCAATGGGAAAAGTATACAAAAATAATCAAAATAAAAATCTTTATGCATTTAGTACACTATCTTGATCTAAATTATGTATCCAAAGAATGGAGTATAACTGACAGTAATGCTTAAACTTTTATTCAGCTAAAGTCTACTGTAATCCTAAAATTATTAAGCCAAATATATTATGTGTGAATATCACCTTGTTGCAAGATGATAAATTTGTTTTCACAAGTTCCTAGGTAAATCTGGGTAATTATACAGTATACGAAACGATCATAACTGAAGTTGATTCATCTTTTTCCAGCATACAGTGGGTGTAATAGATACAGTGGGTGTAATAGATACCAGCATTAAAATCCATCTAATAAATTCTTTCCTGGGGTAAAAGAAAAGTCCTCTAATATTACTGAGATAATTCTATCATCAAGAGTACACCCAGCATTAAATGGCAAGTTATTCTTGACAACATCTGATCGCTCTAATAAAATGGTTCTCAGAAAAGCCTAGTTGTTATATAATTCCTAATATAAAGTCTGCTAATCCTTAAGATACACCCTGTTTAATCTTCAATTTGGACCAGTTTACTCAAAACAATAAACTTTTTTAGTCACTGGATGAAAAGTCATTAACCTTAAGGATAAAAACTAATATAACCGACGAGTTAAACAATAACTTAACTTAACCAACTGTTTTATTCCTCTTCAATCTGAAAATAGAAATGAATGAACCCAATAGATATGTTCCCTTCCATAGGAACCTTTCTCCCATTTAATGATGTAATGTTCTACAGACACAGACACAAAATTAGTCTTCAACAAACACATTCATTTTGGTTTATTCAGTATTTCAAACAATCTCAGAGAAGAGAACACATCATGTTTAACTAACAATTAATACTAACTTTGACAAATTAGAAATTACATAAAGTACTGGACAAAAATTAGAGCGGTGAATACATAAGAACACTAAAAGTAGATATTTAGCTTAAATATTAATAATATATGCAGCCATGTTTTGAGAGAGAGAGAGAGAGAGAGAGAGAGAGAGAGAGAGAGAAGAGAGAGAGAGAGAGAGAGAGCGAGAGAGAGAGAGAGAGAGAGAGAGAGAGAGAGAGAGAGAGAGAGGCAATCCAAGGTCCAAGGACTGACTTACCTCTTCGTTGTTATCGAGCGACCGCTTAAGGCGGTGATGTTGCCGATGGACAGGATCCGAATCATATCGAAGCACCTCATACCGGCTCACATATTCACTTAGTGCAGAACCTGAAATGAAAACCATCATTAAAATAGTGACATAATAACAGGTTCAACAAAGAAAAAGATCATTTGCTTTGATCAAAACTTGGATATGTGACTTCATTGGATTGCAGAGATCCACCTATGTAATGGTGGAAAGTAGGGTGAGCCACTTGGATAGATATATATTATATATATATATATATATATATATATTATATATATATATATATATATATATTATATATATATATATATATATATATATATATATATATATATGATATATATATATATACTATATATATACAACAGATATAGATATATTACTATATAGATATATATGAGATTATATATAGATATATAACCGATATTATAGAGTATAGATATATATATATCTAATATATATATATATATATATATATATATGTTTTTTACTGCAATACAACAGTAGAATATGATGTAAAAGGCCCATAGAACGCTATTTTTAACATTGCAACCATATATTTCAAGCACTTCCTTCTGTGCTCCTGATCACTGGTAAAATATGGACAAAGCAATGTCTTAGAAGAGTATATGCATACATATTTTTGTATACGTATATACTCTTGTAAGATATCCTATGTCCATATTTTACCAGTGATCAGGAGCACAGAAGGAAGTGCTCGAAATATATGGTTGCAATGTTAAAACAGTGTTTTATGAGCCTTTTATCTTCATTCATACACACACACACACACACACACACACACACACACACACATATATATATATATATATATTATATATATATATATATATATATATAATATAATATATATATAATAGATATATATATAATTATATATATATATATAGATGGATATATATATATATATATATATATACAATTCTAACTATATATATATTTTAAGTATATATATATATATATATTATATATATATAGTAATATAATTATAATATATATATATATAATATAAATATTTTATTATTATCTAATATATATATATATATATATATATATATATATATATATATATTATAATATATATATATATATATATATATATATATATATATATAGTTATATTATATATATATATATATATATATATATATTATATTATATATATATATAGATATATATTAATATATATATATATATATAATAAGTATATAATATATATATATATAATATATATATATGTATAATAATAATAATATTATTATTTATATATACATATATATCTATATTATAATATATAATATAGTATTATATTATATACACATACCATATCATATATACACACACAGATTAATATATTATAATATTATATAGTATATATATAATAATAATGTATATATATATATATATATATAGTATATATATAACACACACAAATCACATACATAAACTGATTAAGTGAAAAAAGTGCCTTAAACTTAGGAAACTGAAAGCATTCTTTGTACTGGTGCATAATTCCTTTGACATGGATATATTCCTTTCCCTTTCCCATTTCCTGCATCATTATGATTATTATTATTATTGTTGTTATTATTATTATTATTATTATTATTATTATTATTATTATTATTATTATTATTATTATTATTATTATTATTATTAAATTAGTACCAATGACTTCAGTTCCGGTTTAGACCACTAGCCTGGCCTACGATCTGTCATCATCAGTACTCGATGTTCAGTGGATCAAGTCTCCCGGTAACAAACCACTTGTCAATTATAAATCCCCTTCTCTATTATTTGCAATTATAAATCCTCTTCTCTATTATTTCCAATGTAGGGAGAATTGAATAATATATGACATTTGTAGCTAAATTTGAGAGGATACATGCATGCATATATAAATATATATATATTTTAAATATACACATTATATATATATATATATATATATATATATATATATATATAATACATACACACACATTTACATACATACATACAAACATACATAGATACATAGATACATACATATACATATATTATATATATATATATATATATATATATATATATATATATATATATATATACAGTGGAACCTCGACATACGAAAGTCCCTACTTACGAAAAATCCAAGTTACAAAAGCAAAGACGAAGATATTTTTGCTGATGTATACGAAAATAGTTCAGGTCGCGAAAGGGTGTACTACTGTAAAGTCCGAGATTCGCCCGGACCGCCGAGAACAATTTTAAAACTCGCGCACCGCCAACTGAGTAGACTCATCACCATCCTCCCACTCTCCGATTGGTTCCTGATGCTAGTCACCGCCGTAAGATCCTGCTCTCCTATTAGTCAGCATCTGTCCCATCATCATCAGCATTATCGTACGCACCCAGAATTCGTTCGTTCACATATATTTCGTTTAAATTTGTGTTAGTGATTTCGCTTTCTTTGTGTACTTGTATACTTGTATACTTTATCATATTGTGTGTGAACTTAATTAACTTAATTAGCCATGGGTCCCAAGGATATTGCTGAAGTTCACAGAAAGAAGAGAATGCTTTCTATGGAGACAAAGATGGAGATAACTAAAAAGTATGAAGCTAGCATGCGGTTTAGTGTGATCACTAAGGAATACGGCCGAAATCCGTCGACGATAGGCACCATCCTTAAGCAGAAGGAAGCCATCAGAGCAGCTACACATGATAGAGATGGAGAGGCTGCTTCTTGTATGGATAAAAGACAAAGAAATCGCTGGCGATACGATAACCGAGACGGCAATCTGCCAGAAGACCGGTGCTATTTTCAGTGATCTAATTGCCCAGGCCGAAGACGACAGAGGAGAAGGGACATCGACGCCAACCCCAGACTTCAAGGCTTCTTGTGGGCGGTTTGAAAAATTCCGGAAACGGAGTGGCATCCTTGAAAGCGGCCGAAGCCTTTATTAAGACGTTCGATGAGATAACGATCAAGGAAAGCTACAGTTCTCAGCAAGTCTTCAACTGTGATGAGACTGGCCTTTTTTGGAAAAAAAAATGCCTCGTCGGACATACATCACTGAGGAAGAGAAGAAGCTACCCGGGCATAAGCCTATGAAAGACAGGCTTACGCTCGCACTTTGTTCCAACGCCAGTGGGGATTGTAAGGTGAAGCCCCTACTTGTGTATCATTCGGAGACTCCTCGAGCCTTCAAGGCCCACAAAGCAATAAAGAAGCTTCCGGTGATGTGGAGGGCTAATGTGAAAGCCTGAGTAACGAGACTTTTGTTCACCGAGTGGGTAAATCTGTTTCGGCCCAACAGTGAAGAAGTTCTTGGAAGAGAAGCGCCTCCCTCTGAAATGTCTGCTTTGTTGGACAATGTCCCTGCTCACCCTCCTGGCCTCGAGGAAGGTATCCTAGCGGAGTATTCTTTCATCAAGGTTCTTTATCTTCTGCCTAACACCACCCCTCTCCCCCAGCCCATGGACCAGCAAGTGATATCGAACTTCAAGAAGCTGTATACAAAACATCTTTTCAGGAGATGTTTCGACATCACCGATACCACAAACCTCACCTTGAGTGAATTTTGGATGAAGAATTTCGATGTTGTCATATGCATCCAACTCATCGATCAAGTTTGGCAAGAGGTTTCCAGGCGAACCTTGAATTCTTCATGGAGGAAACTCTGGCCTGATGCCGTATCCGCCAAAGACTTCGAGGGATTCAACGTGGGCGAAGCTGATGCAGATTCAGAAACAGTTGACCATCCTGAAACTGTTTCGCAACCAGATCTTGACGACATCATTGCACTCGGCAAGTCCATGGGGCTGGTCGTCGACGAGGACGACATCAATGACCTTCTCGAGGAGCACCAAGAGGAGCTTACGACGTATGACCTGAAGGAGTTGGAGGCCATGCAACATAACATCTTTCAAGAAGAGTTCTCTAGCAGTGGCGAGGAGGAGGAGGAGGGCCCTATGACAACGGCAGAAATTAAGGATGCTCTAGCTGCTTTTCATAAACTGCAATCACTTGTAGAAAACACACACTCCAAAAAGGCTTACACATGTCGTATGCTTGCACAGTTCGATGATGTTTGCCCGAGTCGTTTCAGGAACATTTTGAAAGCAGCCAGAAGCAATCTTCCTTGGATAGTTATTTTTTAAAGAGGCCTTTAGTAATAGTAAACAAACAGGAAGATCCAAGTGATATGAAAAAACAGAAAGTTGAAAGTGGTGAAGAAATTTAAATTTTGTAAAAAAACGTAGTATAAAAAAGTAAAAAAAAATGTAATAATCAGAAAAAGGAAAAAAAAAAGATATTTAATTTTAAGTTTTTTGTAAAGTTAAGTGTTAATGTTTTCTGCAATTTCTTAATGTGTTTCGTAAAGTTTAGTGCTAATGTTTTCTGCCATTTTTTAATATGTTTCGTAAAGTTAAGTGTTCATGTTTTCTGCCATTTGTCCTCCTCCTCTGTTGCTACTTTCGGAGATCGCCTCACTCGAAAGGTAAGGTTCCACATTTTACTACAAATGTACGTACAGTATTTCTTGTACCATGTACACTAATACACTATATTTACAGGTACAGTAAAGGTTATGTTAGGTATTGAATGGTCCAAATTGTTGTATTTCATTGTTTATTGGTCAATTTAGCTTTTTATTATAAAATTTACTGTGGCGTTTTTTGTAGGGCTTGGAACGAATTAGGTAATTTACATGTAAAACATAGTTCGAGATACAAAAAAATTCAGGTTACGAAGGCCGCTTTGGAATGGAATAATTTCGTATCCTAAGGCACTACTGTATATATATATATATATATATATATATATATATATATATATATATATATATATATATACACACACACACACCACACACACACACACACACACACACATATATATATATATATATATATATATATATATATATATATATATATATATATATATATATATATATATATATGAGGTTGCATGGACTTTTTGAAACTTCCTGTCAGTTATAAATAACAGAAAACCAATTGCATACAAAGCAACACTAAGGTACATTACTCTCTATATATTGCATGTAGGGAAGAAAATGAGAGTTCAATGACAATGGCTTAGCGTTAAAATGTCAATGCCTTTACTCTTTAAAATCTAAATATGAAGATCAGAAAAACAATCAGCATGTAGGCCATTATCTCTAGAACGAAGATGTAGTAGTATATAGACATCTACGGTCTGCCTTCCAACGCACGATCTGTTCCCTCTTGGCAACGGGATGGACTGAACATAATTATCTCTCTCTCTCTCTCTCTCTCTCTCTCTCTCTCTCTCTCTCTCTCTCTCTCTCTCTCTACTAAGCATTTTCCTTCCATCCAATTCGATCGATAGGAAGTCCCTTCTATAGCCTTACTTCTCTAACCAAATTTCATAGACTTCATTTAAGGTTCCTTCAACGGCACTAACCCACTTTTATGAGGTGAACCGATTTCAACTTTTATTCTTCCTTTTGAATTTCATTTTTCCCTTTTCGTTTATACATTACACCTACACCAGAAGACTTGCTTGTAATACAGATTTGGGAAGGTTGGAAAGGTAACACAGATTTACAGTTTGGTCATTCTTGCCATCGCTACGAACAGTTCTATTGTAAGAGGTCTTGAGAGAGAGAGAGAGAGAGAGAGAGAGAAGAGAGAGAGAGAGAGAGAGAGAGAATATTAATATTGTTCTGATCATAGATGGATTAACATTAAAAAAACACTGAAATGAGAGTGGAAATGTGTTTCCAACAAACACACATAAAACAATACATACATAACTACATAAAAATTCAAGTGTGAATCATTGACTAAACTATCCTCATTCTCCAAGCTACAAGCTTAGCACTCGGCTATCCGAGGTGGCTATGAGTTCACCTCTCAATTCTAAGTACTGAAGCTGAATTCGGCATGACTATATAGTAGTATACAAAACTGTGGTAATCAGCTTGATGGTCGAACGTATATGCCACTTTCATCTCCGTATCAAATCCAATATGAACATAGTATTCGAATCCTGGTCAAGGCTGGTGCTTTTGTATGTAATGCCCTTGGAGTGCAAGTTATCCCCAAAATAAAGTAATTTAAGATATTGAAGGTATTTGTGGTTTAATTTTCAGCCCGAAAAAAATTAGGGTGTGAATTGGTGATAATATTATACATAGTATACTCATGCATATATTTCGGTGTATATGCGTGTATGTATATGTATGTATGTGTATATATATATATATTAATAAATTGTACACACGTGAATTTATCCCGTCAAACCAACACAATAAATTAAAAAAAAAAAAAAACAGTACAAGCAGAATATAGAGATCCTCTATACTCTCTGGTACAAGTAAAAAAATTCGCGGCCTTGGGCGAAAAAAATAGTTAATTTAAAGAAGAAGAAACCAGTGAAGCCACTACCACCCCCACCCAAGCCTCATCCCAGCCCCTTTCATTGAAATTCACTCTGTACAGGTTGCCGAAGGGCAGAGGCCGTGAACTTCGACGGCTTTTGAATTTAAATGACAGCTCAGGGACTGTGCGGTCTGCCCCTCACCCTCTGGGAACGCTTCTTCCGGTGACACCTCTCTCTCTCCTCTCTCTCTCTCTCTCTCTCTCTCTCTCTCTCTCTCTCCTCTTTAGGGAAGATTTTGAAGTTCTCATTATTCCTTTATACATCAGTAATCTGCATGACCAAACAACTGCAGGCAAAATCACATTTCAATGTCGATTAAAAATTAATTATAATAAATTAAAAAAAACGTTCATTAACGAAATGCCAATAATTTGCGACTTTGAAGTCGTAACATTTCAGATTACAATTCACGTCTCGGTCTTCAAGCCAGGAAAGAAACATATGCGTAATTATATGACAGAGTAATGCGAGATTAAAGTTAATTAAGTCTGATGAGCTCAATATCACGAAGATCAACATAATTTATTAGTCACGGAACCTTACCGATCAATAGTATAAATGCAAGTGAACCAAGTTTTTCTGGGGAGAACACGGACTTGTGTCATGAAATATCCGACTTACACGCCACACACATCCATGTATGTTTTTCTTAGGACTCATCAGCTAAAGACATAAAAATAAGCCTATAAGCCTATAGTAAACCACTTGGACGAATGGGAAAAAATTATTATTGGGGAAAAAATGATTAGTAATAATCGACTAAGATTATATTTACTTCAGTAACTTCATTTCAGGGTAATACAATCTACAGTCAACGTCTCGGAACTGAGCGCTGCTACTTCTGAACAACCACCGCCTTCAAAGAAGTCATCCGTACAAGTTACGCTCAAGTCTAGGAAATATAATCATATAAATACTATATGGAAATTTCCACGGCTCTGAGCGACCCGTATATCCGAGAATGTTTACAATGCGTAGAAAAAAATAAATCATCATACAAAGACCTCGTTGCAATTCTCGCAATATTGACTGCTACCTAACTCTGCTTTTTTCCATCTGTCCATCCGCCTGTGGTGTTTGCGTATGGTAACACTGCGTTCCGGGCTTTACATAGTTACATTGCTTACATTCAACAATAATAATAATATCCTATTTCGAATATTAACGGTGTAATTCGCATACTGTAATTTATTAAAACACTTTTCAGTTGCAAGTGTACTCCCAGATATCCTTTTATTTACCTAAAACTTACACATACCGCAACTATTTAAAGCCCGGGACGCAGTGTTACCATGCGAAAACACCACAGGCGGGTGGACAGATGGAAAAAAACAGAGTATAGTTCATCATAATGTCAGGGAGCAACGAGACTATCTGGTGTGACATATGCATATCACTGCAAAGTTTAAGGTTTAAAGACTTCTGCAAAAGCCGCCGCATGTATATATACCTTAATTGCTGCAAATCAACACGCACCAATTTGCCGATCCATTACTTTGAAACCAATCTCCTGCTCCGATATCTAGATTTCAGTTTACACTTACGATCTATTAAAAAATTTGAAAGTCAGGGCTTTTTTTTTTTTTTTTTTTTTAAAGAGCAATGCTAAATATCTGACTCGTTTGGTTTAACATCATAAACTATATGCGTAATAGACACACAGTCGTATTTGACTTACTATGAGGTTGCAACTAAAATAATATGACCTCCTGTGACGAAGATGACAGCCAGGTATGATGACCAAAAAGCTCAACAGTTGTTTCTACATCAACACAGCAAATATTATAACCATAAAAGATTCTACATTACCTTCCAGATTGTTTATGTGCAAGAATAAAATAATAATAATAATAATAATAATAATAATAATAATAATAATAATAATTACTACTGATACTGCTATTACAGTCATCAAATCATCATCATCATTATTATTAGTCAAACTAGAGGGAAGATTAGAATTACATAAATGATTTTGTTACTCTAATTCCACTACATGCATTTCATCCAGGTACTACTAGTCGGGTGTCTTCTGTCCAAACTCGGAAAGATAAACTGTTTGTGGTGCGTTTTAAAAGATTATGAAAATTCAGGTAGTAACTAGTGTGTATTCTCTACATAAAAAAAAAAAAAAAAAAAAAATTTAACGGAATTTTAAGAGACGTTTACATCAATATCTCGCAGACCCAAACATTCTTCCAATATTGTTTACAAAACTTCAATCGATCCGAAGTATTCAAATCTTTGGACCAACGCTGAAAGGAATCTGAATTGCCAATTACATTCATTCAAGCTCTACTGGCATCGAAAACATCACGTAAATGAAATCAATCCTTAACATAGCTATGTTACATTTCATGAACTTTAAATTTCAGAATAAAACTAAATATATATATTGTATATATATTTTAAGGATAGCATACTAAATTATTTTCAAATGGAAAATCTCTAACAATATGCAACGTCAACATTGATAATGAAATGTTATGTGCAAGCGCTTTAAAAACCGACATTCATTCCAAAATGCGGCAAAAACAACAACGATATTCATACCACGAACCAGGTCACCACTTCATACGTATTTCTCTCTCTCTCTCTCTCTCTCGTCTCTCTCTCTCTCTCCTTCTCTCTCTCTCTCTATATATATATATATATATATATATATATATATATATAATATATATATATATATATATATATATATAGATATATATATATATAGTTATATATGTATATACACACATATACACACACTGATAAATGCATAAATAAAGGTATAAGCCACGAAGGAAAGTGAAACACTGGTGTAACTGCAAGATCTTTCGATTCAACGTCTGCTAAGTAAAGGACGTTGAGTCGAAAGATCTTGTAGCTACTCCAGTGCTTCACTTTCCTTCGTGGCTTATACCTTTATATATATATATATATATTATATATATATATATATATATAGTATATATATCTAAATCTATTATCTTATAATAGTTATGTCTACTCACATCTAGCATTGGTATTATAATATCCCCAAGTGTATTCAGTTTTGATTCAGATTAATGGATGACCTATAGTAAGTATGTATAAAGCCGTAAAATATATATAGATTTAGATATATATATATATAGTTTCCATTTTCCTCTATTTACTTTCTTTTCAAAGAATGTTTTGGTTCCCTTCTACGAAACGAACTTCGACATTTCATAAAAAGAAGGACATGAAACGACCCCTGAAATACTCATCAAGGGACACATTATCCAATGACAACCACCAACCCTCCACAGATCCTGGCAACAATCCAAATAAGTATGGAAATTCAAACATTTAATTTCTCATCGTACGTCTGGGATGAATATCCAAGGATCGCATGATCGTATCACACGAACAATCTTACTGCACTTTCTATACATTGAAGAAATTCCACAAAATCTTTGAAATAAGGAGTTGCTAACGCGTCTGATTTTCACACATTTCAAAGAACTGCTGCGCTGCGTTACAATAATATAATAAAAATAATAGTCCAGTGAAGTAATACTGGCCGTGACTTGAATACCACTGCACGCGTTCCAGATCTCTAAAACGACGTAAGCTCAGATTTTGGTTACAAAATAAATTTACGGGGAAACTCGACATATATATCGGCCATCCGCCAAATCCGACCGAATAAATTGCGGCTCCAACTGTCGAATGACTCACTGAGAGAGAGAGAGAGAGAGAGAGAGAGAGAGAGAGAGAGAGAGAGAGAGAGAGAGAGAGAGAGAGAGTTATGACCCCTTTTTTTCTCTCTCCTCCATAGCAGCGTCCCACGACAGTTGTTTAAGAAACTTAGTATATATAACTCACTGCATACGTTAACAGAAGCACAGGGTTTTTTTTTAGGGAAAGCACCAATCTATCCCTCTTAGTCTGGTTCGAGATTCGAATACCATGAGAGAGAGAGAGAGAGAGAGAGAGAGAGAGAGAGAGAGAGAGAGAGAGAGAGAGAGAGAGAGAGAGAGAATTTTCTAACAAAGGCGTACTAATTCGTCTTCACTCCTACCACCACCAGACCAGAGGAATAAAAAGATGAAGGGTATTGCACAGAAGGGGAATCCGATCCTCACTCGTGTATTGCTATACGAACGAGAGTAAAAAGCTTTTGGATTTTAAAAAGTGTGTGGGGGAGGGGGAGGGGGGAGGCGGCGGCGGCATTCAATGAAAAGAAAAACTCCAGTCCACGGAATTAAGTACTGTAAAGAAAGAGACCTAAAAGAAAAGAAAAAAAAAATCGCAACAACAAAAACTCAATGAAACAAAGTCCATCCTGCTGCAGAGGAAGAAAAAGTGGTACTTGAGAGAGAGAGAGAGAGAGAGAGAGAGAGAGAGAGAGAGAGAGAGAGAGAGAGAGAGAGAGAGAGAGGAGTTTTTATTTCGTTCCAATTCCTGGACCCAGATTGCAGTCGCTGGCCGTAAAGCGACATAAAGGACAATTTCCCTCTTCCCACTGATCTCCGTTATCTGGCTAACGAATTCCTCACTGCATTCGATATAATAAGAGGTTTTCGCCCCCTCTGAAATATTGCAGCTAATATACGGCTCGCCCATCGTTTGTATTACAGTGGGATAAGGCACGACGGATTTTCAATGGCAGTAACAAATGCGCCGTCGTCGATCAAGATTAAAGCGATTCCTGTGGTATAAGGTTATTTCGTGTTGGTACCACCACCGCCGCCGCCGCCGCCTGTGGGGGACGTAACAAACTAAATAGGTACGTGACGGTGTCCCGCTTCACGGCGGAAAATGTCAGTCACGTGGGGATTAGCAAACAAATATGTAATGCCGTGCATAAATTACCATGATACTGTATCCATTTACAAGTACACAATCACTCGCGTTTATTCTCCTTACTTGGAATATAATAAGCAATATTATACAAACAGATATAAATTTAAGTCATTCATATATTACAGTACATTTATTGCATATTACAAACAAACACCCTAAATGCATATTTATATAAAAAATAAGAAGTTACCACGTCACCGGCTATTGCACAGCCGATGAAAATTTACTTGCATCCAACAGGCAAAATCCTACATGGGGAGTTTTCCATATACTATCTACTTGCAGTTAAGTACTTTACTTTCAACCACATACAAAATTAACTCTCTGTTCGAAGGGTTCGCGCTAAATGCAAGAGTCCTTCATAAATGTGTGTGAGAGAGATTCTCCTAATCAAATCTAATAGTCATATGAATAAAAAATACACAGACATATTCTTACACATTCAAACACAATCATCAAACAGCTATCTATGAAATCTGCCTCTCTGCCATTTGTAGGAGACCGACCAAAAATGGGAAACGAATATCAGCAGCTACCTCGAGTGCCCATGAGACTGGATGCAAATGGACCCTGCAGTGCTATCAGAAGTAGCCGTCAGAGATGCGGTTTTAGGATCGAGTTAAATATGACCAAGTGCCAATAAAGCAGAGGAAAATCAGCTGCAGGCATTCACAATCGCCGCAGCAAGTATTGGCAGTTGCGCATGTACCTCCGCTGTACTGCAGTCCTACAAACGTCGTTATCAACAGTCAAGTTTACACTCGTCGGCAATTAAGAGCTTAATGACCACCAACTCCCTCCAACTATAACTTGCAGAAACGGTATCCTCTGCCAAAGGCCGAAGTTTGGCATGGAATCCGAGAGGGGGGGCGGCCATGCCATTAAGGGTAGGATGGGGGGGTTTGTGGAAGAGTAAGAGAGGCGGACTCACACAACTGAAGTGTAAACAGAAATTAAATTCGAAAGTTGGTGAAATCCGGGCAATTTATTATTATTATTATTAATATTTACAGGCTGGTACAGAAGTTAAGCAATTCCCTCGCATTCCGTTTAGTCATTTTCTCAAAACAGATTACTACTCTCACCATCAAAAAGCACGCCTGCAGACATCTCCGAAATCAAGCCCTCACTCAATACAGCCATTTAACTTTTTGAGTAGGAAGCTCATAGCAGACTTTACGAGAGTCTTCAGGGTCCAGCACACAGCCTGCAAATGACCCACCTAAGAACTTGGTTAGGGAAATCCTCCTCATTCCAGTTTACTCTTTTAAACCAACTCTCACTTTTCCCGTCTCCTCCACATTGCCGGAGACGGCCGGGGATGGATGGATGTGCGCCGAATATGAACAATTGACCCCTGGGGGAAGGAGGAGAAATGGGCGGGGGAATGGAATGAATAATGGTCCCTCAATGGATACAGCGCTTGGCAGAATTGGGTTTGGGAGTGGGAGTGGGTGTGGGTGTGGGGGACCGAAGGAAGACACTGGAAGAGCTTACTTGCATCCAAATGTCCTCATTTCCTCTGCCTTTAATCATCCAAGCAGTGGCTTTGGTCCGTCGTCTTCAAGCATGAAGAGACGTCTTTGGTAAGAGGGGAGGAAAGTCTCCCACGTCAGATATTTTGCCATTCCCAGCGAACTTGGCAGCGTAATTCAACTTTATTGCAGGAATAAGAGCAATCAATCGCCACTGTAATATAAAAATAATGTTTACATGGATTACATTAAAAACTATTTCCATGCAGAATGACAAGTGTATGATCCACCCAGAAAGCAAACAAGTACCCTAATAATTAAATATACTGTAAAAGCAGCCGTTCAAAGATTTACTTGATTAGTAATGTACCTAAATAAGGTACCTATCAATAAAAACAAAACAATGGCTTGTAAGCTGTTTTAGTTCAGAACAAAAAATCCGAATATTCCAAAACCTTTAGTTCTGGTAACTTTTTATTTAAACATATAAAACCATTGTAAATCATTTATACTAATCTATTTCCTACATCTCCACTTTACGCTAGTTTACAAAATGAACTTGAGCACACTCGTAGACTTTGATCACAAAATGAATCACAGACCGTTATGCACAAATGTAATTCTACTTAATGGAAAAAAGGCCCCCCTAAAAAAAGTCCCCATAAAACGAAGCCCAGAAACGCTTCAGTGAGTGAGTGACCCTTTGTGCTTCGCTCTTGCCTTTCCGGCTGGAGCCTGGAGGAAGATGAGGGTAGCGGTAGCGTTTAGGACCTCCGGAAGGGTACTGTTTTACCCAAGGCCTTGGTTTTACCGTTAGTCGACATCGCCTGAGCGCTCCTCGTGAACATCCACCTTTGGTTATTTCTTCCACCATCCCACCCACTCGAGAATCTTCTTCACTCATCGGACTTAACAAACATGAGAGAGAAGTGGTGAATAATCAAGTGATAGAAAATAAGTTTAAGGATGCGATGATAAATGACATTTTCTTACTATCACATCTAACGGACAGAATGTCTGACTGGTTTCAAACCACTGGCGTGAAGATTACCTGTTCAAATCTCTCCCGTTTATAATGACGTATGATTGTAGGTATTTTGAAAGAGCACTGATCTCTCTCTCTCTCTCTCTCTCTCTCTCTCTCTCTCTCTCTCTCTCTCTCAACGATTTCGAATGAATCACAACAGTAGACATATATCAAAGCTCATGTCCAATATGAGAGAGAGAGAGAGAGAGAGAGAGAGAGAGAGAGAGAGAGAGAGAGTCTTTTCAACAATACCGTAATAAAAGGAGTATCCTCCGATGTTTAAGACAAAATCTTCTTTGGGGAATTCAAGACACATGGGCGTCGAACCAGGCACCTACGTAATCCCGCTAATGTTCTCGTTAAAGAGATTCGCGCAAAACGACGCGAAAGAGGATGGAGAACTTCCTACAAAAATCCGATGGGATCCTCCTGCACTGAATGCCCCTGATACTCAAATAGGAGGGAGAATTTTCAGTTTCAGACAATACTGGAGACCGAGTACAGGAGCCACTGCTCTTCATGCCCAAATCATCAGAGCATAAAGGGGAACCAAATCATTAGTTTCATACATTAGCAGCCCTGGAATGATACGTCGTTGATCATAATTTAATCGACAGCAGTACATATCACTAGAGAGAGAGAGAGAGAGAGAGAGAGAGAGAGAGAGAGAGAGAGAGAGAGAGAGAGAGAGACTCAATCTTGCACACTCACTCTGTCTTTGAACATCATACAACGATTGCCAAAATAAAAATCCTAAGTCTCACTAGCTACAGCTTATAAAAATGCTTATTCTAAAAAAAAATCTAAATCCACCAATATTTAACAACAGCAATACGTCTGTAATGCAGTCACTTTTTACACAGGTAAGACGTCTTATCTTAATACATTGTCATCACAATAAACAAGACCGCCCTGGGTGAAAAATCAATTGCATTCAATTGACAACTATACGTAGATTCAAGCTCAACAGTGAAATCAGTTTCAAGTCTTCAAGTTTGAGATATTTTGTTAGCCGGTAAGATTTACGATCAAGTAAAGCAGGAAAAGCAACTTAATTTCCTTCCTTCCCTCTAAAGAAGAGAAAAAAATAGACCCTTATTTGGGAAGCCATCCCCATATTTCAGAAAAGTTCCTACACACAAACAGCACATGGAGTGAGGGGCATCATAAAAAACAAGGATGGAAAACATCCGGCGCCGGGCTTTTGAAATATATAATTTTACAGTTTTGGCCAAATACTGAAGAAATATCTCAGACGCTGGCTGTGTCAACACTGGTGAGGATATAGCTCTTAGGAGGGCAAACACGTTTTCAAATAAACTTCAACAATCAACTCCAAATTTAAGTTACGTAAAACGAAAGACTGAAAAACACTGATGTCGTTTCTATTTCAGATTAAGTAATTTCATGGAAGCTTTAAAGTTAATCCCTGTGAAATATTACGATTGAGCAAAAGAAATCGCAGCAATAAACGCATTAAAGTCACATAAAAAGGAAAGCCAAGCCGAGTCTATCTCATTTAAATGCGGAACATAACGAGGTTTTAAACTGTTAAGGGCATCAGCCATGCCTCACTAAATACACATAGCAACTTATAAGCAATAAGCACGAGGCTGCTACCGTAACGACTGAATGAATAGATCATATCTAAATGTGTGTTTACTCATATGTAGGACCAGAAGCTCTCTTCACAAAATCTGTATTATTACCTTTCCTATGTTGGTTTACTTAGTCTCGTTTATGTCCATCAAAAACCTGCTGTCACGTTGAAGTTAACATATCACAAATGTAAGAAGTTTTGAAATGGCGAAAGTTTTGCGAAGAGCAGCCAAAAATATATATTTATTTGTAGTATATTGCAAGACATGAATGAAAACTATACCGGTGCAAGACAACATCCGTTATTTTTCTTCTTCCCTCACCATTAGTCCGAATCATAAAAAGTTGTGCAATGAGCAAATCAGCAACGAGAACCGAGCCATGGCGTGTGGGCTGCAGAAACTGAATGTGCTCATCTCTTCAAGGAGGACATGACAACATCCTCACACCGAGGTCGACTCTGAGCAGCACCCGCGACGAAGGACCTTCACACCGACAGCTTCGATTCCCACTGGTCCACTTGAACTAGTTCTCATCACTGCAATGCCTTGGGAACACTACTTCCGATGATGACACGGTGCCAAGGATTCTTCTTCTTTTTTTTTGCACTTCCGTCGATGCAATTTTCATCTACAGACATCAACCAGGCTCTACAAACTGGTAGTACGATGGTTAACTTCCTTTGTTAGTAATATCAAATCAATGACCGAGCGAATACATAAAATAACAGGTGAAAACTGAAGTAAACAAACATTTATACAAGATCATAAGTTATGGATAAAATCGACTCTTAAATATCAATGGCCCATTCATAACAATGACTTTATCTCTGTAAATCCGTGGAATTCTTTCTTCTCATACTGAAAGAAAGAGACAGGGGGCAATATTTAATTTCTCAAAATACAATGCAAGCAACATTTAAGAGTCGGACTATTTGTATAGTAGACACAATTCTTCAAATTGACTCAATCGTTGGTCACGAAATGAAAGTTGCTATATACATTTCTCTCTCTCTCTCTCTCTCTCTCTCTCTCTCTCTCTCTCTCTCTCTCTCAACTATATATAAAAGAAGCAAAACTTGCGTAAAAGAAAACTTTCGTAACAAAAAAAATAGTTAGTTACTTTTATGAAGATATAGGTTGGAAAAAAAAAAAGTCTGTAAGTTGTCCAATCTTTATTCGGTGGCCAATAACAAAATAGGGAATCTAAAGCCTCATCAGCGGAATTTACAAAGGCCTCCTCTACTAAATCAAGCTCTGACACACACACACACACACACACACACACAGAGAGAGAGAGAGAGAGAGAGAGAGAGAGAGAGAGAGAGAGAGAGAGAGAGAGGCAACGGCGATGTCAATGGCTCAATGTTTCGTTTCAGTTCAGAACGTCGTAACTAGGGAGAATTTCGCGTCTTTTTCACAGACAAACGCAACTAAGTAGCGTTTAACACACACTTCAACTTTTTCTCACCTCATCCAAATTACAAACAAGCACCTACAAATGCATAAAAAAAAGGTTCACCAAGTATGAAACCACGAAAGAAACTAAGACTAATATATATATATATATATATATATATATATATAGTAATATATATATATATATATAATGCTTTCCTATTTTACATAAAATAACGTATGCCAAGATGTGTCCCATAACCTTAAAAAATTTTATTTTGAAAATTGTTGCATAGGAGACAAAAAAAAAAATCTAGTTTCACAAACTGGTTAACTTACTTTGCCGGAGAATAACAGAGAGAGAGAGAGAGAGAGAGAGAGAGAGAGAGAGAGAGAGAGAGAGAGAGAGAATAAGCGTTCGGTATTAAAGGAATGGTAGAAATGAGCGTAAAATTAATATGTAAATTCCGATACGAAGAAACAATACCTTTAGTACAAATGCAACACGAAAGAGCACCCAGCAATTATAGAAATTCCACACATTTCTCCCAACTCAGCATTGTCCGCTTCCAATCTGAGCCCGATTCAATCAACTCTACAACGCTGAGAAACGAAGCGACAGACGAATGGATGCCGTTATATATAAATGACCTCCATCATCACACTGCCAGCACAGAAGCAGAAAGACAGAAGGCTGAACAACCTTATATCCCGATAGAAGCTCCCAGCGGAAGGAGAGAGAGAGAGAGAGAGTAAAGAGAAGAGAATTGTGTTTCTCTAATACAGAAGTCCCCAGAAGAGAGAAAGAATAGAGAGCAGAGAGAAGAGGAGAGAGAATAAGTGTGTTTTTTCGTCTAATAACCAGAAGTCCCCAGAAATTCCCCGAGAGAAGATAGGAGGAGAGTTAGGAGAGAGAGAAGAAGAGAGAGAGAGAGAGAGAGGAATGTGTGGTTCGTGCCTTAATAACCAGAACAGAAATCCCCGAGAGAGAAGAGGAGAGAGAGAGAGAGAGAGAGAGAGAGAGAAGAGAGAGAGAGAAGTGTGTTCGTTCGTCCTAATCCCCGAACAGAAGTCCCGAGAATTAGCCCCGAGAGGAGAGAAGAGAGAGAGAGAGAGAGAGAGAGAATGTTGTGTTGCGTCTTAATAACAGAATTCCCCATAGAAGTTGAAGAGAGAATGTGTGGTTCGTCTAATGAACAGGCCTAAGTCCCCCAGAGAGACGATTAGAGTAGACTCGGAAACCTTAATATCCAACGAAAATGAGCAACTCCCCCAAACGCAAAACACACACACACACACAAACGAGAGAGAGAGAGAGAGAGAGGGCTCGACAACCTTATAAACTTTCCCTCGGCTTCGCGTGTTTCGAATCGTCTTCCAACTTACTGCTAAACCCAAAATTACAAGGCAAGAAAAATACGGCACAAAAGGAACCCGGCCTTGCAAATTCGCCCAAATGCAAACTTTCGCGTGCGACTATGTCAAGAATGGGGGGGTGGGGGGAGGGGTGAGAGGAGGGGTGGGGGGCGAGGAGTTCTATGAGAGGGGAGGGGGGAGGGGGGAGGGGGAGGTACTAAGGGAGTGGGATAGGGGGAGACTTCTTACTTCAAGAGCCTTGTCCTCTTCCCCTAGTTCCAAACTTCGGCCACAAGGTTAAGTCCTGAATCTGAGGGCATATGACAAACTCGCAGTAAATAAAGTGGGCGAGTTCGCTGTATTTAAATGACAAATTCCGTATACTTCATCGAAGTATACGGGAAAAATTAAACTGTTTTGTGAAAAGTTGGGCTCTGTTTTTAAAAGTACAGTTGTAGGCATAAAAAAATCGTAACATTCAGTTTTTACTCATCTGAATATCTCGATCAAAACACGGTGCGGGGACGGCAGGACGTGTGGTCTGAATAAGGGGGGGTTTGGGGGGCGGGAGCTGCGCCAGCGCGGTAGCCCGCCGAGCGAAGCGAAGTCCAGGGCAGAGTGCCTGTGCAGCGGTGCCGTTTGCATGAGAGCAGGCACTAATTTCCAGTGGGACGCTTGGCTGAATCTTCTTTGTTATTCTAAACATCATGCAGCAATGGCTGTATTCAGGCAGAGACCGCGGGGGCTTTCGAATAACATTGTATCCTCCATTTGTAAGCGCCGCTTTGTAATAACCACAATGCACAACTAGATGCTGTACAGAAAGAAAAGGCACAGCTCTGAGAGAGAGAGAGAGAGAGAGAGAGAGAGAGAGAGAGAGAGAGAGAGAGAGAGAGAGAGAGAGAGAGGAGAGAGAGAGATTCAACTTCTCTCCTTTGTTAAGGTCACCGCTATGCGACTCAAACGCCTTCTTTGTCTTCCTTTTCCCCTTTCCAGCAATATAGCTGGTTCGCTTTATGGAAATGCCAAAGATGCTGATCATTCCGTCATTCCTTTCTTCGCGTTTCATGTCAACATGACGCTACTGACGTCTGATCCTTCTCTAAAGCAATTTAACAATAATGATACGTGAGGAAGACAAAAAAAATCAGTGGTCTATAAATTCCAAAATTGTGCATTGCCCGCCCTCACCCACGGGAAACTTCGTGTGGTAGAAGTACAGAAATAAAAGCTCGAGATATTCGACAAAAAGAGACATAGGAGTCTTTGTTATTTACCAAACACCGAAGAAGAGACAACAGGATGAAGGGAATTCCGTGACGCTCTAAACACGGGCACATGCAAGTTCGTAAGTTATGGCCAATTACCGTAACTGGTGACGCTCTAATATGGTTTATGCAACTACTATCTTCGGAAGAGAGAGAGAGAGAGAGAGAGAGAGAGAGAGAGAGAGAGAGAGAGAGAGGGCAGTGTACTCTATTGATCCAGATGGGCGTTACACCCTCTACCCAGTATCCCCTAGAAACCCTTACATTCTCTTCTCTCTCTCTCTCTCTCTCTCTCTCTCTCTCTCTCAGGTGAAATAATGCAAATTTCAATCTGTCATTTACTCCAAAGAAACGGATTACGGCCCCATTACGAAAGAGATAGATGGACAAGCAATCGCCTCCACATTAATTACAGTCGAAACGCTAAACCTTCCCATTTCCTCTAATTTATCTGCTCGTTCATTTTTGCCTTCTTTAGATAATAAATTTACAAAGACAGGAATACATGAAACGAAAGAGGGGAGTTTCATGAACGCGGGTTACTGGTCTTTATTGTTGTTGGTATTGAAAATACGTATTTGCAATTTTAGTTTCAACTGTTTCTGTCACAGAATAGGACCCTCATCTATACGCAATAATTTACCGAGTGTATAATGTAATCTATCAATGCTCGCACATAATAGCCTAAGTATTCATAATTCTAAGTATGATGGTTTCTTTAAAAATTTAGAAGAAAAATCTTACAATATAAATCACTCTACATTGAGTAATGAACAATAATGATAAACATCTACATCATTAACTACCTTTCACACAAACACGTGAAGACATCATAATCATTATCTGATGATGCCCAAACCCAAAACACACCCACCACACCAACCACACACACAAAAAACACACAACCACACACACACCACACACATATATATAATATATATATATATATATATATATATATATATATATATATATATATATTTACTAACACATACATACTGCGTATGAGTTAGATAAAGAGAGAGAGGGGACGAAATATTTCTAACAGTTAAATGCGTAGAACCGTGGCAATCCTTGAGAAAGAACAACCACTAATAAGAAAGTGCTAAAACAAGGATGGACATTCAGTTTAATGTAAACTATGAGAGAGAGAGAGAGAGAGAGAGAGAGAGAGAGAGAGGAGAGAGAGAGAGAGAGTCCACTTCCATTACGTCATAAATCAATGGATCGCCGATTGTCCATGACGTCACCAATAGTGATGACCTTTCCACCACGAAAAGATCAAGAAAAGTCATCATTTCAAGGACCTCATTTATACACCAAGGTTCACCGACTCTTTCTTTCTTTCTTTCTTTCCGATGCTCAAGTTTACAGTCCTCTTCCATATCGGCCTTTCTTGAGTATCACAACCTTCACTACTGAAATGGACAGATCTGTTACATCGTTCGTAGTTCAGCCACGCCTCCTTTCCTTGCGTTCTTTGGGCCTAGGAAGGGGCTGATAATATTCAATCTAAGGGCAAACGACATGTATCGCAAAGTATAAGTATTCTATAAGCACAAATACAAACCTATAGCTTATTCTCGCAGTGTCTAATTGTGATCGAAAATAAAAATCTACATTTTCATCTATTGTACTCGTCGAGGTTCTCACAATTACCAAGTATCAACGACGGAAATAAAAACAACCATCCACAAAAAAAAAAAAAAAAAAAAATAACAACAACCATTCGTAATCATAAACAAAAGTAAAAATTACAACCACTGGCACGCTATACACAACACCCAGGAGGAAAGCATGGCCTAGCCCACTGCCCCCTCATCCCCATTCCCTTCTCGAATACCCATATCCAAAGCTCTCTCTCTCTCTCTCTCTCTCTCTCTCTCTCTCTCTCTTCCCTATTTGGCTCCCTCTTCTAAAGTTGACATGTGATACCACGGTGGCATCCAGCATCAATACGGCAATAGGAAAATTCTTTTTGAGAATAAAGACTGACTACAGAAAACAACACTTCCAGGAAGAGACTTATCTGCTCTATGCTGAAGCCTAAGTTATAATTGCCGGGGAGTCTTCTGAACCATCATTTGCTTTCATCCTCCGGCAAAAGAACACGTACCTGGAACAAAGAAAGAGAAAAATAAGTATACGGAGTATAAATTTTTACAATATTTTGTATATATATATATATATATATATATATATACACACACATACGCATACACACCATACATAATATAGACGTATCAAGAATGTCACTAAAAAGCAAAGGATGAGAGAGAGAGAGAGAGAGAGAGAGAGAGAGAGAGAGAGAGAGAGAGAGAGAGGAGAATTTACGTTTATAAAATGACGTTACCATCACATTCTAACATTTTAATTTATATGCACAGCTGTAACCAAAGGATAAATTGGACATAGCACAGATTGTGATGGAGTTTGTATTGATTTTAAAAGTCTGGTATTGGGGTTGCATTTAATAATGAATATGTCAAAATGAATTTTACGAGTGATGTACAAAAGAAATCAAGAAAAGAAAGTAGTATATCATACCATTACCCAAAGGTTGAGGCCTACCTGCCCTATTATCCATTCATATAGCCTATGAAAATCCTTCCCCAAATTTGAGGGGAAAACATTCTTATAATGACATTAATGTGGGCCGACATTGGCTAAATACATTACTCAAGTTCTTGTGGCTATGTTGCATCTCTAAGGACATCATTCCCACAATATTATATATATATATATATATATATATATATATATATATATATATATATATATATATATATACTACACACACACACACACACACGGCTTTACCTAATAAAAGGAGCCCATATAAAAACGCCAAAATATAGAAAGAAAGGTACTAATTTCATTTCGAGACTGCTGTCTCTCTCTTCAGGTAGATGAAGAGAGAGGGACAGCATGTCTCTGAAATATAGTACTTTCTATATTTTGGCGTTTTTGTAGGGCTCCTTTTACTAGATGGAATTCTGTGTAACAGGAAACATTTTTACTGCTCATATATATATATATATATATATATATATATATATATATATATATATATACACACACCCACACACACACACACCACACACACATATATATATATACTATATATATATATATATATATATATATATATATTACTCATATGTAAAGCAGTGTTATATAAAAAAAACTACGCACACACAAGAACGACGCACGTGAAGAACCATTCATATTGCATCAGGTGTTAAAATTAGCGCCGGTTGGCTTTTTCGTCTTTCACAAATACTCCTCGAAAAGTTCGATGACATTTCAAGAAAAGCGAAAGTATCCTCGTATCGATTTGTGTTATCTAAAGGCCAATACTGCTACCGGGTCTTGAATTAACAAAAGCTTCGTGCCTTCGTCATCGCTATACGTGGAGCTATGCCGTATATTGCATAGACTTTGTGTATATATATCATACGCTTATAACCTTCAAACACTTCAAAGCTCCACTTTTGTAACAACCCCCCCCCCCCCCCCCACCCCCCCCCCCCCCCCGGGTTCTTGTCCCGGGTTTCAGGTCGGGCAAGACAAGGCCATTATGGTCCAGACATTTTAAACTATGTTTGTAAGTATGCACGTATGTGCATATGTATATAATTTTCTTACTAGCAACCCGTTCCCCAACCGTTGAGACTCATGGGGAAAAAGAAAGTCACAGCTACAATAGTGTATTTACTGTTAAATCTCGTAAGAATCCCTGTGCGGTAAAAGCTCCACAACGAATGAGCTGTTTAGTACACCTCCATGAAAGGCTAAAATGCAGTACGTTCAAGTACCTTTACACAGAACGCCATTTACCAGTATCTTGCACACATTCCCACGCTACCCGGATATTACAGCTCGTCCTTTTCAATGCAAGTTTCACATAATCTATACAACCCTTTGTAGATCTTTCTCTTCTACACCATACATAACTCTTCTGAATTATACAAACATTTTCACCTACCCACCATCGTCAAGTTTTCCACATGACTGAACCCATTCAAAACACACCGTTCCATCTTTTCACCTAAGTTAACCTTTTGAATTTTACGTATCGCTACATTTCTCACCATGTTAATCATCATATTTCTTAAAATAGACAAAGAATTAAAATCATTTGGTGGAAGGCTTCAACATTTTTCTTTCATTTGCATCTCACTTCTATAATGGTGAGTTGGCTCAACAATCCTTTCATATATTCCCGCCATAGACAATTCAATCTCTTCCCAACCTTTCGCGCGCACACCCAGCTACCTACCCTTCATCCATTATATTGACACCCAAATACAAATACGGATGAACTACTACTACTCTTTCCCCAGCAGTATTAAGATTCACTTCTCCATCTGCCTAGTTTCCATTTAACCTTAATCTTGCTTACATTTACTCTCGGCGTTCACCTCTTGCATAAGCATTCAGATTTTTTTTTTTTTAACCAACTTCTGCAGTTTCTCTTCACTATTCTCAATCAGCACTATCATAAATAATAATTTTATTATATTAATATATATATATATATTTATTAATATTATATAATATATTAATAATTAAGATATAATATATATAATATATATATAATAATATATATTAATATGATATATATATATATATATATATATATATATATAAATATATAAATTATAAAATATATATATATTATATAATATATATATATATATATATATATATATATATATATATATATATATATATATATATATTAGTGTGTGATACATGCTCGGAGGTTGAGCGGTAGGAAAGTTTACCAAGTCTAGAGCGGTGGTCACTTTGATTACACCTTGAAGCATTGTCTGTTATGCCAAGCTAGGAATGTTTTTGTTAACTTACTAAGCATTCAATACATATGTGCAATGTTACATTCCAGTCAATTTCATAGTTCTTTGGTATATCCACTTTGCCTGTTTTCTTTCTGCATCATAGGATAACATGACCAAGGCTTCAACACCTGTAATTTTGTTCATTATCAAAAATTCCGTTTTTAAATACAACAAGGTGACTTTAATTTATTATTTATATTTTTCATATACAGTTCTTAATTCACAAACACACCTCATTTCCTATGGCTGAAAAGAACACGCTCCAACAAGATAATTTACAAAAATATCAGACCTTGGCAGTGGTAATTACAGATGAACCTTCTCAACCACGTACTTAACTATAGTATAATTCGGTCTATATCAGTCACAACCCATGTTTTCCTATTGACTGGCGTCACAACGAAATAAAAGAGATAGCAACAAATCTTAGGATACTCCATTAACACACTTGTTTATCAAGAGAGAAAAGAAGTTAACACTTATTTTTCTCACCTTATCCAGAAACAAAACTTAATTTTTCACTATTGTCAAGGAATTTACGTACATGTTTAGTGGAAAAATTCATCTGAATTTTACGAAACATATTTATGCCCTTAGTTCCAAAATGATTTGTAACTTGTTCCGTGAACAAGGAAGTTATTTATGAAGAACATCGATAGTGCTCCTGTACTACGTAAAGAATTGTTCATAAATAAACTCGATAATACCCCATGTACTATCTCTATAAAGGACAAGGTGTAAAATATATTTTCTTCACACATATAGACCACGAGAAATAGAATCAAAGTTTGGGAGGGCCTACGGATTGCTCTAGAGCAAGAGCCCGTGCTGGCATAAGGCCAGCTTAATCTTCAACAACAACAAGTTTAGGTCTCACAAATCTTAAACGAGACAAAGCACACTAATATCACATAACTGATGATTCATTAATAAGATGTCAATGCAACATGACTTACCCCATTCATTTTTATGGCACCACAACGATAACACTGACATTAACCATTTTGATATTTGAAAACCAAAAAAAAAAATTAATTGGCAAGAAGGGGGAAGAGGGGGACCCCCAATAAAAAAAAAAAAACAAGGGTTTGTTTGCCAATTAATTTCAAATTCCAAAAAATTTTTCTTTTCGATGAATAGCATTATGTAGTCTATTTTCATATATATATATATATATATATATATATATATATATATATATATATATATATATATATATGTAACTTATCTACTTTATTTCTTTTTTATGAAGCATTTGCAACGCCATCTCTCTGATCCAAAGCAATAACGTGAAATCCTTTCAATCGAACACAGCCCGACATGACTCAGCAACAAGTGAATTATCGGGAACAAAGGAAAAAACAAAAACAAACTTATCCACAGTAAACAAAACAAAACCAGTGCTAAATCAATCACTCCATTCGTGCTACATCAATCAGTGTAATATGCGAAGCGTAATGGACTCTCTACTCTCTCTCTCTCTCTCTCTCTCTCTCTCTCTCTCTCTCTCTCTCCACACACAAATGTGCAATATTTTATCTTGAAACAAAATGAGGATTACATAACGGATTCCCGTGCAAATAACGGACAACTCGATCCAAACACCAAGGTCACTTCGTACTTTACTTGCAAAACCTTTCCTATGCAGAGGAGAAGTGCGGGCGGGCACGGTACTCGCTATGGACACATCGCCCCCTCATCCCATACCCTAGGAAAGTCAACGGTGGGCGGTGGTACGAGGGGGTGGGGGTACATGCTGGTGGGCAGGATAGGCTTGCATAGGGCGGGATGGGCAAGGAGGGTACGGAAGGGACGGCAGGGAGGGAGGAGGGCGGGAAGGAGGGAGTATCCAATAGATCAATACCCAGATGGCGGCTCTCCCACGGCTGTTTAACCCATTACTGACTCTCTCTCTCTCTCTCTCTCTCTCTCTCTCTCTCTCTCTCTCTCTCTCTCTCGCTTTGTCAAACCTATATTACATAACTCTACTTACTTATGACGTTGACCTCATGCAATGGGGCTAATGCCCCATCAGGCACAAGTGATGTGCCAGCTTGTGAGTGACCACTGCTATGCCCGATGGAAAAGAATGAATGGGGAAAATTTGTGGAAATGTAATGTTTTCTGGAATAATCTTTAAATAACTCGACTGACTTTAGATAAAACGGCGCAGGAAAAAAAAAATGAAGACTATTCGTTGTGATATAAAACAAAAAACTAATTTTACCTAACAATAAAATGACAGAATATGACAAAAAATATAAAAACTTATTAAAGCACCACAACCTAAGTCTAAAAGGAAATAATTCCAAATAACGCAAACAACCCTTTCTTTGTTCGGCTGTTGGCCCTGGGATAGGGAGGAGGAGGAGGAGGAGGGAGGAGGGGGGGAAGGGAGGAGGGAAGGACGAGGACGAGGTGGTGGAGGAGGTAGTAGTGGATGAGGCGAAGGGAACTGGTAATGTTGATTCACTACTGATTTCGTATTTGTGAATTTAACGAATAAAAAACCGATCCACAAAACGTCATTCTCGTCGCTTTCATTCTTCAGCCGGTGTGCCCACAAATACACGATAAGTATTAAATTCCCCTTAGAGTTTGTGAATTCCAATATATATCCATCCAGAAAATACGATTAGTATATGCACATATATTTTCGTAATCATAGTTTCAACAACTGCACATAATACACACACACACACACACACTATACACACACAATTTGTGGACCATCTTGAAGACCATAGCACTTCCCTGGTGAGAACGTGTAGATGTAATATATTCCGTTTGTAATCACTGATTATACAATGTACAAGGTACCTGATAGCTTGATGAATGGTGGGGTTGCAGCCAATGAGTAAAATGGTACGCAACTATCGACCTCACTGCATCATACTAGCTAAAATGAGGAGAGGGACATCTCTAGGCCAAACTACTAGCTAAAAACTGTAAGGGTGGCTAGTACCTTATGGATTCACAAAGGGTGAAGGAGTTCAGGGAGGAGGCTAGCAACCTCATATCAAAATAATAGCCGATAATAAAACAAAGGGTATCACCTTCTGGATCCAATCATTTAAGGACAAGAAATTCAAAGGGAAAGCTAACAACCTTCTTTATAAAATATAAGCTGAAAATCTTCAGAGTGGGACTTTCTGGACCCATTTTTCAACAGAACTGAATAATATTTAGGCCAAAGGCCAAGCACTGGGACCTATGAGGTCATTCAGCTCTGAAACGCAAACCGAGAGTAAAAGGTCTGAAAGGTGTAACAGGAAGAAAATCTCAAAGCAGTTGCACGATTAATCAATTGTGAGGAGGGTCGAAAGTAAGATGGAAGAGAGAGAAAATGAAAAGGAGGTACAGTAAAAGGAACGAAAGGGGGTGGCAGGGAAACCTAGAGCCTCATTTCATAATAGTTGAAAGCCAAAGGGGTTGTCCCTTCTGGAACCTCCCCTTTCACGGGGAAAAACACGAAGCGCTTACGGTGAATTCAGACGTCACTTCACGGTACTAGCTAAACCAGAATGGTAGCACCTGAAGAGGAACACTAGTCAAGGTGGTACTTTCTGACCAACCCTTTTAATGGAAAACGGCCTTCAGTATACACGACCTTGAAGAGACAAAGCTTTAAATAGGAATGGCAGCACTTTCTGGATAAACCTCATTACATTAATCGTTGGTTATATCAATCATGTTCACTCAGGAAGGCTCATTCGAATGAAATGCTGTCAACTGGGTCACTGCAGAGTCGGGAAGCTGGGGAAAACACGCTGGTATGCAAGGCAGTTGGCCTGCCCAGGTATAGGGTAGTGGTACTCAGGTTCTGACTTCTTGCAAGACTTGGTTGGCATCGGTCTGGTCTTTCAATTGAAAGACCTGGGTTCGATCTTGTTGTGAGCCAGAAATTTATTATTATTATTATTATTATTGTTATTGTTATTGTTATTGTTATTGTTATTGTTATTGTTAGTTATTGTTATTGTTATTGTTATTATTGTTAGTTATTATTGTTATTATTGTTATTATTGTTATTATTGTTATTATTGTTATTGTTATTTTAATTATTATTATTATTATTATTATTATTATTATTATTATTATTATTATTATATATCAAATCAGGCGCTGACCCAAGGAAACAGGCCAATCTACATATTCTTTATTCCGACGTTTCGTAATAACATTTATTACACCTTCTGGGAATCTGTCATATTAATTAATTTAAAGATTCCTAGAAGATGTAATAAATGTTATTACAAAAAGACGGAATAAAGAAATATGTAGATTGGCCTGTTTCCTTGGGTCAGCGCCTTATTTGATGCATTCCTTGGTCTTCACCTGCCTGCACATTGGTTGTATGTAATATGTATAGTATATGTATATGTATATGTATATGTATATATATGTATATATATATATATATATATATATATATATATGCACACAAACAATTTCCTTTCCATATAGATAGCCAAAATAACCACTAAATTGGAATTGAACAAGCACACATTTTACCGTAAAAAAAAAAAAAAAAAAAAAAAAAAACACACACGTAGCAAACAACCCTATGAGACTGCGTATAGAGATGGTTAAAAATTAAAATGTTATCCGGTTTTCTAACACAAAACGCAAACGCAAAGTGGGGTTTACGAGTGCGGTTACTACAGAATACAGATCCCTCTGTTTGCACAGCACACAAGCAGGGCATTCAGTATCCCGTTGGCCCATTTATTATGAAGAGAACAAGGGGTTGGAACGCAGTAGAAACACCAGAGTTTTGAGCTCAGGGACTTCAATACGTAATCTGCAGAAGCATGTGAAACGTCCGTAAGCAAAGCTTAACAAGCTTGTCCAGGCCTTGCGGTAGACAGATACCTTTGTGCAAGCAACGAGCTCACGCTGATACTAGAGACAAGGCACGCTAAGTTCGTATACATTTCATTTGCTTCTCTGCTCGTGAGTGGGTTATTGAGTGTGTGTGTATGTATACTATACATAAGCAGGTTCCTTATTGCTATACATATACACACACGAAAGATTCTTGACAATCACACATCACACTATATACAAAAAATTCTGTCGATTTCTAAAGAAAGATTCAGTAGTAGGAAAGAGACGAAAGGGTAGTGAGAAATGATACCGTAAAGGAAATTGAGGAAGTTCCCTAATTATTTGGACGATATAATAAAATAGTATATGCAACGGAGATGACGATGGCTCGGATATACTCTTTGCGCAACCCCGTTATAAACATCAGCCGTAGTGTCAACTGGACTCCTGTGGGCATCAGAAGAGTTGGCAGGTAGACCCAGACCTATTTCTACGAAAACTAGATAGTGAATATATATATATATATATATATATATAATATATATATCTATATATACATATACATATCTTTGTGTGTGTGTGTGTTGTGTGTCAGATACTGATCATGGTTCCACAGCTGACTTAACTATGTAGCAACACAGTATATAGACGAAAATAAATAACATTTGATGTAATCATTTACGAAAGACAGAAATCTCCCCGCAGCACCCAAACTTCTAAAAATAATTCACAGAGAATTGAAATTTCTATTACAGTATAACTGCCATCAAAAACATAATACATCTGAAAATCAGGTAAAAAAGAAAATCGTATTCAAATCCCTAGCGCAATTTTCCCCCAAGTACAAACACGCTTCACAATGCAGAAGTCCAAACACGTTTGACAACTGACACAGTGGCTCTGATATGCAACCTGAACCAAGTCAAAGCAGGAAGCCGCTGCAGCACAGACGTATTCCTAATCAATAACATTACGGTACCCGGACGCACAAAAGCATTTCTCTCGACGATAAGGTAAAAACGCGTCAACAAATTATGTCAACGGAAATGAAAACTTTGTTATTTTTTGGTGTGTGTTTACTCTTTGGAAACACCAATTGAATTCAATTCAAAGTCTATAAAAACAATAAAAATAAAATATAAATACGAATTGAAATATGCATTGCGGAAGTTACCTTGTATGAGCTGTAATGAACAATGCACCGAACACAACATTTATATGTATTATGTGATGCGTTCTAAACAACTTAGCTTGAATGATTTGGGAATGTCAACATTCTATCTAACAACTGCGCCCGCTTTTACAGACTGTAAAAGCGCAACTAGGACAGTATGCGTTCAAAGTGACACTTAAATTAATCAAAAGAAAACGCCTTTAAGCGAGAGAGAGAGAGAGAGAGAGAGAGAGAGAGAGAGAGAGAGAGAGAGAGAGTAATCTGAAACTTGACAACAACAGAAACAACAATAACGTAATTGTAACGAATACACTAAAAGACGCAGTGAGAACCCGTGCGGCAATGGGTTTTCCTCTACCATTGGCGCTACTGCAGAAGTCTACATGCCCATGGAATCTTTTCCGGCTTTCCGGGAGAGAGAGAGAGAGAGAGAGAGAGAGAGAGAGAGAGAGAGAGAACGGCAATCCAATCCAACACATTCTTCATGTAAAGTTGTAACAGCATTCATCAAAATGTTTACAGAATAGATCCCCTCTACAAATAAATCTTGCACATACAGGAAGAGAGAACGGGGTGGGGGAATGGGATGGTTGGTAGATATGTATGGAGAGGATGTGGGCGGGGCAAACAAAGACTGTATGGGTGGGTGGGTGGATGGGTGAGCGTGGGAGGATGATGGAGGAGGAGGAAATAATTGGCAGAAAGGAATATGACTTAAAATCGGCCCAGAACAAGATACAACTCAATGCAAGACGACACGACAGAATCATCACAAAGTTAAAACTGAAACGACGCAAGAAGCAGGAAGAGGACGAAGAGAGGAAGAGGCGAAACGTGGAGGAGCTGCAACTGCAAGAGGACAGAAAGAAGAAGAAGAAGAAGAGGAGGAGGAGGAGGAGGAGGAGGCAGCATTGATCCATCCCGTAGCAGAGCGGCACACATTACTATCCCACTACCCAAGGTCACCCAGAAGCAGAGGGGAAGCAGCAGCAACACCAAAAGCTCTCTCTCTCTCTCTCTCTCTCTCTCTCTCTCTCTCTCTCTCTCTCTCAGACCAAATTCTATTCAAAAGTTTAAAAATGGAAGGCGATTCCAGTAAAATGCTTTCATTGTAAAGACTTCTTAATTTCTCGATAATCAACCCTGGTTATAATTCTACGTACGTATAGTTCTCTTTACGGACAATCAATGTGGTGCTTATTTTTAAATTATTTCTTGGAGATCTAAGAAATAAGGTGGCTCCTGCCTTCGGCGAATGTTTGCTCTTCTTTTGCACACTGTAGTTCACATCTCTCTTCTCTCCCTCATTTTTTATCAACAATAAGGTAAAAGTTGATTGGGCAATAATTCAAACATACACACTGAGGGGAGACGAAGTATTCCAATATGTACGCCATCGCATTACTGCAAAGCTGGAAAGGGTTCCAGAGTGGGGGGGGGATGGAGGAGAATACTTATACAGTCAGGGAAACGTCTTGCTCTATTTGAGAGAGAGAGAGAGAGAGAGAGAGAGAGAGAGAGAGAGAGAGAGAGAGAGAGAGAGAGTCTCCGACTTGCATCTAAAGACACATTTCGAAAGGAAGCTCAACGCCAAGCCAATATATGTTCAATTTAAATTAACAAAGGGTAATCCATGTGTTAAAAAGGCGAATGATATTCTCAAACGCTATAAAAATTGGCATACATCTTTTTGTAAAATCACTCATTTAACGGCTCTAAACGAATCATAAACGTTTAAAGTTGGACGGTATATGTTTACTCCAGGAGACATTTCCACTTTAGATAAACAATATGACAGTGTTTTTCTTTCCTCCGATTTACCTCACCTTAAGACATACTGACAGCAGCAAAATATGAAAAGACTACTACAGGCAATCACGTCAGAGACAAACAACAGCAAATTCAGTAAATGCAACAGTCAAATTTTCAAGTCCAATGTTCAGACGAAACCAGTGTCACCAAACACCGCTAAAATAATGGCTACAGCCTTCAAGACCAGCAAGTAGCAACCATATAACCAATTCAAGTACAGCCTTTTTAGGAACAACTACAAACAGGCAGACGATGGTAACGTGTATTTCAATGGTAAGAACGAAAGCTAGCCATTCTGATCAACAATCTTCCACTCCAATGAAATCTGGGTGCTACTTTGGCTTGTAACCTACGCGTTGCCTACCCCGAAGTGCTAGTACCAAACACCGTATATATGCTAAATGTAAAGTAGACGGCCGCACGAATATATCGTTAATTAATATAATTTGTCGACCAGACAATATAGAAACGTGTATGTAATACTATGAAGCATGAGAGGCTAGATCTAAATAAGGTAACCCATGGAGCTTCCGCCATATTTAGTACCAACACCTCGTAGTAGTAGATAACAAACTATATTAGTCTTCCTATTTTCTTCCCGAGTCCATCAATGCTCTCGGCCAACTTCCAAGGCAAATATTTTAAAACTAAATCATCCAAAGGCATATTTGCTATTCACGCACATAGTGCTATAGATTTTCATCATAAAGGAAGGCAAAGAACTGTACGTTCTAACCGAACTCTAATGAACGCTCACATAACAGCAGGAGGTTTGTAGCACAGCCACTACGGAGATAAATATTCTTGAAAATACTACTTTTATACTACAAGCCTTCTGTATTTTGACAGTTGGCCATGACTGCACCACCAAGAGAGAGAGAGAGAGAGAGAAAGAGAGAGAGAGAGAGAGAGAGAGAGAGAGAGAGGGGGGGGGGGGGTGGGGGGGGGGGCACATAAAAACATATTAGCTCAAGACCGAGAGAGAGACTAAGCTCACCCAAAATAAATGTGTGAAAAGAGAAGCGGTGAACATAAGAGAGAGAGAGAGAGAGAGAGAGAGAGAGAGGAGAGAGAGAGAGACTTACAATAATGATAATAAATATAAAACCAGCGATGAAACCAGCCACCAACTCAACCAATGCTGAAGAAGCTTTTGACGCCGCCAGACATGAATACCGGAGGAACTGAGCAAGCTCCCGAAATAATCGTCAGGCGATTGAAGGCTTCTTATAAAAACACCAACACATCCACGAAACAAAGAGAGATACTGTCCTGAGCGACATTGAACCTTCTGAGGGAGAAAATGTGAGGATTTTTAACAACATCGAAATTCACGCCCACGACATATAAAATAAAACAATGTCAAATAAAAAAAAAATCTCCAAACAAGGAAAACAACAAAAATATGAAAATTACAAAGAACTAAAATTTTCTAAAAGCGTTAAAAGATGCTAAATGTAGACCCTACAACGTGGATTTTTTTTACATTATTCTAACGAAACCCAAACATGCTGACGTAGTAGGGGTAGTATGTGAATAATTCAGAGCATATTCAACATAAGCTGAATGTACTCTTGTGAAATAGCTTGGCTACCAAGTTTTTTTTTTTTTTTTTTTTTTTTTTTAAACAAAGTTCCCCTTCAAGTATTTGAGATTTATGAGGTAAAGATGCTTAGGTTAAATGAATTAAGTCGGGTCAGGCCAGGTAACATAAACAACAACAGTATGTAACCAGCTCTCTCTCTCTCTCTCTCTCTCTCTCTCTCTCTCTCTCTCTCTCCTCTCTCTAAGAGAGCGTGTTGCAATTCAACTATTAGTAATGCACACGCGCACATGACAAAAAAATATGATGGAATAAGTGCCTGGATTCCTTAACGGATAAGCAAATGCACGACGTTACACGTTATTTCAAATTCAGTTACGGAATTACTTTTTTTTTATAACTATTGAAATTCATGCAACCCCCTCCCAAAGAGGGTACTTGAGAGAGAGAGAGAGAGAGAGAGAGAGAGAGAGAGAGAGAGAGAGAGAGAGAGAGAGAGAGAGAGAAATAAAAGCGACTAAATGCACAATGACTTGGAAAAAAATTGGGGGCTCAACTAATGACATTAATCCTGGTCAATGATTTAACCATTTTTGATAATTGCTCTGATCATAAAATATTAATAACGCTTTACGAAATTAATCCTCGTGATCATCTAAACTAGTAATTATCCCGTAATGAGCTTAGCACTGATTACCAACAATAATTTTTTTGCCTATATGAAATTCAATTTAAAAAAAAAATATCTTGCATCTTACGAAATGGGATGATCACTAGAGCTTGCAAGTCAATTCTACAAAAACAAATGTCTCATGATGAAAAAATAAAAAAAACATGCCCTGAAGACGTAACTTTGTATTTACATATCAATGAGATATTGAAAAAAAAATTGTAGAACATCTTAACTGTTCTTCATATCTGAACAGTGAGAGAGAGAGAGAGAGAGAGAGAGAGAGAGAGAGAGAGAGAGAGAGAGAGAGAGAGAGAGAGAGAGAGAGTATGGCCCTTCTAACATTTTACAGGCACCAGGAGAGAACCCTGCACATTACGGACTGGAAATGCATTCGACCACCTCGTGATAGTGGATGTCATCTTTGTACATATACAAAAGTCACTAATTAAAGAACGGGCATTCACCAACCACATCTCATGTTCTGGGAACAGCCTGCAATTAGCAAAGAGAGAGAAAGGGACTCGCATAATTTTCTGTAGTTCTGAAATTTGAAACATTCCTGTCGCCATTTAGTGGTCACGATAATCGACTCACCGGCTGCAAGAGAATCAGGGTGCGCTTCCAAGACAAGGGAGAGCATTACGCATGTTTCGTTAAAAATCCCATTTTCTTTGTTGAAATAAACAACGAATTGTGAACACGGTTGATAATTTTAACTGTGGTAGTAATTTTACGAGATGCTGGAAACACAAGGGTAGCACCTTCTGAAGTCGGGCGGGGGGGGGGGGGGGGGGGGGGGGGGGGGCAAATTAAAACCTGATAACCAAATAAGAACGAGATATGGCCATGAGGAGAGATGAAAACGATGTGCATGATCTCTTGCCTTTACCCTAAAAGCATTCTTAAATAAGCTGCATATAATTGAAAAAAAAAAAATTACAAAAACCTCTCTCTCTCTCTCTCCTCTCTCTCTCTCTCTCTCTCTCTCTCTCTCTCTCTCTCTCTCTCTCTCTCCCCGCTGCCTGAATAAACAGGAGAACGCGCTTGGCGTTGACCTTCTGCCTGTCATTTTCCTATGGTGTTGTATGTATATATATATATATATATATATATATATATATATATATATATATATACATTACATATATATATATATACACATATATAAGCACACAATCACACGACACTACACATGTAGCCCAGGTTATTCATTAATTCAAAACAAACAACTGAGAGTCTTTCCCACTCCAAGGGAAACTATAACCACGCCGTCCTTTCCACCCTTCTCTAATCTCTTTAGTTCCTCGGACCTTCGTGACAGTAATCTCCAAAAAGCAAAATCCTGATGACGACTAGAGTGAGAGAGAGAGAGGTTAACCGACACACAAATAATGAGGGTTAGATATTCAGTATCCTCATCTCTACTTTTTATAACTACGAGAGAGAGAGAGAGAGAGAGAGAGAGAGAGAGAGAGAGAGAGAGAGAGAGAGAGAGAGATAGCTTTAGTAGACCGCAATGTTCAAGGTGGTAAGAGTGCTAACCCATTCGTTCACCTTACATAAGCCATAGAGAGAGAGAGAGAGAGAGAGAGAGAGAGAGAGAGGGCTATGTATCCTATTAGAAAATACACTCAACTCCATTTACTCATTATTACGAAACATATTTAATTGTGCAAATAAATTCAGACTTTACTGAAATGAGAGAGAGAGAGAGAGAGAGAGCTTTAGTAGACCGCAATGTTCAAGGTGGTAAGAGTGCTAACCCATTTGTTCACCTTACATAAGCCACAGAGAGAGAGAGAGAGAATCTGTCAGAATATTTCAGGAATTTCTGATCTAACTCTGCGAAGTCTTCATTACGTAACGAAATCAATTATATGATAATAATGAGAAGAATTCACGCCTTGTGCACTGTGACACGCTTCGTAAGTCCTTCCCGCCGTCAAGGCAATAATATTTGCCAACACGCCCGACGTAAGCCTTCAAGCGCAGACAAGGTTAATCCAATCAGTTTCCCATCATGATAATTCACGGATACAAAAAAAAAAAAAGAAGAAGAAGAGTGGCACTGTGACGGGCCTTCCAAGCCTGGCTCTTTGGCAATGACAGTAATCCACGTCTCAAGAACATCAGTGCCACACAATTCGATGCTATGAATTCTACCTTGAGTGCAGTGTATGTTGCAGTTGCTTCTTTTTAATATTGACTGGAGATGGTTATCAGGTTTGTTTGTTTGTTCGTGGTGTTTTCACGTTGCATGGAACCAGTGGTTATCCAGCAACGGGACCAACGGCTTTACGTGACTTCCGAACCACGTCGAGAGTAAACTTATATCACCATAAGTACACATCTCTCACACCTCAATGGAATACCCGAGACTCGAACTCGCGACCAACGAGGTGGCACGCCAACACCATACCGACCACGCCACCGAGGCGCTTATTGTTATCAGGTAAATAATTGATTTTTTGTTAAACACAGTGGGGTACGTCTACAAAGTAAAGAACGCAAGGTGGCTGTGTGAGGAATAGAACTACTATATCTCAATTAATTATCTAATTCCCACCACATTCACGCTAATACCTACGGTTTTACAACGCAGCTGATGTTCAAAACCAAATAGGCCTAACCAGCAAAGAATCGTGCCTAACTGTTCTCAAAGAACATTTTACCTGTCTCTTACTAAGAAATATGTACGTTATTATCTCGAAGGCCAGGACATGAATAATATCTTAATTCCTCTTTTTTTATGAAATTTATTATCTCAGATTGTAAACCGGTCCTTCTACACTCACTAACGTAAAAGTATTTCTCCTGGCAAGACCTCCTTCTGTGATCAATGCCTGAACTTCAAAAGCTTCGTGTCGATGACGCAAACGACCGAAGACAATAAGAAGAACAGTTTTTGTTAAATCTGAAGAAAAGTTCAAAACTAAATAGCAAATCGCATTATTGCGAATTAATACAATGCATGAATGGTAATAACAATACTACTAATACAACAAAATTATAAAATACTTAAATGGAAGAGTCATGACACGTTTTACCGATTTCGCTAAAATGACGAGATTTCCTTCAAGAAAACTAAATTGTTTAAATTACAAGAAAACTTCTGCAACCTTCTGGTAAGATTTAATAGAATCGATTAGAAAAAAAAAAATTTATTTATATTATGACACCATCACCGTAATCCTTCATAACATAAAAAGACGAGCAAAAGAAGAAAAGATGGAAGGAGCAAGAATCAGAAAAAAGAACAAGAGAAGACAATGAGTATAAATAGCAACACTGCTTCATCTGAGCCGCCTCTGTGTGAAACTGGGACCTCTACTGTGGTCACCTTTTTGCCGAGTGACCTAATTTAAACGCATTTAAGTTGACTATATAAGGAAAATTCGATGTGAGCTTTAAAAAAAAATATATAATACATAAATAAAACGAAAAGTACAAATAAAAATCCAGCGGAAGATCCCCTACGGCTACAGATCCCTCGGATTGACACTGAACATTCGGAGGAAACTGTCGCGTTGTAAAATTCATCTAACATGCACAGCCTGTTGATTCTCCCTTCGTCATTCCCCTGACTGACAGACACAACACACACACACACACACGATATATTTATATATATATATATATATATTATATATTATAATATAAGTATAAGCCACGAAGGAAAGATAAACAACGGAGTGGCTTCGTAGCTTATACCTTTATTTATGCATTTATTACGTTCCAAACTTTCGTGATTCAGTTATATATACATACATACATACATACAAATACATACACACATATATATACATATATATATATATATATATATATATATATATATATTATATATATATATATAATATATATATTATATATATATATATATATATATATATATATATATATATATACAAACAAAATAAACGCTCAAAAGTCGCCATTTCCAAGAACAATCCGCAATGGCGTCCCCGACACAAAAGTTTGTCCCCCCGACAAAGGACGACATTCCACTTTCCAAGAAATACTGGCAGGCCTTCATTTATGTGAGGTTAAAGGCTTAGGCGATCCTAAAGCAATTAAAACTAAGTTGCCAAAATAAACTTTCAACTCTCACACAAATCTTCTTAAGATATCGGAGCAATGAAAACTAATAAAACTTTTTTTAAATCTTTCAGAAACATTTAAAACTATATATTTAAAAACGTCAGAAATGCTGGTTCTAGTTAAGAAAGACGCTTACATACTTTTGAAAATATCCAAAATATTATTAAATATACTTTTGAAAAAATATCCAGATATCTATACTTTTGAAAATATCCAAAATAATATTAAATAACTTTTCTGAAAATATCCCAAATATATAAATATACTTTTGAAAAATATCCCTAAATTTATATATACTTGTTGAAAAATATCCAAAATATTAACAAATATACTTTTGAAAATATCCAAAATATTATCAAATATACTTTTTAAAATATCCAAAAATAATTATTCAAAATATACTTTGAAAATATCCCAAAAAATATTAAATTAAATGACTTTTGAAAAATATCCCCAAAATATTATCAAATTATACTTTGAAAATATCCAATATTATTAAAAAATTACTTCTTGAAAATATCCCACATTTTTAAAATATACTTTTGAAAATATCCAAAATATATCAAATATACTTTGAAAAATATCCCAAATAGACCAAATTTTTTATATCCCAAAAATATTATTAATAAAATACTTTTGAAAATATATTAAATTTAACCCAAATACTTGAAAATATCCCAAATATTATCAAATATACTTCTGAAAATATCCCAATTATTATTAAATATACTTCTGAAAATATCCCAAATATTATTAAATATACTTTTGAAAATATTCCCATATATAAAATATAATTTGAAAATATCCCAAATATTATTAAAATTACTTTTGAAAAGAACTATCCAAAATATACTTTTAAAAATTATCCCAAAATATTGTTAATAGGGAAAAGTGAAATATTATTAAATATACTTTTGAAAATATCCAAAATATTATCAAATATACTTTTGAAAATATCCAAAATATTATTAAATATACTTTTGAAAATATCCAAAATATTATTAAATATACTTTTGAAAATATCCCAAATTTTTAAAATATCAAATATACCCTTCTGAAAATATTCCATTAAAATTATTAAATTTTATACTTCTGAAAATATCCAAATATTATTTAAATATACTTTGAAAAAATATTCCAAATATATTAAATATACTTTTGAAATATCCAGAATTTTATTATCAAATATACTTTGAAAATATCCCAAAATATTTATTCAAATTAATACTTTTGAAATATCCAGGAAAATATTACCAAAATATTACCTTTTTAAAAATATCCAAAATATTATTAAATATACTTTTGAAAATATCCAGAATATATCGAAAATTATAGTTTGAAATATCCAAAAATATTTATTAAATAGATTCTGAAAAATATCCAAAATATTATTAAATATACTTTTGAAAATATCCAAAATATTATTAAATATACTTCTGAAAATATCCAAAATATTAAATGTTCATAAAATATGAAATCACGAGACCAAGCTCAAGTGTTCGTGACACACAATGACAGCGGCGATAGCAAATTCCAATTCGACTTTTTGCCGTCAAGCATGACCTTGACCTCACTCTACGCGTATGATATGGAACCTTTATCACGAATACCTCAAAATTATTGCGCAAAAAAGTGGGTAAAAATAGTCCCTTTGTAGACGGAGGAACGTAATTATAGGCTGAAGAGGCAGAAGGAAAGGGGAGTTCCTATAAATGCTTCCAAACGGAATAATGGTTGAGGGGTGTAAGAATTGTACGAGTATATATACATATATAGAGACCTACACTTATACACACACTTACATACATACACACATACAAATATATACATGTGTGTGTATATAGACGCGTATATGAGGAGAGAGAGAGAGAGAGAGAGAGAGAGAGAGAGAGAGAGAGAGAGAGAGAGAGAGAGAGAGAGTTTCTCACTGTAATTGCAGATCAAATACAACAGAACACCCCAGAATGAAATGTCTTGAAATACCCCAACAGAGGAGGAGGGCACTTTTATGACGAATCCATGCCCTCTAACAACGAGGTTCTTTTTGTAACTGCATTTTCTCAGGAATAATACCAAATGGAGAGAAGGGCAAAAGCAATTTCCCAAATTCTTCTCCGTTTTATTCAGTAAGTTAAGCACACAACGGCATCGAGGTTTATACTAAAACCATCCAGAGATATTTATCTTATTAAAGAGCGCGTTTTTGTCACCTTTTTGTTTTTCCATCCCTCTTATTTCCTCTTTTTTCTTATAAAGGGCGCGTCCATTTTGCCATGTTTATCTCAAGCATATAGCTAGGCGGTATATAACCGATATATTTTACAACGCTGGATCTGGCCTTCATCGTAGATTAACCTCCCGCCCATCTCCTTAATACATAGAAAACCTCAGAATTTATTTCTAACAACGTTACTGGTATGTTAAAAATGAAATCGCCGAAGGGTTTCCTTCTCGTGAGCAAACCGCGCAAAGAAACACAGAAACCGATGATGCTAAGGCACAAGTCGTGATAAAGCAGGGTGTGAAACATAAAGCCATTAGCATGGGAATATGACCCTAGGGGGCCGTCGGCATAAAAAATAGAGAGAAGCGAGGAGAAGAGTGATGCTCTTTGGGCTCTGCCACACCTCGTCTATTAACCCATATTCTTCACAGAATCGCACTATTCCCTAAACAATAGTGGAATATTCCCGCCAGTCGACCACCCCCCCCCCCCCCATATGCAAAAATAAAGTTTTCAAAACTAAGTGCAGATATATTAAGAGTATCGAGAATTACCTAAATGAAAACGTATATTTACCTGTTGCAATATATATATATATATATATATATATATATATATATATATATATATATATATATATATATATATATATATATATATATATATATATATATATATATATATATATGTGTATATATACATATATATATATATATATATATATATATATATATATATTATATATATTCATACAAACACACATATATGTGTATATATATATATATGTGTGTGTATATTATATATATATATATATATATATATATATATATATATATATATATACTCGTGCATCTTCAAAATTGTTAAAAAAAATATTGAATAAAACAATCCTCCAAGAGTAATGATTACTCTTCCATCGACACCACTTTCTCCTATTGCATGGACATACCAAATCATCAAATTTCTCTCGGAAATCCTCAGCCTCGCCAGAATGATATAATCAAGATAATGTAAGTAAAGTAACATCAAGGACCCAGAAAATATGTGCCGACTCACATCAGAATGTGAGATAAAATGTTGATTCACGTTCACATCTATCATCCTGTGCATAATCATAAAAATAAAGTGGCTGGCAGGAAAGAGAGAGAGAGAGAGAGAGAGAGAGAGAGAGAGAGAGAGAGAGAGAGAGAGAGAGAGAGAGAGAGGAATGTAAGGTCTCATTCATTCTGGTTCCTGACAAGGACGAGAAAATTACATGTGGCGTAACAATTCGTTTATAACAAACATTATGATATATATCTAACCTTCACAAAAACCAACTTCCCTCCAACAAATTTCTACAGTATCTTTACAGCGAAGCCAAAACACCTATACACATACATACGCACGCAGCACACACATTATATATATATATACTATATAATAGTATATATATATATCTATATATTATATACTATATATATATAATATATATATATATATATATATATATATATATATATATATATATATATATATATTATATATATATATATATATATATATATATATATAATATAATTATATATATCAATATATATATATATCATATAAACTACAATCCCCAAAGCTACCCTCAAGCTTGATAGATAAGCTATTTAATTACGTAATCGAAAAAAAAACGGCAGAAGAGGCGACGGAACGACAAGCAACGGTTGCAAACAAAGCACGAATAGACGGATCGAAGGTAAAAAGAGGTAACGAAAGTTCGCACCTTGTAGTCTTAAGAAGATTACATACGACAGCTTTTACGAAGGCGGAGAATTTATTTTAGGAATTCCATCATACATCATTCATACTGAGAGAGATGATTACAACACTCCATCAACCGCTAACTTTTTTTTTTTTTTTAAACAGCAAATCCCAGCGTAAAGAATATATTGATACACACCGCGATTTTATAGACCTCTTATCATACCAAGATTTCACAAGCCCGAAGTGAGGAGGGAGTTTCATGATGAAGGCGCTTCACATAATTAGTTGAGCAAGTGATGAAAGTGCAATACACGAGGCAATAAATGGTAAGGATCACTAACAAAGCGTAACGCTAACCACAATGACAAAGAACTAACCATCGCGGTTTCACTTATACACTTCTTTGGGACCTGACAGAGAATACCTCATGAGCGGTCTCACCCACGACGGGTGAAGATTACCTTGCCGAAGTCCTTCTGCTTTCAATTACATGATAAACATTCTGAAGGGTGACTGATCACTCACTCCTCTCCACCTCCTCCCCCTCCTCCTGGATGGAAACTAGAACGGAAGAGATACAACACATCCCACTGTGGGAACTTCTTTACATACAAGTTATGTGGATGGAATAAACTGCCACCAGAAGCTGTAAACAGCAACAGCGTGGAAGAGTTTAAAAGAAATCTAGACAAATTCATTAAGACACTGTGAATGCACAGTAAAATCAACTCTTAGAGATAAGTGAGCACACGATGTCTTCCCGGATGGACTTAAATGTCTTTGATTCGAATCGGGATCGAAAGCTAGCCTATTAAAATTTACGAGAGTGGGAATTAAGAATATATCATTATGATTATTCTTTGAAAATAATTTTGACGCAGCCAAGGTATAGGTGCTCTGAGATTTCCTACAATCAAGGCCTAATATATATGCGAATACAAGATCAGAACCCCTCTCCATTCTTGAGAAATTTTGGTGTGTCCACATAAGGGAAACTTGCTAAGAGACAGGACTCTCAGCATCGTCACTGTTGGTGACGTTGCAGTTTAAATATGAGTTATAATTTTTGAGGAGAAGCGAGGCAATACCCAAAAATAATAAAAAAAAACTTCAACTTTGCCATTTTTTTTCACTATATCTCCACAGGACCGCATGCTCACAGACGATTATAATCTTTATTATTATTACAAGCAACTGCACAAAATGTGGAAGAAAAAGTCTTCCATAGTTTTACAATGTTGGACTGCCTAATTCGGGGGCACAACACAACGATAATGACAACGGGAACAAGAGTAAGAATTTACTCTCAAGAGTTCAAGCAAACTGAAGAACAGAGAAGTTGCCATTGCAATATGAATGATGGACGACCCGGAAATATGCCGAAGATGACCTAAACCATAACCGATACTTTCGGCACAATGATTATATAGTAACTAATACTTTCGCGTGAGAATCTTAAAAATAAATAAATAAATAAATAATAAACAACAACAACTTCCAGTTACCATCAAACTGCACGCTCCGCAACACCTCTCCGTATTCAACATTTCCCGCTTCGATGAAGCGAAATAATCCTTGAAACTGCTGTGACTACAAACACTGCTACGAACTCGTTAACCTTCGAATATAGCTTTTGTTCTAACAACGACCTATTGTTCGAGCTTACTTACTGCATTCGTAATTGCTCACGGTTCTAGTAGGATTAATCTATATATATAAAACCATATTGTGTACGTTCGTATGCATATATATTATATATAAAGGTTAATTATCTATAATTATCACAGACATATGACATTCGAATTATTAGTGATTTTATCAGTATTACTAAATGAAAAAATTAAAACATTCAACCAAACATTGCATAACTGAAAAAGATGGGCAGAAAAAAAAGCTCTATTTAAATTAAATACGTCAATCAGATTAATCTTGAATAAAACTAAACGTTAATATAAAAGGGCATAAAAAATTTTCAAATTACGCTCCACCTTTCTCAAAGTACTTTACCAGCTGTGCAGTTGAACTGATTGGTTTTGCTAAGGTTTTTCCAAAATTGGAGATTAGGCAACTAAAAATTATAAAAAGCAACGCTAAAAAAAGTAATAAAAAATAAAAACATAAAAGAGAGAGAGAGAAAGAATAAAAAATCCAGAATATACATTGAATAGTATTCAACAAGAAGCAATGATACATATACCGCATCATTCATACATTTCTTTTGATATCTAGCTAACTATAAGTGGACTTGATTTTCACTGATAGTTTTTCAATTAAGCAAAAAAATACATCCATCAAATAAGAATACTTCAGAAAGGCACCATAAGCTATGCATTCAGTAAAATGTATGTTATGCAAAGTAAAGAGTACTGTATCAATAATTTGGTTTAGATCTGCTGGACTAAAAAGACACATACAAATTTAGCAATGGGTACTAAAGAAAAAGAGAGAGAGAGAGAGAGAGAGAGAGAGCAGTTCCATCGCTTGGGGGTGCAAAGAATAAATATCAAACCAGAATGATTCCATGTTGATTTCGCATTTCCCGAAGTGTGCCGAGGGAAAGTGAAGGGAAGGGCAACATAGGTCACGTGACTGGGAATGGGGGTGACACTGCAGTAAGCAAGTTCCGGGCACGTTGCTGAACAAAGACCATAAAAATTCATAAGATTCGTCTTACAGCTTGCACAAGTTTATTGTTTACAAAATAGAAAGTTTTAGTTTTCAAGCAGACAACTTGCATCCTTTTCGTAAATGGTTAATATACAGGTTTCCGCGTAACGAAATGTATGAATAAATAAAATCAGAATACCTTGGATAACAAAACTAATAAACTCTAAAATTATTCTGTAAATACCAACAACCAAAGCAACAACAACAACAATAATAATAATAATAATAATAATAATAATAATAATAATAATAATAATAATAATAATAATAATAATAATAATAATCAAAAGCCGGGCAAAAATTCAGGCTACAAGAACAAATGAAGAATAGTTTAAATTATAGCTTTATTACTCAAACAAACGAATGTGTATAAAAAGGATGTGAAATGAGAGGAGGAAGAGGAGTATGAAACCTCAAACCATCGTACGAGAGAGAGAGAGAGAGAGAGAGAGAGAGAGAGAGAGAGAGAGAGAGAGAGAGAGAGAGGTACACGGGGGGAGATAAGCAGTATCGCATGAAACCAAGCCAGCAATAATTTCTCTTACGAGAGCAATTCATTTCTCGTTAGGGGGCAAGCGGGCGAAAAACAATAAACGGGAATAAAAGCGACGATGATGATGAAGTGGCGGTTGCAGGCAGTCGTGATAACGGGAAATGTACGAAAACTTGAGGAACATTTAAAACGGAGGTCTAGGAAGGATGATAAAGGAGACAAAATGTAAAGGTTAAATGGGAATTAAAAAAAAATGGAAAGTCCTGATGACGTGACGAAACTTACTATATAAACGAATTAGTAAAATTGGGAGAAAACTAAGAAAGGGGAAAGTAGGAAAAATGAGGAGAATGAGGAGGAGAAAAACCATGTAGGAAAATAAACAGAAAAGCTGAAACTAGAAGAGAAGGATGATGATAAGAGGAAGAAGCAAATGAATATTTGAGAGAGAGAGAGAGAGAGAGAGAGAGAGAGAGAGAGAGAGAGAGAGAATAAAGGTATAAAAGGAAGACCTCCGATGCCCTCTTCAGAATCATTACCGGCACTTCGGACCCTGTTCAGAGCGTCCCCGATAAGCCCTCGTGAGCGTCTCTTGAAGGAAGACTGAAAGGCTGCCTGCGGCCTGCCACTGCCTGCCAGCTTGATGTTCCCTGCACCTTCAAGACGGTGCTTGCTTCTTCCTCCGCAATCCAATCGCAAAACAAGCCATAAACACGTACACAACACGAGGTCGCAGACTGGAGGTCAAGGCCAGTGCAGAGTATCTTTATCAGAGTTCAAGTGGGTCTGCTGACTGATTCAGTTCGTGAATGATGCCACTCGTGCAACGCAACTGGGCGTAAATAAAAACGTAAAATATAAACTGGCTTAGTTAAAGTAAATAATAAATAAAAGCACAACATATAAACTGGGCTTAAATACAAGCACAAAATATATCCGGGGTGTAAATAAGAGCACAAAATATATACGGGGTGTAAATAAAGCACAAAATATATCCGGGGTGTAAATACAAGCACAAAAAATATGGGTGTAAATTAAAGCACTAAATATACACATATACTACACGTGTTTTCTTTAGTTACACACAAGAGTATTAAGGACGAGACCCCAACCTATACAATTTTCTGGTTGGCCCAAGTAAAATCTGTCATATTTCTAATGGTCAATAATGATAAAAATAGAGGAAATCGTAAATCGAATGTACAAAAGATCATAGAAAAATAATTAATACCGCCACGCGAAACTACAGTGGAACTGATGTACCTTACAATCTGAGAGAGAGGAGAGAGGAGAGAGAGAGAGAGAGAGAGAGAGAGAGAGAGAGAGAGAACTTGTCTTCCTACATAATTACAGGAATTGGTGGTGAAAGATTCAAGGAAACAGCTCCAAATGATCAATAAATAAAAGGAAGAAGATCCCGACCCGAAAAAGTGCCGAAGCTGTATAAATAGGGGATGTGGTGGTCTGCCATATCGGTACTCGATACATAGAGAATCTCCAACTCAATGGAAAAGTGGTCGACGTTGTAGGAAAAGATGGAATGTCATGATTATCACGTGTGGATAATACCCTGATTATGACCTAATGACAACTGGGATATAGAATATAATAATAATAAACTCTAAGGTTTTGTAAAACGTTTCATGACTCTAGAGTCGTAGTTGTGCAAATGACAGGAATTATTTTGAAGCCTTTGGGGATAAACATTCAATATCTAAGAATTATTTTTATTTCCAGAAAAAGCCCACAGGGGCCAATGACTTGGTATTCAACCTTCCAAAGAATATGGAGCTCAAAATGACCAAGTCGGAGACGCGACCACAGGTAATGTCCGACATGGTTCACGTCCCCGTTGAATAAGTCTACAAAACGAGAGAGAAAAAAGAAAAAGTGACAAAGACGAAAGACAGAGTCAGACGCATCGTTACCTCCTGGGCCCAATGTCTCGCGACTACTTGGTCCATTATCATCAGCAGGTCGACGTCCTCACATATGGGAAGACGAGAGGTTGGAACTGGTGACTCAACATAGAACAACGTCCTTCCCGATTCATTCTCTTGTTTTTTTTTCTCTCTCTCTCTCTTTTTCTTTATTCTCTTCTCGTCGGTGAGGAATAAAGCTATGCATGGAAATACATACAGTCTTCTTTAAGATGTATCAATTAGCGTTGCCACTGTAACATTAATGTCAGAACGAGCTAAATAAATATAACGCGTGTAAACAACGATAAGAAGCAAAATAAGGTTAAAGCATCACGTAACAGGGACGACAAAGGTTTCATAATAATTACCTTTCATGCCACATGCATGAGTGCTTTCATACAAAGGTTTTTATGTGTGGTAGGGAGGCTGAACATGTCCTTTGTACACAAGTTCAAGTTCAATTTCATGACTATTGGGGCCATACAACTTCACATAGATTCACGTTAAGCTAAGGGTCACAAAGGAAGGAATGACACACACACACACACACACACACACACACACAGAGAGAGAGAGAGAGAGAGAGAGAGAGAGAGAGAGAGAGAGAGAGAGAGAGAGAGACCCTTGTTCTATTCGCGTAAACAGCATCACGATGATAGCGGTGACTTAACATGAAGAGAATAAACAATTTCTTATTTCATTTACTTATTCATACAAATTCCTACAACAGATTTTATTATTATTATAATTATTATTTCAGTACATGAAACAAGCTTGAATTGAAGCTTCCAAAGAGTGTTGGCTTCAACCTCCCACCGCAGACCCTACACTGTAGCAGTAACAATTCATGACACAATGCCTGTGATTTTTCAGCGCCCTGGGGCAGGCGCGAACCCGCGATATCTGAGTGGCATTTTACGACACTAACCGCTATACCAGCGGACAAGCAGAAGTTATAATAAACGAAATGGCTTGAAGCGTATTTTCTACAGCAGTTTCAAGGACGTCCTGCAGGGGTCATGTGGATTATGTTATTTATTTACGCAACCTTTCACGATCAACTCCTTTTCATTATTTATCAACTGGACGTTCTAATCCAGCACTAGTAGACCTCCGAATACTCTAAAATCGACAACTGAGGTTGTCTTCATTGTTTCTTTCAAAATCAAAATTTTCGAGGAATGGTCTCGCAAAACTGCTTATATACCTTATGGAGAGAGAGAGAGAGAGAGAAATATCTCAGAGCAAATAAGGAGATATACTCTGAAAATCACTACAATATAAACAAAACATAAGACTTTAGTTATTTGCTAAGCAATATCTGCTATATTATCTTCCCACAAACTATCAGCAAGTAAAAATTTCTTTGACCCGTATTACTAATTTAAAAGAGCAAGCACAACCGCTTTCATTTAAGAATTAATCTACTTTAATTTTTTATTATTATTTGCTTCTCTCTCTCTCTCTCTCTCTCTCTCTCTCTCTCTCTCTCTCTCTCTCTCTCTCTCTCTCTCTCATTTTTGGTCCGCTACTGCCTTCCCCCAACCGTAAGGTCGTGACGACAGTCTACGGGTTATAAACTCCACGTCTTGACCTGCCGTCGCAGTCATTTTGACGGCATAGGAACCCTCAAGGTATGTATACTTTGGGAACGCTAATAACAATAACGTAATTCTTGCTAGGACAGCGCAAAGGAAAACTTGAATCAAATTTATACTGAAAACAGAATGCAAAAATGAATACTGGAATCGACTGCAGTTATATTTAAATCGTTTATACAAATCTTACAGAAATGAAGTAAATTTATATTAGCTGCGGCTTTGACAAAATTTATATTAACTGCGGCTTTGACAAAGTTAACTGGAAAGACCAAAGGAAATATGAAAAACCTACCAAGGTCTTACAATTTGTCGGTCTGGTAGCTGTAATAAACCATAATAAAAAAAAGGATCGGACATTCCGTATTATAGTCCATAAAATATAAAAATGTTGCTAACACTTAAAAAGCAAAGCAATGAAAATCGAAGGATGGAGGGATCTTGCACCCAATTTCTTTCTGTCTCCATCCATCACAATTGACATCGCACAACCGACGAGTGAATCTGAAATCAGCTGGAGGTCAGTCTCTGTCCGTATTGATTATGACCAAAAGTGTTACCCCCTCCAGAGAGAGAGAGAGAGAGAGAGAGAGAGAGAGAGAGAGAGAGAGAGAGAGGAATGGGGGAGGGGGGGAGGGGATCTCGACCTCAATCGACTCATCCCCTAACCGGGAAATCTTCATCATTTAAGATTTTACTGACCTGAATTTCGTATGACACACGTATATATATATCTACAGCAGCCGTCCTAGGTTCTGCCTAACCCCCCCTCTCTCTCTCTCTCTCTCTCTCTCTCTCTCTCTCTCCTCCCCTTCACTGCAGGCAAAGGGGACGCTTCACAATTTTCAGACAGGTAGTCGTGGACGTATACATGGCGCGGAAGCAGATCTCTACAGATGGATGAATATACTGGGTATGGATGAAAGAACAGTGGAAACCGACGGAAGAAGGGTGACTGACTGTTCCTGGGGATGAGCTGTGATACGTAACGCTGGTTACGTGAACCGGTATGAAGCTATGGGTGGATGAATACACACGGTATGGATTATGAGAGATGACAAACGCTCGGTTGGATGGCATGCAAAATAAGGATGACAAAAAGGAAGACATCTAAGGAAGATTTAAAATGCACATGAATGTGCAAAAGTGAGAATAGTGAAATAAAGAATAAATGAGCAATCAGAACGAAGAGTGGTGGAGGTGAACCAGAAGAAAAGGGAACAGATGAAGAGCAGATCAGAAATAAGAGCACAATTATGTGTAAGGGGAGGAACACTGTCCATCAACAACAGTCCAATATACTTGCAAAGTTACTCGGAAATACACTTACGTCCCTGGGCAGTTTGGAAAACACGGTCATATAAAACAACAGCATTTTCGAGTCTGATCATGGATTAATCCATGTTCCCGATTTCAATCAGATTTAGTATTGTTTTGCTGGGGAAAATATACGAAATAAATAAATGGTTCGTTAGACTCACGGCCATTTGGCCACGGAAGACCACTTTCAACTCCAATACATTCGCTATGAAAAACAAAATAAAATATTTATTTAAAAGGCAATTAGGAATTAGGAAAATATGGAAAAATATTTGTTGAAAACTAAATGCACTAGTTTATAAATTTTAATTCGTATATTAACAGAAAAGGTGCAAGGACTTAATCATTACAATTCTATCTAGTGTATGTGCGATAAGGTACAATTTAATTAACATTAAACGGAACAAATAACTTGACATGAAAAAGAACCCCTTGAGCGCAATTTCAAGGAGAGAGAGAGAGAGAGAGAGAGAGAGAGAGAGAGAGAGAGAGAGAGAGAGAGAAAATTGACAGCGACGCGCTACAGCTGTATGCTCTCAGGGCATCGTAAAAATATATAGCACGAGAAACGATTTTACAGAAGGCCATAAAATGTTGGTGGCAAAAAGGAGAGAGAGAGAGAGAGAGAGAGAGAGAGAGAGAGAGAGAGAGAAGAGAAGGGGGGGGGGGTACATACAAGTTCCCGTCGTCTGAGGACAAAAAAAAAATTTACGGAATGAATATGAAACGTGACACGAAAATAAACAATGAGTGTGAAGAAGAAGAGGACGAAGAAGAAGAAGAAGAAACACTAGCTCCTTCCAATACTTTTGTTGATTTAAATTCAAATGATATAATTAACGAAAAAAAATTAATCCGACGCATACAGCGCGGCGGGGCCGTAAAAGGAAATACAACAAATGTACTAATACAGCCTTTTAATTAAACACCTTCTTAACCAGACCCCAGACATAAGCGACTGCCAAATAGCACTGAAACATGCCCCACTTACCGGGTTTTACCTCTTATTTACTTGCCAGGATATCGTCAACTCTCGACTGGTTCTTATCTCGAGAAGTTGGCCAGTCGCATGAAATCGCAGATTATAGCTTAGGAGTATACAAACAAGGTATTTCAAATGCTCCGAAGATATATACCTACGGCTTGGTAAACACTTAATTTAAGAGCTCTGTACACAAATCATGAGAACACTGGAAAACAAAGAAACGCTGTTGCTTTGAATTTTAAACTTTTTCGCTTACAATACGCTCCTCCTACATTGCCTGAAAAAGAAAATAAATAAATAAATAAAAAAAACTAGTCAAGGAAAGACAGCAGTGCTGTCGATTCGTTACAGCTTGCCGAGAGGAGTCTAACAAATGATTTCCACTACTAAAGGGTAGACTTTTATTTCCTTTAAAAGGAGAGTCTGGTTGGGCGAGGGAAATCCTAAATTTTCCTTCATGGGAACCCTCTTCGGATTTGGCAATTTATCAATTCTTTAGTTTTGTTAGATTCACATATATCATTTCATCGGGTCACTTGATATATATATATATATATATATATATATATATATATATATATATATATATATATATATATATAATTTATTTATTACTCTGCTGTTGTTGTAACGCTGCACTCTAAAATTGGAATATTTTCATTCTGTGTAATATAAATGATAAATCATTCGAGTTTGCAATTTTGATGCTACTCCATTACGTGTGCGTAACATGCCCCACCCTCTCTCTCTCTCTCTCTCTCTCTCTCTCTCTCTCTCTCTCTCTCTCGCTACTCTCTCTCTCGCTATCTCTCTCTCTCGCTATCTCTCTCTCTCGCTATCTCTCTCTCTCTCTGTGTGTGTGTGTGTGTGTGTGTGTGTGTGTGTGAAAGTCATATGAGACAAATAATTCTGCTTTATACTTTCGAAAGAGACATCGCTTTGGCTTCTCTTCATGCTGTTTCTCTTTCCCATTTTGTAATCAGTGAGAGAGAGAGAGAGAGAGAGAGAGAGAGAGAGAGAGAGAGAGAGAGAGAGAGAAACAAAACCATTGTTAGGTACAGGGCTCGAAAATGAAGCCACTCCCAAGTTGCAAAATAACAAAAGACTACGAAACGAACTTGGTTGAAACCGTCCCCAAATTTCGCTCCATTCCCAAGGACCAGAGAGGCGGCCTCTTAATTCGGGGACTGATTATGCAAATGCCTTTTCAGTCTCCATTCATTCAGTTCCCACCCGACCATCTACCGATTTACTCGCTAACTTAACCCAGGACCTCTATTCACTGCATTAGGACTTTTATGCTCCGGTAATTTAGGGCTAAATTATCGTTGCACATGAAACGCGTTCCGTTGCTATAGTGGTTAGTGTCGTGGCATGCCACTCAAAGGTCGCGGGTTAGCCTCTCCCCCAGGGCCATGAAAATCATTGGCTTTGTATCACGATGAGTTGCTGCCGCAGCGTCGGTTCCGCGGTGGGAGGTAGACACCAACATTCTTTGGAAGCTTGAATTTCAAGTCAATGGCCTAGGTGTGCTTGTTTCATGTACTGAAACAATAATATTAATATCAAAGATTAATGACATCTGTCAAGATGGCCATGGGAGTAAATAAAAATATAAAGATCAACACAAAGAATGTGCTAAACACGCAAAGCAAACTAAACATTCAAAGGAAAAATTATGACGGCTACACAATAACGAAATTAACTAACGGACTTTATATGAAAACAACAATTGGCTATATAACTGATGACCTCATTCACAATAAAGTGATCTGCGCCTGTCCAGTCTGCCTACGAGTAGTGTCACTCTAAGAAAACTAACCTTAACCAAGGTAGCAATGGTTTTAATAGACGTATCAGCAATATTTTTTATTAATCATATCATATACCAATTGTGTAGCAAAGAACATTCTTGCAGGGGCCCAAAATTTGTCTCCAATCTTCATTATTCACAGAGAAAAATTCTTTAGTTTTGTCAAAAATACAATCTTCATTATTCACAGTGAAAAATTCTTTAGTTCTGTCAAAAAAACAATCTTCATTATTCACAGTGAAAAATTCTTTAGTTCTGTCAAAAATACATCTTCATTATTCACAGTGAAAAATTCCTTTAGTTCTGTCAAAAACACATTCTTCATTATTCACAGTGAAAAATTCTTTAGTTTTGTCAAAAATACAATCTTCATTATTCACAGTGAAAAATTCTTTAGTTTTGTCAAAAATACAATCTTCATTATTCACAGTGAAAAATTCTTTAGTTCTGTCAAAAAAACAATCTTCAATATTCACAGTGAAAAATTCTTTAGTTCTGTCAAAAAAACAATCTTCATTATTCACAGTGAAAAATTCTTTAGTTTTGTCAAAAATACAATCTTCATTATTCACAGTGAAAAATTCTTTAGTTCTGTCAAAAATACAATCTTCATTATTCACAGTGAAAAATTCTTTAGTTTTGTCAAAAACACAGACAAAAGCCTGCATGTGCTTTGATAAGGAAGGCAGCGAAGTATTCGATAATATCATAGAAAATCACAAGAACAACCTTCCAACACTGATTTTATAAGCAAAGGTAGACCTGTCACCAAGAAAGAAATATAGACACAAAAGTCTAAACCTGAGCCAAGAATACCATGAAGTATTCGTGGTATTCTTGAATTCATGAAGTACGAAATAAAAAAAGAAAATTCGCACTATGCCGCATCACCAGTTCCCATTACGACGCCGGATTTTCTTCCAAAATTAGCAACATACATTGCTTCCATTACTTCTCGAGGTGGCTCTAGCTTATAAGAGTTTTAAAAAAATTATATAGCTCACAAAAGGTTGCTTTTAAAAATAGCCTGCAAAAAAAAAAAAAAAAAAAAAAAAATGCTTCCACTGATGGCCTCCTATCGTGACAGCGGGTCGTCTTGAAAAGAAATGAAAAATCTTTTGAAATAGAACGTATAAACTCTGTAATATAAGAGAGCAAAACGTACGTAATTTGTGAATTCAATTATAAAATAGCTGGCTGCAAAAGGTTTCCAGCCAGTAGTTTAAAACAATGCCATATTAAAAAAAATAAATACAGCAGAAAATAATATATTCTAAAATTCCATTCGTGTTATTAACACCCATCACAGAAATTTCCGTATATATAATTCTAGCAAAAAAAGAGTTCACAAGAATTCATTAAAATATAACTATAACATGCATTACCCCTCTAATATATTCTAAAATTCCATTCGTGTTATCAACACCTATCACAGAAATTTCCGTATAATTCTAGCTAAGAGAGTTCACAAGAATTCATTAAAATATAACTATACTTATGACAATAACTGACAGTAAATGTGAACAATGCATTCAAATGAATGCCAATGGATTTTAGGAAAGACACACTTACTGATAAAGACTGGAGACACATCGGAACTATGCAACAACTGGGCGCGAATCTAACTTGCTTGGCCGAGTTAATATTCTGACTGGACTGATCAACTGACAAGGGTTACTGGATTCAGTGATTTAACCTTTTGTTCTGACAGGTCACCAAAAAACACAGGGCCTCAACTAATCAGAGTATACCTCTCTCTCTCTCTCTCTCTCTCTCTCTCTCTCTCTCTCTCTCTCTCTCTCTCTCTCTCTCTGGATGGAAACTAGAACTGAAAGAGATACAACACATCCCATTTTGGTAACTTCTTTACATACAAAATATGTGAGACGTGGATTAACTGCCACCAGAAGTTGTAAACAGCAACAGTGTGGAAGAGTTTAAAAGAAAGCTAAACAAAATCATTAGGACACTGTGAATGCACAGGAAAACCTGCTCCTACAGATAAGTGAGCACACGATGTCTCCTCGGATGGACTAACAAGTCTTTGAGACATCCTAACTCTTGTAACTCCTTGTAACACTCTCTCTCTCTCTCTCTCTCTCTCTCTCTCTCTCTCTCTCTCTCTCTCTCGCAAACTAACAAATGTGTGATTAAAAAGTAAATACACAAGTTTCGTTTCTTTCCCGTAAAATTTGGACACATTTTCCTATTCGATACAGTAAAATAAATACGTTGGAAATCTTTCTCACGCCAAAGCAGCTGTGAGGGACATGGTCGTCAAAAGTATATCACTTGGGGAAGGAAGACGAATAATCACATATTCTGGAAGCGAAAGCTAGCTAGAGCATATCAATCCTGTTAACAATCGATAACCCAGCTTTCATTTTAGCCATACATAATGTTGACACAAGAGGACGATGACCTTTTGAAAAAATTAAAATAAACAAAGACAACACATTCCAAGCACATAAACCTGGGATATCTTAATTGTGCACATTCCTAAATACATAAGCAAATTACTAATGTGCATGATATAAAAATAAAATTGAAAAGATTGATATGCCGTTTGTGAATAATAAGGTATAAATACACAACAGAAATACCTAAATAATTATGAACTACTTAGTACAAAATCCAATACATTAATCATGCAGTCACAAAGAATGATTGTGCTACTCTCTCCAGAAATCCTTTACATTGCATTCACTCTCGAACCCTGCATTATTAGTCATTTTAACAATAAAAAATAATACTAATGATCTATTCGATAACACTCCATCATACAAATGGTACCCCCACCCCCCCCAAACACACCTACTTAGACCAATTTCCATTTCTAGTTTATGAATTTACCTTCACTTTTTGAGAGCATCGGCGGCTGTCAAATCCCCAGCGTTAAGTGAATATTAAATAATTCATCACCCCAAAATGGGTATAGCGTAACAAAGGGATGTGTTCTGAAATATTCACCCGCGCCGAAGGGTCAAAATCGCAGGGGAGAAGCGCGGCTCCCTCGCCTCTATGCCCAGAGCCAAAGGCGTGAGCGGAGGATGAATTTGTTACCACCTCGCCATGTACCGCCGACGTTATTTTCGGCGGGAAAAAAACTGGCTTATTACTCCCCGAAAAAGTATCAAAATGTATGCAAGATAGATAGATAGATAGAGACCCAGATAGATAGAATAGTGGGATGATATAAAGATATTCAATATAAATTTAACCAATCTGTTACCAAACCAAAAGCGCACAGAACCCTTTCGAATTATTATCAAATAATAACACAAAGAAAAATATAATCTCAGATTAATCAAAAAAGGGTTTGAAAATGTTACTCGCAAGATACACACATAAAATACAGAATACTTTTTAAAAATAATAACCAGACCCAAAATTCACGGGTGAAAAAACACGAAAAAATGAATTGATCACTGATGCCTTCCTCACCAAGAATCAAGAAGTTCGACCCCTCAGGCTGTAAACCCTTACTAAGACTATCGAGAATACATAAGGAAGAAGTGGGTCCTAATCTCTGAAAGCCGACGGATCAGATTCGATCAAAACAACAGAAATTCCTGTCCCTGAACTGTACACATTACGTCCACACAAAAGGAATCCGAAAGCCGTGTTGCCAAGACACAAGTAAGGCGCAGGCTCGCAATGAACAGGTTCCCGATTACAGAGGGCAATTCAGAAGGCTTCAGAGATAATCCAACTGAAAGCTTCCCCAGTCCTCTCGATAGTTTTCTTCATTGGTAAATATCCAAGTACAAATATTACCGGATACAAATATAAACAGAGGCTAATGTCAAAATCGTACTCGTTCAAAAGAGTAGAATCTCACAGGCTTAGTCGTTCAACTAAGGCGAATGTCACAGGATTACTCGTTAAGGCAAATCTCTCTCTCTCTTTTTTTTATACGCTAAATTAATTAACTCCATATGTGAACTAGAAAGAACCCTGGTGCAGTGGATGCGAGATGCCTTTTCTGATACTGGGAGAGACAATCTTCATATCAATTACCGGTCCAAGGCCATCCTGCCACGAAATTTTATTCAAACTCATCCATAACTTGGTGAAATATCTTGTTGACAGACAGACGCGTAAACGTCCCATCCAACACGCTATCGAAGGTAATGAGTTTGAAGAGAAATCTTGGCATTACCTTTGAAACGAAAGAAAAAATATATATATATACACACACATATATATATATTATATATAATAAATATTATTTATCATATATATATATATATATATATATATAATATATATATTATTCTATACATATAATAATAAAATAATAATAATAATAATATTAAAAAAAAATAATAATAATAATAATACCAACGGAAAACGATAGGCAGAAATCCAAGTGCTTTCGTCATTATATGACATCGTCAAGGAACGATGTCTTAATAAAGAAGAAAGCGCTTGGATGCCTGCCTATCATTTTCCGGTGGTATTCGCTTATTTAATGAAGTCACTTGCATCTACAGTGATTTTTAAGTATAGTTGATGTCCTCCTTTCCAAAACCAGAGAACGTCACTCAGTTATTAACTCAATAAGATAGCTACTGATTTAAGCATTCTTCATTTTTTTATTGTATTTAAAATTTTTTTTTTAATTTTTTATATTTAAGTTTTATATTTTTCCATTTTGTATGATTAATACTGAGAATTGTTTTAATTTGTGTACTTTGTACATTTTACAGCCCTGAAGATGAGACCCAAAGTCTCGAAAATTTGGATAAATAAATAATGCTACGCTGGCTTTTCTCCATCCTGTTTATATATATATATATATATATATATATATATATATATATATATATATATATGATATATATACATATCTATATATATATATATATCATATATATTCAGGTATTAACGTAATTGTCATTAATTTTGTTTTAGTCTCAGCCTTGTGATTACTTTAATTGTTGATTTATTTATTTAAGGTTAAGTTTGGTTTTTCTTGTAACAAGGCTGTGTTGCTAAAGACGTTTAGTGGCCTACTCCCCGGCATTGGTATGTGTAAAAAGTTCACTCCTAACTCCATCTATTGTTTCTTTTTGGTGTTGGTGAGAGCTGCCATGGACTCTGGAGTGTTGACTGGCAGTTTCATCTCCTGATTTTACTGTGTTCGTCCTTGGAGACAAAAGTTTTCTTCGGAGGATAAGGTTCCTCTTCTAGGTCATACGGGCCAGACTTGCATGCCTCCCACACTTTAGCTGCTTGAATTACCTGGATTACCTTTTGTGCTGTGGGCTCAGTTCCTGTGCCACCCACGGCGTTCTGAGCTATTGTAGCCTACCCTAGGCTAGTGTTTGAGTGAGGTGTGGACTTCCTGCGGACTCAGGACGACGCAGAGGAATTATTCCCGGCCGAGTGGACGCAGGAAGGGCACCTCTGCATCCTCCAGGACGTTTTCTTCGCCTGTGCGGCAGTTGTGTGGGGGCATTGTGGCCCGAGGAGGAACGTAGGGAGTCTGTGAACAGGTAATATCCTTTTGGTATTTATTCAGGGTGGCCACTATTAGTTGTATACCCCTGTTGCTACCTGTGCTCCAGAACTCCCTCCGATAGCGGTGACCTGATGTGTGACGCCGTACCTGGTGGCTTGCTGTAAGACAGTGTCAGAGTTCCCCCAGTGCTATGACCCTCAGCCTAGCACCTTTGGACGCCAACAAGTGTGGGTGTAACCCTTTGTTCCCTCTATAAACTGTGAGGAGTTTTTTCTGTGGTTTTCATTATTTTTGAAGTTCTCATATAGAGAACATTTTATTTGCCCTATCCTAGGGTGTTAATGTTAAGTTTAGCTTTATAATATTAGGTAGGAATTTAAGTGTTTTCTTCTGTATGTCTACTCCTTCCTTCCTAACCTTATTTAGTTATAGGTATGGTTATTTGGGCCCTTTATTTACTCCTTACGTTATTTTTGTACTGTCTTAGGGATGCAGTTTTAGAGTTTAGGTTATCTTACTGGATTTATTTTAAGGACTGCGTATTAGTCCTGTAGTCACAAGGCTGACGGTTGTTAATTTCTATTGCTTTGTGTAATAAATATTGTTAAGTTTTCTCTCTCGTGTTTTCGTCTCCATTGACCTTTATTTATTGGACACTGTATTACTGCCCTCTCTTTCCTGGTGCTTTAAGAACTTGCACCACGGCCCCACACGGGTCGTAATATATATATATATATATATATATATATATATATATATATATATATATATATGTATGTATGTATGTATGCACTGTACATATCCATCTTCCGACCTTCCGCAGTATGAAAGTCGAACGGGAGTCAAAAGTGGAAGTGCAATCAGTGCACCTTCCGCAGTGCACTGTAAGCATTAACAAAGGTTGTTTGCAGCGTCCCTTTGGCGCCTACTAGCTGTAACCAATTTCCAGCCTTTGTCTCGACCTCAATTTTCCATTTATTTTCTTCTATGTTGCTGTCCAAGCTATATTTCCTCATGCAACTACAAGGGTTACTCCTGGTTTATTTTCTGGACAGCTTTGTTTTTCTGTCCAACCAACTCTACTCTTTCTTACTATCTGGAAGGCTCCATACACACGATGGAAACGAAAGTTTAACAACATCAATAACACTATACAAGCAGCAATGGTTGTCCTAGAATATAGGTCAGTTTTACTTGACAAGAACTACCTTACATTTCTCCATTCTATGCTAAAACAAGTTGACTGTAGAATTTCACTTTCTAAAAGGAAAAATGACTTGAATTAAAGTATACTTCAGAAACTGAAGATTTTTTATTATTGAATTCCTATAGTACATAGGGCGGGGTGAACACCCAACTATATGTTAACTAAAAGTCACTCACCCACCAGACAGGAAGTGGTAAATAGCATCAGCAAAAGAATGAACCAATGCGGACATCCGGATGTGCTGTCATTTTTCGCACATTTTCTTGATTCCCAAAGCGCTAAATACAGTGTAGTGTAGCATTCATTTTCTTGTCCGTTGGTTTCCCAGGTCTCAATGTGACCCTCTGCGGCTAACACGAGTGATAAGGTTTGTGCACTGTACGAAGCGCTGACTCCCGTTATGAGGATAAAGCCCCATCGCCAAAATACTGTTTAATGATATGACCTATGATAAAGTTTGGGCTTCAGAATATTGTCACTGTCGAAGAATTTTTATTATTATTATCATTATCATTATTTTTTTCTCCAATTCGACTGGGATGTATTTAGTGTGGGGTTCCAGATTGCATCCTGCCTCCTCAGGAGTCCATCACTTTTCTTACTATGTGCGCTGTTTCTAGGAGCGCACTCTTTTGCATGAAGCTTGGAGCTACTTCAGCCTCTAGTTATTCCAAATTCCTTTTGAGGGATCTTGGAATAGTGCCTGGTGTTCCTATATTATGGGTACAATTTCCACTGGTATATTCAATATCCGTCTTATTTCTATATTTTGTAGGTGTCCTTGATACTATATCCTATTTATTTATTTATTATTATTATTATTATTATTTATTTATCTATTATTATTATTCATTATTTGATTATTATTATTATTATTATTATTATTATTATTATTATTATTATTATTATTATTATTATTAGCAAAAGAAGTTTAACCAGACTACTGAGCTGGCAACTAGAATAATGTCAATCTGTTTTGGAAAGAGATAATTCCATACAAGAAAATTAATAATTTGTAGAATTACACGCTGTGATGTTAAATAATCACAATCGCTATAGTAACGGATGTGTTTATGTTAATTACACAAACCATCAGAACCATCAGTCTACCATTTACTTACAAACCCAAGGGTATACATTTTCCAATTGATATACATTGCAAGTGCATAACTGATATGAACAAAGCAAGGGGTTCCAAGTCTAGGCAGGTTAACATTACACTACATATAAAGAAATGGAGAAAAGTACCCAATTTAATAACCAACCAAACAATATAAAAAAAAATACTAATATAGATTAATATACAATCCCTCTGACACGTAATTTTTATCTCTCTCTCATAAACGCTAAGAAAATTTATGACTGGATGGAAATCCTGACCAGTTTCCATTTCATTTCTTAGCTATCAATGATGGCTTAGAATGAAAGGCTGAAACCGGTCAGGATTTATACCCAACCTAATGTGCGAGTATAAATAATTTTAGTATATTCCTTTTTCCACTATATATAGTACAGTATATATATATATATATATATATATATATATATATATATATATATATATATATATATATATATATATATACATACATACATACATACATACATACATCCTTTCCCCAACTGGAGTGGTGGCGCCAGAAAACACATCGCTTCTAGTTATCAACAACTAATGATGTTACGAGAATGAACGTGCAGGAGATTGCAGGCTCAAGCCCGCAGGCTTTTCTTGGTGGTCACCCTTCCACGTACTGACCATGGCAAATGCACAAATTCTGGTAAATAACCTTTCTACCATGAGATCGAGGCTCATCGAAATAAACGAAAACCTACTCCTGGTCTCATCAGAATTAATGTGACTAACGGACATTAGTCTCCTTTGGGGATATGACAAAGGTACACGCTGTAGATCCTATTCACAGCCAAATAAATGATGAACTACACGATGTCACTCGACCCCGCCCCCTTTCATTACAACATGAGAGGAAAGGGGATACACGAGTAGGTGTGTAAGAGGCAAAAACCAAACAAAAAAGGAGCTATGCGAGGGGAAAATGAGCGCGCGCGCACACACACACACACACACACACACACAGAGAGAGAGAGAGAGAGAGAGAGAGAGAGAGAGGAGGGCGTAAACGCAAATCAAGAATTCTTCGACGTAAAAGTAATTAAAACTTTTCGAATAAAGAAGTCGCCTTCGAATAAGTGTAAAGTTAAATTCAACTACAGTTCAGTGCAAAGGTGATCTAGTCGTCTCTGGCATTCATTTTTATGATGTTTTACTGAATGTTCTCTAATTTAATTCCTACCCCTCACCGAGAGATTTAGATGCAATTATTTTTCCTGACGATTACAAAAATAATGAAATTAACTTTTAATAAGTTCGCCTCTCCTTAAATAAGGACCACTACTTAAAGTAATTAAAGAGAAGCGGCGATTCTATTTTATACAATACCTCTTCACTTTTAATCCGGCACGCTGTTTATAAACCAATTTAATAAACAGTATATACAGTCTTCCGGGTAAACACGTAACGGAATAAAAATAAAATCATGGAAAATTCCTTAATATAATATTTTTCATTTTATAGTACACTTTACCGCCACGTTAGATTATGTTAAAAACCGGTTGGTAGGATGATGTTCGATTACGGCATTATAAGGCATTATATAAAGTTATTAAACACTATAAAAAAAAAAAATATGCGCTGACGGTTCTTGGTTTCCAGACACTCAAAACAGCTCCATACATGACGTTACAAATTTCTGGGAAATTTTTCCAACATTCAAATATTCTCAAACAGGTATTCTCGAAAAGTAGTTCCAGAGAAAAAAATCATGAGTATAAAGAATATCACACAAAATTGCTAACGTCGAATTATCCCGGTGTAAAAAAAAATAAAAAATAAAAACTATGGGAAAATAAACACACTGGTAAACAGATAAGGCATGAAATAGAGTTACCCTCTGTACAGGGACTCCAGGGAAACCGGATAAAATTCTCTCTTGCCCAGCTCATCCTTCAACGCCTGAATCTATTATGTATGAAGAAGCCCAGAGAGCAGAAAAGATCAGAAGTCATTAGCGACTTCATACATATACACATAGCAGGCTCATATAGCTCACTCATTATGCACACGCGAGTAACCCGAATCAAGATTTATCCGAACGGCCTCACTTTCCCTATTCACCGTCAATCGACAAAGGCAACGTCACCACCATCCTCCTCTCGACATCATCACCATCGCCGTCGTCAACCCCAAATGAAAGCAGGTAAAAGTTAATCAAAGGCCCCGGCTGGTTTGATAATGGGAACGGCATCGTAACCCGATTATTGATCACCTTGTGAAATAAGGTCGAGGGTGAAGTTATCACTCAGCTGCCACACAGACCCAGGAGGAGGAGGAGGAGGAGGAGGAGCCGAGGGGAAACGAGGGCGGAGACGAAGGGGAATGAGAATTGGACAGGGAAGAGAGATGGAAAAAAAAAAGAGAAGAAAAATTGAAGTAAAGGAATAAATAACAGAGCAGGGAAATAGGCAAAACAACAAGATGAGGAAGGAAGAACATTTAAATTGTAGAAATCAAAACTAGAACTTTTATCTCTCAGAAGACTTTTGTAAAGCCTTCTGAGTCGGTCAAGGCGATTTTTTTCTTTTTTATAAAATATCTTGTGTACATATATCGAAAAGATTAACTTTGACCCACTTCGTGTCTTCTAGGTTTTCGACGGCACGTGAACCTTATCATATATATATATATATATATACTATATTATATATATATATATAGTATATATATATAATTTAGAGAGAGAGAGAGAGAGAGAGAGAGAGAGAGAGAGAGAGAGATAGAGAGAGTAGAGAGAGAGAGATATATACATATATATATATATATAATATATATATATATATATATATATATATATATATATTTTACACAAATATTTATATATAAATAATTTAAATTATTCTATTATATATTTATTTCCTAATTACTATTTTAATAATAAAAGGTTTGAGTTATTTTAAGTGAACAAAACCGCTAAAACAAATACCACTGATGTAACTTTTCCACCATTTAAGTGATAAAAGTAAAGTATTAACACAGACAGCACTTGGCCCAACCCTCGCTCCCAGAACTCCGACAAACGCGAGCACCGACTTGAATGAGCATCAAACACTGGAGCAACAATAAACAATGAGCCCTACATAATGGAAAATGGGAGAGCGTAAACGGTCATTACCCAGGGAAAATATTTGTTTCAATAACTGCACCAGATTAAGAACCCTTGACAGTCAATAGACGCGGGATTGAAGGCCCTTCACAAGGTAATAACTATATGTTTTTCATTTCGATAAATGGCCTAATCCAGAGCGGTCAAAGAGACCTAAGGCACGGTGGATGTTTGTAGGCAGAATGCGTCAGAGAGAGAGAGAGAGAGAGAGAGAGAGAGAGAGAGAGAGAGAGAGAGAGTCTTTTAATCAATTTCAAAAGAACACGTGCAGCCCTATATAAGGTAAATTGGTCAATAAATTGTTATTACAATTACTTGGATAACAGGATTACGAATTACATATGAAATAGACACTCACAGAAAACAGTGTCAATAATAAACCTCTCGTTTTGTGCGTTGAAAAAATGTTACCACAATCATTTACGTGGTTTTTCCAAGTTAAGCCTAATCTGGCCAGGAACAGTGAAAGAAAGGTTCAGTAGTACTTGGAATACTTACATAAGATTAGACTTGGAATACTTACGTAAGATTAGACTTGGAATACTTACGTAAGATTAGAGATGCTGTGTAACAGGAGTAACAATACTTTGGAAACGAGAGCATGAAACTTAATGCAACTGATCCAGTGTCGTGTAAGTTAACGAAGTCTGTGTAGGTTTAGTGTAGGTTTATGTAGTAAACAAGTTCAGGATATGCGGTCAGACGCTGTGAAGCGGAGTTACGCAATGGCTATCGTTTCCCTTCGGGGGAAAGCTAACTCCTATGAATCAAACCGAAATATTTGTTGGTTGGAAAGATACTTCCATTTTTCTTGGTCAAACAATATCTTTGCGTAGTTCCCTGTGAGTCGCAATTTGAACTGAAAGGAGAAACAATTGAACACCGCCACATTACGTACGTAAAGTTGATAAGCCACTCACAGGGCTGAAAACTCTCAGTCTCTCGAGAGAGTTCACATATGCAAGATGTATGTTCCTCCTCTCCTGAGTGATACTTTTGAAAAACGTATCCCTCAGGAGAGGAGTAACATACATCCTGCCTACGTGAACTCTCTCGAGAGAGACTGAGTTTCCAGCCCAGTGATTGGCTTATCAACAGCCAATCAGGAGCATCGTAAGGGACTGGCCTAGACGTCAGATGCATGTTTGATGTGAATCTACAATAGTATGCACGTCATATTGTTAAATTATAACTGTAAACGCCTACATATCTATTACCAGAAAAGTAGGCCGGCAAACCGGAAGCAGGATTTCCACCAAGAGTATGAAGATATATTTTTCTCCTACCTTCAAACAAACGCTCCATCCCAACATACCTGAAAAGAAGAGAAAAAAAAAATTAAGAATTCCTCATATATAAAGCAGAAAGCATGTGTTAAAAGTTAATGGTACTAGGCTACTCATATTTCATTTTATACGTTTGTGTATGATAAATATTCAATGAGAGAGAGAGAGAGAGAGAGAGAGAGAGAGGAGGAAGAAGAGGAATTGAAGTGAGTAGTTGAAGTACTAGTCATCGGGAACTAGAGGCACAAATCTGAAAACGCCCCGGAAATACTGACTGTACAGAGGAAGCAAAAAACGCTGGAAAAAAAACGTTCGCACCGCAGTACTGGTATGCTTTCGTTCAAAGGCCAACGTGAACATCGGCACGACTACCCAGAGCAATAATTGGTCGAATAAAAAAGGGTCTACGCAACCCAAGGCCACTTATCACGACAACAGGTCGACTCTTCATTGCTTCCTAGGGATTACATAAACATCACTACAGATGTAATCTCAATATGGATTTCTATTTCTCTCTCGGAGAATTTTTTTTATACAATCATCACATTGTGAAACATAAAAAAAAATTCTAACTTAATGATGCTTTGTTAGAATCTACTTTCAAAACGTTAGCTATGACATTTAAACAGCCTGACCTCTTTTGTATTGCTCTCTGATCGCTACCGAGAACAACTCTCGATCACAACAGATTTCAATACTTTTATGTAATATCACTGACTGGCAACTTTTCATTCCTGTTCATTCTTTACTCTGAAAGGAAAAAAAAAAGTAATTTTACAGTAAGGGTCGAAATCATTTAAATCTCAACTAACGCAATGAACAAATGTATCCCATATGTTCCTCTCGTCCATGAGTCAAAGTCACTCTCAATGTCTACCTGTTGTCTGGCACGGCAGTACTGATTATATTATAATTACCGTTTCTGTTTGTTTGTTTGTATGGTGTTTTTGTTGCATGGAACCAGTGGCTATTCAGCAACGGGACCAACTGCTTTACGTGACTTCCGAGCCACGTCGAGAGTGAACTTCTGTCACCAGAGAATTACACATCTGACTCCTCAGTGGAATACCCGAGAATCGAACTCGCGGCCACCGAGGTGGTGCGCCAACACGATACCGACCACGCCACTCAGGCGCATAATAATTACTGTTTCGTGTGATATTTACGATGTAGAAAAGCATAGAATAGATCACAAAATTCAGACCAAAGGTCAAACGCTGGGATCTATGAGGTTATTCAGTGCTGTAACAGATACTGACAATAGCAAAGTTTGAAAGGTGTAACAGGAGGAAAACCTCAAAGCAGCTGCGCTATGAATCAAATGTTAGGAGAGGGTGGATAGCAAGTGGACAAGAAGAAATAAAACATGAACGGAGGTACAGGAAAAAGGAATGAAAGAGGTTGCAGCTAGGGGCCGAAGGGACACTGCAAAGAACCTTAAGTAATACCTACAGTACACCGCATTAAGTGCACTGACCCAACATAATTGTGAACTTCTAAGCATTACCTCAGTTCGATGCTTCTCCAGAACTCAGATATAATAACCATTCCTAAATAAAATAAAAATAAAAAGTGGTTTGAATGCACGGTAAACTCTGATTCATTAGTTAATTCTGCTTAATATATATAAAAATATTCTCTCTATCTCTAGAAATAAAATTGCGATAAGGACTTTGGGCTTTACTACGATTACCGATATAAATACACACACTATTAAATATATATATATATGAATAACTTGATCACGAAGTATATAAAACGTGATGCTATGTATAAATAAAGGTTTTTTGCCACAAAGGAAAGAATGAAAAAGCGAGATAGCCGAGTACTTTCGGTCCTGTTCGGACCCTTTATATATATATATATATATAATATATATATATATATATATATATATATATATATATATATATATATATATATATATATATCTAAAAAAATCACCATAAACGTGACTGGAAAATCTTCAAGTAATCAAAGTCCACAATTATGTAAAATGTGTATTAAAAATAGCTCCTGCTTTTATGTATTTTTAATACACATTTTACATAATTGTGGACTTTGATTACTTGAAGATATATATAATATATATATATATATATATATAACCTATATATATCTATATATATCTATATATCTATATATATATATATATATATATATATATATAATGAAAAACACCAAATTCAAAGAAATGACAATTCAACACCTGCAAAGCAATGACTACCACAGAGAGAGAGAGAGAGAGAGAGAGAGAGAGAGAGAGAGAGAGAGAGAGATAAGAGAGAGAGAATTAAACGACCCTGAAAAAATGCGTCCCAGGTAACAATATAGATGCAAATGAGTGGCCGCGAATGATGACAAAGTGGCATTTACACGAGTGTGCCCTGTATTCTTTTATAGTTCCTTCCGCAGTTCATTTCCAAGCTCATTCTGCTGATTATATTGTTACCATCAAGAATTACCTTTCTCAATATTTAGGCATATGACAGTGAACCTTCCGTTTAATGTAACTAACATTCTTCCTAATCGCTTTCTATTTTGATTGAAGGTAGATCGGCAAAAGTCTAAAATTAATATCTATATGATCTCAAATAAAAAAAAAAAAAAATAGGGTGGGGGAGTATTTATAAAAATGTTACTTTTAGCGATTCAATGAACAAAGGACCGGCCATTATCCATTGCAGCTTACGTCCCACGAGAAAAAAAAATGGCGAGGGGGGGGGGGGGGGGGGAGAAACGCAATTTAGCTACACTGATGGAAATGGCGCTGACACATCTGACATGCACTTATTAACAGCAATTATACAGATATTCTAATTCAATCCGACGGCCACGAAACTATTTTGTCCCATTACCTGAAATATCCATTTTGTCATGTTTGACCTTAGCAGGGAAATATGCACCTCGTCGCCGGTCGGCTAAGGTACTGCACACTCGGGGGAGAAAAGGTTAGATCTATATATATATATATAGATATATATATATATATATATATATATATATATATATATATATAATGTATGTATATTGACAATGTCTTATTAAATACGAAAGCGCTCGGATTTCTGCCTATCATTTTCCTGTGGTATTCGCCTTATTTAATAAAGTCACATGCATCTACTGTGATTTTAAGCGCGCGCGCGCACGCACGCACGCACACACACACACACACACACACACAGATATATATATATATCTATATATATATATATATATATATATATATATATATATATATCACACCAAATCTAAAAGCAGTATAATGCACAGAACAATGCCAAGTGTTTGACGCAAACGTCAACAACGACACAATACGAAACAGAAAAAAAAAAAAAAAAAAATATTAAAGTTTCCGCTTTATCGCCATGAGACGTGACATCGCAAGCACAAAAAAAACTCCCAGAAAAATTCGTTCATTCTTCACTGCGTTTTTGAGAGAGAGAGAGAGAGAGAGAGAGAGAGAGAGAGAGAGAGAGAGAGAGAGAAACAATGTTACGGTTGAGAGAAACAGTGACCTGGTGCTAGGTATAGGAGTGTCCACAACATTGTCTTCTTTAGGGCAACGCTCTCTTGGCCCACATAAAATTCATTTTAATTTTATGACAGCTAAAACTCTGTCTATCCTAACGATCAGAGATGTTATCTGTCTCAGATAACATCTGTCTTACGGATATGTGAACTCACTGTCACTAGATTTTTTTTTTTTTTTTTTTGTTTTATTTTGGGTGTGTGTGTGTGTGGGGGGGAAGCTAAAAATATTAATTACATTTATATCAGTTCATACAGAAGAAAGAGCTTCTATTAATCATACCCTGATAAATTCAATTTAATCTCTTAACAGACCCACAAGGAATTTAAAAGTAAAAAAATCAATATCCACTCGTATTATTTTTTACATTCCCCATCCCTCTGAAGTCGCAATCATTTGCATGGCCAAAACACGTATAAGCCCAAACGGTGACCCACAATCCCCAGTCCGCACACACACACACACACACACAAAAACACACATACACACACACTCTCTCTCTCTCTCTAAATTCGAGCGTTCCCATAACGCGCAAAATGGGCGGAGACCCATGCTATAGCGGATTTCCCCAAAACACACGAAAATATCGCCGCCACCCTCCCGGATGTACGAGGTGACCCCAACAACCCAGCCCTCCCCCCGCCCCTTTCTATTACAAATCTAACGGATCAAATCCTTTCGGTCAGTCCCCACCCGCGAAATCAGACCCGTTACCAGTTACGGTCGAGTTCACAAATGCATTAGAGGGGGGACCTTAAATTCACAACTGTCCACTTTATAAAATATCAAACGCAAGTAAGTCTTACACACAAGCAAATACACATAGTGTATATATAAAGTATACATATACACCAACACAGACACATGTGTATATTATAAATTAATTCAACGCAATGCAATACGGTTCAGGTACGTTGACGAATATGTATGTGGACAGGGAACGAAAGTGTAAACATTTTCTTTGAATTGGTTCCATCAATAAAGTTCATTAAGGAAAATGGAGGATGTCTGTACTCTTTGGATTGCCTAATATACTACTGACGTAGTAATGAAGGGTACAGAATATCTGCAAATATTTCTGCCTATAAATACAGTGAAATCAATTTACACACCCATGCTTCAAAAGGCATTGCATGAATGCAACTCTGAATATATTGATGAAGAATTTGATATGCACAGAAATAAATACAAACAATGCGTGATCCGGCCTCCAGCATATTTGGGGTGCGTGCTTAAATCTACAGTCAAACTGCACGTAATTTCACCAACAAAAGTAAAAATAAATAGGCTATATTTTATTAGAAATCAATTTCTGTACTGCTTAATATGCAGTCTTCATATTTTACATTTTCATTCTAATAAACAAATCATAAATATCCTATCCTAAAATTTATGTATCTTCAAATCGACGAGAAACACCTCCTCCAGATATTTTTAGGCTTTCCCCACAACAACAACAAGTAGTTTGTAGGCTTATTCTCCGAGTAAGCGAAGATTTGAATGCCCTCATTCTTTCTCATAAAAGGAAAATGTATTTTCTAAGATGAAAACGAGAGAAATCTAAAATAAAAAATATCAGTATGGCGGCGAATTTCAAAGAAATTCGACATCTTGAGATTTTGGAGTTATTGTGGTATTCACGAACAATATCACAACGAAACAAGCACTGACAAACAAATCTCTTGACGATACTAATGCAAACGAAAAATCCATGATGTCATCGGACAATTTTTATATTCGTTATGTCACTGGAAAAACACTTGTAATGAGAACACAACAGCATAAAAAAAATCTATATGATGCGCACAATCACTACTTTCGCTCATGTTAGTTAAAACAATCATGCCAACAACTGGACATGAAGTAGAGAGTTTATCAAAACAATATACGAGTGCGCTATACCATAGAATCCGGTTTTATTAAAAAAACTATTTTTTGTAAGAGTACGAATATCAGCCATATATTTCAAAAGAAATAGGAAAAATGTACGAATTTTCAGGAGGGGAGTTTACCTGCGCCTAGGGCAAATGCATGAGCCCACCCGCTGAGATAAACAATATTTGGTGCACTGACCTCTGATGCTAATGAGTTCACTGCTCCTCCCTCTTTTTATCAACATATTAGGTGCGAACATTTTTACGAACAATTAGTACGTATGTTTGTTTATGCTATCACTCTAGCATATATACATAAATACACACACATTATATACATATACATACCATATATTAAATATTATATATACATTATATAATAATATATATATATTATATTATATTATATATAATCTAAGTAGGTTTTCTACCAATAATGAACTCAGTGCCCTTGAAGATTTCTTACAAAACTAAAGGTAAAACCAGTCAGGATTTATACCCAATGTTTTATTTTATCTTGTGATACATCTGCAATATTATACATTTATATACATACACATAGTAGTATATATATATATATATATATATATATATATATATATATATATATATATATATATATATATAAAGAGGGGGGGGATTTGAAGAGCAGCAAAAAGCTGGCGAAATGAGCTTCCTAAAACCCAAAAGGGGGATGATGACATCTAACATGACAAAAGGGAGGGGCTGTTGAAAGAGGAGGGAGGGAGTAACAAAGAGGACCAGGTACAGGGAGAGAAAGCATTTATAAAACGATCTGGACAGGTGAGTGAAAGGACGTGGGGGAATACCTCCATTAATCTATAAACAGAGAGAGAGAGAGAGAGAGAGAGAGAGAGAGAGAGAGAGAGAGAGAGAGAGAGAGAGAGAGAGAGAGAGAGAGAGGTGGAGATTTATAATCACCATCATGAGGTGAAACTGTAAGAACTTAACGATGACTTACAGCAGATATTGCCTCTAAGAACATAAAAAATAAGTTCAATGAAATATATGAACGTATAAAAAGTCAAAACCCGTCGAATCCAAAAAAGACAAAATATAGATGGGAAATAAGATGCAGCATCATTGTCTTCCGGTGAACATTATATAGTTCTATGAAGAATATGTCGATAAGGAATAAACTTTCTTGACACCTATGTTCTCGCAGGCACGCACGATCAGCAGAGCGAATATAAAACCCATTCGTACAGGAAATTGACGCTTTAAAGCAAATCACAACTGAAGATAGTTGCAATGGCTCAAGAAATTCTGAAGAAGTCCAAGATCCGGTAGACACGCAACATAATCAGAATACCGCAACTTTAAGAAAAATAAATAAAAAAAGGTAAAAATTTAAATGGCCTTAACTAAAAGAAATTCTGCATCCAAGATGGCTAGACTGGTGAAAAATCCACGTTACTACATTCTTAAATCGGTAATAAAAATACAAATAGTCATTTATACGTTTAGTATTTAATGTAGATTTATGACATCCTACCTATATTTCACCAGTATATGTGGAAACCTTAACGTCTACTATATTCAAAATCACTTCCGCTGGACTCCTAAGATCAAAGACAGGAGACGACAGTATCATTTCATCTGGCAACCATGCCTGCTTCCTGTCCAGGAGATGTCATTGCTCACCTTTGGAGCGAGCATACCTTCCCTAAACAACCCCCGCCCCCCAAAACCCGGAAGTCTCTCCATGCTACCCTACAGTGCCCTTACAGAGGGTTAAACCTAATTTCATCAGCATCTGTCCATTCTTTTCCTGGTCTGCTTCCCACAACAAAAGGGGTGCCACCCGCAGCCATCCATAAATCATAAGACCCTACAAGGTTCTCTCGGCATCTATGGGGAAAAGGAAATACGATACTATCACACAATGGGAAATATGAAAATGTTCGTCCCATCGATCAACGGAATGGATATACATTCATCATTTTTCAGAGCTCAGGAGACATTCATGGCCGGGTGTTACGCCACTTTTGTGAGAAGAGTGCCGCCTTGCTATCATCTACCACGGGTGATGATACTGTGCTGCCAACATAGCTACAAATTGCCACTGTTTTTCGCTCAAAATCTATACATTTCGTTATTTAATAAGTACTGGAATAGTGTAGTAAATTACATCACAAAACATGCATACCTTCGCTATCCACTGCAAGTTAAGCTTTATTGTTATCACCTCAGAAAATTATAGTAATCCCAAGGTTAGTAACGTGGACGATGCTTGTTTGTCTTTTCCATAGAGAGAGGATATAAATATAAACAAAGGCTGCGAAATTACTCTTGCTGTTCGGGAATACAGAGGGAAGTCTCATCCTTATACCGGACAGACAAGTCCCAAGAACGAGGTTGAGCAAAGGGTTAACAGACTACTTGGAAGAATAAATTACCTTTCAAATCCGCAATATTGCTTATGGATCTGCTGCGAGTAGCAAGGGGATCTTTATAAAAGGTAAATAGAGTCAATAAATTGGGAACGAAAACTGTAGTTACTAATGCTATTTTTTTTTTCCCACAAAGATCCACAATCTTCACCAAAATTAAATCGTCTTATCTACTTCCTAAAATAAACTTCGAGTCCAACAATTTCGTACAAGCCCATTAGACATGCCGTGATAACAGACAAACTAACAGGGTTGTGAATATTAAGCCACCCTATATCGTTGGCAAAGGTTTATATCCTCTTCAAGTGTCATAAAGTTATTATGGACAGATAAGACTCGGTTGAAAAAACGCAATGGCAGGACGAAAAGAAAATTCTGGAGGCAATTACGGATTTAAAAAGGTTCCAGAACCCCAGCCAGTGGACGGAAGAACTGTCGATTACAAAGGATTGGTAATTAAAGTCTGGAAATAGAAGACACCAAAAAATAAATTAGAGAGAGAAGGGGTACGATTGCATGCAGACCCTATCGAGCTACGTCATACCATGCAGGTGGAGAAGGGACTAATGGCAGAATGTAAAACAAAATAAATATAAATAAGAATAAAAATAAGGATGAATTAACTATTCCAACCATTTTCTCTTAAATATACAAGTATGCAGGTGTTGTCTATGCCATAATTACTACAATGGTAAACAAATTAATACAAGAAGATTTTAATATGATTATTATCCATTAAGACATGAATAAAACCTCATTTGTTGTCTGGGGAAAATAAAATAACTGTTCCCCGAAAACGGGACTCTACTCGCTTCCGTTTTTAATTGCATATTCTATAAGGCCTTGCTGTAAAAATTACAGAATATAAAACACCTATGAAGCTCTTACTCATAATGAAATTACAGGGAGAACTTTAAAATACACTGTGCCGTATAACGATGTAGTATTACATGAATTATCATTAACAAACATTCCAAGTAGAGAAGACTTAAAACTTGATTCCTTTCATTCTTTCCCGAGCTTTTGTAACGAGGTAACAAAGACAAGTCACAACATCCATGCACTTTACTAAGTAGCGAGGTAGTCCCCTCAAAGTCTCGTTAAAAACAAGGGACGATAATACTATATATTAATAGCATATAACCTATTGATGCACATTTTACATAAATCTGGTAGATCGTTTTATGTACCGATTTAATCATTGATAACTTCATAACTTGACTGGAATTTTGCAGATTTTTCAAATCCTCCATTACAAGAGATTTAAACCCCGAAAAATGTTCCCGTGTGGATACGACACCGCAAGAATGAAAAAGCGTTCAGTGGAGACTTTTGACATCCCTATGAATCAGAACCAATACCATGACATCGAACCCATGTGGAAGAGTCGGAGTTGGGATTCAACATTTTTAGGAAAATATACTGGAAGAAGAAGAAGAAGAAGAAGAAGAAGAAGAAGAAGAAGAAGAGGAGGAGGAGGAGGAGGAGGAGGAGGAATGCGTCTCCGCGAATCCAAAATTTATTAATAATTTCACATTCATCACATCAAAGGAGTCTCGTCGTTTCCTTTAACCAAGTTCCTAGAAAATAAACATCAAATATTCCTTCTTGCGATAGGTAAGTTTTGTGTACGTTACATATGGAGAGATTACAAGTTACAGAGAGAGAGAGAGAGAGAGAGAGAGAGAGAGAGAGAGAGAGAGAGAGAGAGAGAGAGAATTATCTTTCCTCGATAATGATGACAATCTATTAAAAGATATTGCTGTTAGTTTACAACCAATAAACAATTGTCTACACCTTCCAATTACTCTAAACAAATATGGATTCCAAAGACCCTTTTCCTATTTAACATAACCCTGATTTAAACAAATTAGGTGTCGACATGCACTCTCGAGGAGTACTTAGGCGCTTCCCTGAGAGCAAGGTGGAATGGGAACTCTTAAAAGTAACTTTTCAAGTTTTATATATTTAAAGACGGGAGAGATTCAGTCCCCAGTTAATTAAAATAAAATAAAAAAAAAAAAGTTTCCTTAAAGAGCTTCAGTTTGTATTCAATTTTTCAGAAGCTCTTAAAGAACAGTATAAAATATTCTGTATAAGTTATCAGTGATCTTAATATTATTGATGTGTATTGTTTGTCATAATCTATAAAAACGTCAATAACTCTTTGCGAAAGATGAGCCTTCAATTGAAGATTATTTTCTTTAAAAAGATGTGATCCCTTATTACCTAAAAAAAAATAATAAAAAAAAAGTTACAATTCATAAGGAAAAAATTATGAAGCGTAACAGTATTAAGAAAATAACAAAAAGAAAATGAACATAAAACTGTACAAAATAAAGCAAAAGACAAAGTTTAAACAAATTAGAAACGAAACTATCAACAAACATGAAAAGAGAGAGAGAGAGAGAGAGAGAGAGAGAGAAGAGAGAGAGTCCCATACTTCTCCGCTCTTCCCTCGGCAGGCTAGAGGAGGCCTCCCTCACTCGACGGAATCCCTTGATGATGATATTAGCGAAAAGGAGCAGCGTCTGGCGTCCGATGCTGAACGAGGCCGTCCATCACACTCATAAACAGATTAGGCACCAAAAACTCCTATTTTCTCTCCTCCTCCAATAAAAAGATTAAGGATAAAACCAGCCGAGGGTAAAAATCCATAAAAGAATCCACAAAGGAAAGGCCCTCCGAAGCTCCTGCCCAACGGAGTGTTAAAGGACGTTACTCCTATAATTTTGAGGGGAAAAATATCAACAAAAGAGAAGACTACCGAGCTGTAGGAAATATTAAAGTCCCCCCTAAACTTAATTTAATATCCGGAAGAAGCAACGTTCGCGAAATTGGAGGCGACAGCGCTTGCTCAAACGTGTCATTCTTGTCAAGGTTGACACAAACTGATGCAATTAAAAGTGTCTGTCGCGGATTTTCAATAATTTATTCGGAGGTATAGAAAGGAGTCTCTCTATTACATCATCTTCGCTCTTTCGTTTCTTTACTTATGAACTTTGTACAGACACCGCCTTACATAACTAAGAAACTTACTACTCTATTTCATGGTCGTGACAATATATATATATATATATATATATATATATATATATATATATATATATATATATATATATATATAAAGGCAGTCGCCATGAAGGAAAGATAAACAACAGTTTCTGCAAGATCTTTCGACTCAACGTCCTATACTCACTAGACAAACTGTTTATCTGCTGAGTAAAGGACGTTGAGACAAAAGATCTTGCAGAAACTCCGTTGTTTATCTTTCCTTCGAGGCTTATACCTTTATTTATGGATTTATCACGTTCCAAACTTTCGTGATTCAGTTATATATATATATATATATATATATATATATATATATATATGTGTGTGTGTGTGTGTGTGTGTGTGTGTATATATATATATATATATATATATATATAAATATATTATATAAATTATAATAAGTATATATATTATATATATATATTTATACATATATAATATTTAATTAATAAGTAAATATTTATATATATATAGATATACATATATAATATTTATATATATATACATATAATATAGTGTACAGATCTTACGAGAGTATTATATAAACCATTTTAAAGAATATGTATATGTACTATATACATATATACATAGAGAGAGAGAGAGTACTAATATCAATTATATAAAAGGCAGTCACATAACACCATAATGTCTTTATCCTGCATACTCTCTCTACCTTCACACAGCTCAAGACAAGCATGAGAAAATTATATTACCCATGCGTAGTCTTTATCAGTCTAGAATCTTGTTCTAGCCTGAAAATGATCTCGTATGAAGATACGAAAAAAAATGGGGGGTGGGGGGGTTTGCGTTTTCCATCTAAAGACTTAAAAAAAACCTTCATTTCCAATGTGCCGGATCCAGACTCTCTCTCTCTCTCTCTCTCTCTCTCATTTACCTAAGGGCAAGGGAAAGAGAATGTTGGAATGTTGATGAGCGCACAGGATGGACACATCAGGACATTACAAGACTCGGTCGTTACTCGACCCTTCAGCGGAGGGAAATGTACTCATCACAGGCTAAAATTAAGAATCAACGTGAGGCAATAGCATTGGCCGCCACGAGTCATGATTTTACTATTTGAGCTTATAAAAAAACATGCATCATCAAAATCACAGAGCTATTAGCAATCAATATATTTTAAATTAATACAAGTACATACACACACGTTCATGTATATATCGAATATAGATACGTTAATCTCCGTGTGTTTCGTAAATACGAACAAAATTCATGGCAACTTTAATGCAATAAATACACAAGGGTCATAAAACAAAATACATTCGATAAAAAGCCGACATCAAACGTAGAGCACAGCTCAAGAGGGAAAGCGAGAGAATGATAAAAATAAAAAAAAGTGGATAAACGCATTAGGCCAAGGGCTGCAGAATGGATGATGACGTCACGCTATTGACACAATGCTCAGCTGTGTGTGAGATAGCGTAAGGATGCTCAAAGAAGAAAGGAAAGGCAAGCAATGATACTCGAGGCTGCATCCAGTGTACGACGAACGAGCGCATTTTCCCTCCAAGCTATAAGTAATTCATAAGAGGCAGGACTGCCAAAGGTTGCTATTCCGAGGAGGCTCAATGGCGCTCAACTGTATTACATTTATACATGCGTATTCGAACAGCATACTAACGTTACTAATGAACAGGTATTCCTCCAAGCATAGAATTAGGTGTGCTAATACCGGCAGGGACGTGGCCCAGTTGTTTTATTCATATCGCAAGAGTATCAGAAGAATCAGCAATGAAGTTATGGTGCCGATAATTAGGTCCGTTGCAAGCTCATCTTTACAATCCTTGTGAAAGATATTAACACCTAATTATCAATAATATTATATTTAGTATTCAATAGATGAACTCTATTCATATGAAACAAGCCCACAGGAGCCACTGACTTGAAATTCAAGCTCCTAAAGAATATGGTGTTCATTCCAAAGAATTAAGAGAAATCCAGAAAGAGGAGATCATTTAATTGATAAACATTAAAATAATAACATACTACAGTATCATGGTAGAGAAAATTAAATACCAAAACATTAAAGTGTTCTGTGGAAGCAAATAAAAGGCACAAGTTATTAGAGTAGATTTCACAACAGAGGGTCAAATAACATGAAGAGATCCCTCTTTTCACCATAATTAGCATATCTAACCTATGCTTACTGAAGTCATTTTTTTTTGTCTTCAGTAATCAAGGCTTACAAGATATACCAGAAGACTTAAGAGGATCACAAAAAACATGTGCATAAACTCTGACACGAGACAAACATACAAAGAGAGAGAGAGAGAGAGAGAGAGAGAGAGAGAGAGAGAGAGAGAGAGAATGTTGTTTTACTTCGGACTTATACACGATATACATGTATTAAGCTACAAATTCGCTCTACCTTGGAATTAATATATTTTCCATATGCATGTTAACCTAACCGAAGGATATTTGTAGCTAAATGCGTGTACGTACACACACACACACACACACACACACACACACACATATATATATATATTATATATATATATATATATATATATATATATATATATATATATATGTGTGTGTGTGTGTGTGTGTGTGTGGTTGCTTGCTTGCTGTGTGTGTGTGTGTGTGTGTGTGGTTGCTTGCTTGCTATGCTTAAACAATCACATTAGATGCACGTGACTTCATTATATAAGCCAATGACACTGGAAAATGATAAAATGCGGGATTTTTTTTTTAAAGCAGAAATTCACGATAATTACACCATCACATCCTTTGAATTCTCACTTAGAACCCGTTTAGAATTACTACATGCATCGGAGAGAGAGAGAGAGAGAGAGAGAGAGAGAGAGAGAGAGAATAGTGGCTAAGGACCGTGATATGGTAAGATCATCAGCTGAGCAATCCCATATAAGAAAGGTTAGTACATCCGCATCTTTTTTTTTTTCCCCCACCACAAACATAAGCATATATACTTACAAAAGATTCGGGCTACTTTTGTTAAGGACATTTACACGACTCACGTTTAAAGAATGCAGTTGCAATTCAACACATCGACCATCTAATCCTTTCCATAAGAGCCAGAACTAAAACTCATACACAAATACATACACTTATACACACACACACACACACACACACACATATATATATATATTATATATATATACACACACACACCGTATATGTGAGGCGTCAGTAACAATGACTATATAACTCAGAATCAATCAATCAAGATAGTACCTTGTTCAATATCATATTACATTCAAATGATAAACAATAGCATGATTAAAAAATCAAGATAGGAAGCTATGGAAAAGGAAAAGGGAGTTAAAGGCAAATAGTGATATGATGTAAATTAAAAAAGGAACTAATATAATATATATATATAGGAATTATAATAAAAAATATATCATAATATCTATATATATATAATATAGTATATATATCATATATATATATATAAAACAAAATATATATATATAAATATATATATAATATAATATCTAATGTAGCTGAAGATCAGCAACGCTCAAGCCGAATACACAACGGTATCCATAGAGAGAGAGAGAGAGAGAGAGAGAGAGAGAGAGAGAGAGAGAGAGCATTTACCAATCCTCCTCTCTCTCTGCATTATAAGGACAAATTGAACGTGAAGGCTAAAAGACAGGAGGCTGCACTGAGGCTGTCAGTCGTCGTAACCAAAATAGAAGAATCAGCACTACACCAGCAGAAAGAGAGAGAGAGAGAGAGAGAGAGAGAGAGAGAGAGAGAGAGAGAGAGAGAGAGAGAGTCCCCACATGGGAGCACATTATCCGTGAAATTGGTTTGTGACGCTTACTGATCCTGATTGACAAAACGACATACCCTTTGCCAAGTTCCCGGGATTTAACCTTTTTCTTATTTCGAGAAGAAAGATGATGCTGGGAAACGGAATATGACGTCACGTAGGTTCCCTTACAAATCAATATTGGTCTAGCTGAAAAATCAAAAGCTAGGATTTTACTCTCTTCCAGGAAGAAAGGATAAACATTCACATCTCTACGACGTTTGCCTACAGCAAATACAATGACACAGTTTCCTTTCAGTATAAAGTGCAATATCATATTCATCTAACTCAATATAGCGTCATAACCAATCTCTATCATTCAGTTAGATAAACACGATCCCCATCATCCGTGATTCAAATGGTACTTGTAACATTTCAACACCACAGCACATAACACGGGCGTCTGTCTGTAGATAGGAGGTCACAAGATCGGTTGGTGGAAAGTGTCATATCAGGAATCAAAGCCTGGCATTGATGCTTATATTTTTCCAAGGTTCCTCTCACACACTGCCAAAAAATCTCCTTGATCAAAATACGCGATACATCGCTTTCAACGGGGTTAACCGCGCTTTCCTAATACATATATCAGATAATTAACCTACATAGATACTAAAATAAATAAATAAAGAAACAAAAATTTACAGCAATCAGGAAAGTGAACAATATTTTCCTTAGACCATCAAACGAATTCCACAATCAATGCTAATTAAATTCACGCCTTTTGTGCACACTACCAATGCTTTGAAACACAACCCGCTGTAATTGGACTCTTAGTCGAAAACACAAGCTTTTCTGGATTTTAAAAGGAGAATGTCGAAAATAACATTATGGAACGTGGCTTGAATTTGGTGTTTTTTTGTTGCAACAAAGGAATGTACACTAGGCACAGCATCCGCATTTGTGAGTGTGTGTGTTTGTGTGTGTGTGTTCCTGACTTATGCTATACATACCGACTTATAGTACTGATCACTTAATACTGTTGCTGTTTAATCTCGTCTCTTCTAAGCTACGACTCTCAACAGTCGACTAACAACCCTGTATATACAGTTCACTATGCAACGTTTTTCAGTATTCGAGGCGAGAGCAGCTAAAGTTCCTTTCGACTGTCAGTAAGATAGCTACATCCTACGTTACGAATTAGAGAGAGAGAGAGAGAGAGAGAGAGAGAGAGAGAGAGAGAGAGTTCCGAAGGGACCGTTGAGCCAAATCTCATATAAGGAAGAGAAATTTAACTGTTCAATAAGAATGATGGGGAACGGTTTAAGCTGTGGGGATTAACTTTTCACAACATGTGTGGCATGAGATGTGCACATAATGGTCCATGCAACCCGATACAAAAATCACCTTCAGAGAGAGAGATTTCCCCCTGTAGATCTATTCCACTACTCGAGGGTGGGGGATTACCCTCCCCTGTGAGGGCTAAAAGACGTGATTTGTACAACTGTCAAAAGCAATGACGTTAGGTCTGACTTAAGAAATGAATGAAAGTCGCCCCATGTAGGGGCGCTGAAATGACTGGCGGCGATGCGCCTTGGTCAGTCCCAAAGCATTTTTTGGGAGCTTATCTAGATATTTTCTAAATATTTGTACAGATGCACCGAGCAAGACAGTTCCCAAGATTAAGAGGCCGTGAGATCAAATGCTGAATCACTCTGACACCAGTTCTAGGACTAGGGGAAATGGAGGGTAAAGTTGTCTGGTTTTAATGGATGTGTTTATTTTGAAGACAAATTTTCTTTTTATAGATCGTGTCTATGGCGTATGCTGCTTAAATTCACAGCCATCAGTCTGGCGGAATAAGGACACTCGTGCAAGATTTCAACTTGTTTTGAGAGGTTACGTACTATAACCTCAATTATCATCATTATATTCAGAAGATGAACCCTATGCTTTGGAAGAAATCCCACAGGGGCCACTGACTTAAAATTCGACCAACCAAAGAATATGACATTCATTCCAAAGAGATAACTGAAAGTGATGAGAAATACAGAAATATAAGTTATTAGAAAAATATAAATGAACAAATTAATAAATAAATCAATAAAAATTTCAGTAAATTATCAAAATACGTAGAAGGAGAATTGTTTTTTTAGGGTAGTAATGTGCTGCATCTTGAGTTGAAATTTTTGATGCACAAATTGCACGACATCCTCAAATATATTTGGCCAGGGGTAAGGTGGGGAGCGCATACTGGGCGAGTGGTCTGCAACTGCAGACGTCTCACTTGAGTCAACAATGTCACCAGACCTTACGCATGGCACAGACATCTCTTTTTAGAGAATCATATCCTTGTCGACTGCTTACAAGTTTGCTCCGGCTTCGTTACAACTAGTCGATCGTGCTAACTCGTCATACACGGTGACTCTTGTGTTTTGTAACAAAAATGTTTAAAACAAAAATGTTTTGTAACAAAAATGTTTGAAACAAAAATGTTTTGTAACAAAAATGTTTGAAACAAAAGTGTTTTGTAACAAAAATGTTTGGAACTGTTCGCAGTTCGATATAACCAAACGTCAGATTCGTCGGCGAATAAGACATTATCGTTATTAATATCACTCATTATTTTAATGAGCCGAACATGATCGAGACACTTCTTGGTGAGACACCTGATATGACTGATTGATTGATTTATAGGTTTTAGGCATAATGCCAAGCACTGGGGAAACTAAGGCCATTCAGCGCTGAAATGGAAATTGACAGTGAAAAGGTTTGGAAGGAAAGCCTCGCAGTCGGACTATGAATCAACTGTTAGGAAAGGGTGGAAAGTAAGATGGAAAAAAAGATAATATGAAAGGAGGTATAGTAAAACGAATTAAAGTAGTTACAGCTAGGGGCCGAAGGGACGACACCTGATATGGCTTCTACCTGAAGCGTTCGATTTGAGAGCACAAAACTCCACTTTTTTTCCTTTTAGTATGAAACTGTCAACCTTCTCGAAAGACTCGGCAATGTCGAGATGAATAACGAAAATTTCACTACCTGATTTTCGGTCCTCAATATCAGAGAGAGAGAGAGAGAGAGAGAGAATAATCACATGCAAAAATCATCCGTGGAAGCGATGATGATG